>NC_082669.1:31973058-32288443 GCF_025265405.1 Mesoplodon densirostris
TCTGTCATAACATACAAGGGAAAAGGATCCCAGGAAGAACAGACATATGTGTATGTGTAAAAGAACCACATCTTGCACACCTAGAAGGAGCCAAACATTGTAATCAAACATGCTGTGATAAAAAATTAAAATTAAATTACAAAAATGAACAAGAAGTAGGGAGACTTAAACTTAAGAGCCTTTTTCCTGGCACATTCCATTCTAAATTACAACCTAGAACACGACTGCCATTGAGGCTTTGTTGCCTTCCTAACCAGATTTGGTAAAGAAGAACTGCTGCCACCTTGTGGCCGTTTCACACAACAGCAGCTTTAATCCAAGCGCTAATGGTCAGTTGATATTCAAAATAATTGCAGGCCTGTAAATGACACCTGCCCTGAAAACAAATCCTGGGGTCGTATATCAACCAAAAAATTCAAAAGACGTCCACATTTCAAAACGACAGTTTCAAGAGGCATATTTTATGCACATTTGTCTTCTCTTTCCTTTTCTTTCTTTCTTTTGTTAAAAAAACAGGAATGGAAAAAGGCTGAACATCAGGAATTAATAAAGCCATGCAAATCCAGTGTACAAAAACGTTCACCTGACAGCCGTCAGAATGATCATCAGCAAAAAAAAGTCTACAAAGAATAAATGCTGAAGGGGTTTTAGAGAACTGCGTACCCTTTAGCTGCTGGTGGGATGTAACCTGGTAACAGCCAGTAGTGAGAACAGAATGGAGGTGTGTTTAAGAGTAAAAATTGAGCTACCATGTGATCTGGTAGGCCCACTGGCGGGCCTATCACCTGAGTAGACCAGAATCAAAAAGACACAGGATGACATCCCTGCACTGCAGCAACATGTACCATAGCCAAGACCTGGAAGAAACCAAAATGTCCATCAACAGAAAAATGCACCAAGAAGACGTCGTCCATGTACACAATGGAATAGTAGCCATGAAAATGCATGGAACAGTGCCGTTGGCACCACCATAGAAGGATTTAGAGATAATCACCCAACTTGAAGTAAGAAAGAAACCAAAAGACAGACATCCTATGACATCACTTATAGGTGTTACCTAAAAACTGATAGCCATGAAATAACTTCCAAGACAAGGACACGCATAGATTCAGAAAACCAAATTATGTTTAACCAAATGGAAAGGTGTAAGGAATGTCTGAATTAGGATATGGGAGTTAACAGACATATACTAATACATATGAAATATATAATCACAAAATACCTATGGAATACGAAGAGAGGTCTACACAGCACTCTATAATAACATACACGGAAAGGATCCAAAGAGGAATAGACAGATACATTGATAGCATGAACCAAAAACTGTACACCAAGGAGAATCTACATTTTTATCAAATTTGCTCTGATACTTAATAAAAATTAAGTTTACAAAACAAAAAAATTTAGGACATATAATCTCCTGGGGGTTTGTGCTGGCACATTCTACTTGAATTTGCAGCTTATTAACACGATTTCCAGGAAAGTTCTGTTGCCCAAAAACCCAGAGTGGGAAATGTAGAAAGGCTGCTGCCTTGTGGCCGTTTCCCACAAGAGCGGCTTTAAACCCACAGCTAATGGTCACTTAACTTTCTCAAGGGCTCAGGGCTGTAAAGGACACCTGCCGTCAAAAAATGTCCTGAGGTATGGAATGGCCAAAGTATTCAAAACTGGCACATTTTTCAAGGAGATAGTAAGGAGGGGTAAGTTTTACTCACTCATTTTCAAAAAAAGAAGAAAATGGATAAAAGCTCAACATCAGGAATTATTAGACTCATGCAAATCTAACCTCCAAACAGGTTTCAAATCACACGTGTCTACTATCATCAGCCAAAGTCTACAAACAATAAATGCTGAAAGGGTTTTAGAGAACTGTGTACCCTTAGCTGCTGGTGAGATGTAAAGTGGTAAGAGCTAATAATGAGAACAGAAAGGAGCTGCATTTACAAGTAAAAATTGAGCCCCCATTCCATTTAGCAGACCCACCGCTGAGCCTCTCACCTGAGAAGTCCAGAGTCGAGAAGGCACAGGCTTCAACAGCTGCACTGCAGAAATTTTCACAGTAGCCAAGACACGGAAGCAACCAAAATGTCCATCACCAGATGAATGGATAAAGAAGTGGTCCATGTACACAATGGAACATTAGCCATGGAAAACAATGAAACACTGCTCTCTGAGGCACCATAGATGAGCCTAGAGATAATCACAGAACATGAGGTAAGTCGGAAAGCAAAAGACATATCCTATGATATCACTTATAGGCGTTATCTAACAACTGACAAAAAACTGAACATATTTCCACAGAGAAAGACACTCACAGACTTAGAAAACAAACTATGCTTATCTAAAAGGAAAGGGGTGGTGGTGAATGGAAACATTAAGATTAGGGTTACCATACGTGTACAAATACCTATTAAATACATATATCAAAAAGACCGACCATATAGCAAGGGTGGTCTATGCAAAACTCTGCAATAATTTACATGGAAATTGGATCTGTACATGAATATATATATATATATATATATATATATATATATATGTATTGTATGAATGAAACAGTTTGTGTACACCTAGGACAAACAATATTCTAATCATTACACCGATTAAAAAAATTAAAACAATGAAGAAGAAGTAATGTGACATAAACTTATGGGGGTTTTTTCCTGGCACATTCCATTGTAATTTACAACCTAGGAACAGGACTTCCAGAAAGGCTCTGCTGCCCTAGTAACCAGATTTGGGAATGGAGAAATGCTGCCGCCTTGTGGCCATTTCCCACAACAGCAGCTTTAACCCCAGTTCTACTGGTTCACTAAATATTCACACTCATTGCAGGCCTGTAAATGACACCTGCCCTCAAAAAACTCCTGGGTTCGAAAATCGACCAAAAAATTCCAAAGCTGGCCTCCTTCCAAGAACACAATTTCAAGAGGATTACTGTACTCACCGTTTTTTTCTGTTTTTGTTTAACAGAAATTTAAAATGTTGTGGGAAAAGCTGAACATTAGGAATAACTAAAGACATGCAAATCCCAATTACAAAAACCTATCAGCTCACACCAGTCAGAATGGACATCAGCAAAAATTCTGCAAAAAATAAATGCTGAAGGCTTTGTGGAGAAGTGCCTACCCTTGGTTCAACGTGGAACATGCTAAGAGCCAGTAATGAAAACACAAAGGAGGTGCCTTGAAAAGATAAGTATTGAGCTACCATTCAATCAAGCATACCCACCCCTTGGCCTATCGCCTGAGAGTATGAGAATCAAAAAGTCACAGGCTGGGCTTCACTGGTGGTGCAGTGGTTGAGAATCTGCCTGCCGATGCAGGGGACACGGGTTCATGCACCCTTCCAGGAAGATCCCACATGCCGCAAAGCGGCCGGTCCCGTAGCTATGGCTGCTGGGCCTGCACGTCCGGAGCCTGTGCTCCGCAAAGGGAGAGGCCACGACAGTGACAGGCCCGCATACCACAAACAAACAAACAAACAAACAAAAAGACACAGGCTGGCAATCCTGCACTCCAGCAATATGTACCATAGCCAACACTTGGAAGCAATGAAAATGTCCATCAACAGAGAAATGCACAAAGAAGAAGTGTTCCATGAACACAATGGAATATGACTCCAATAAAAAAATATAAATTTATTTAAAAAAACAAACATAAGTAAGGGGACATCAGCATTTGGGTGTTTATCCTTTTCACATTGCACACTAATTTATAAGCGAGGAACACCACTGCTAGGAAGGTCTGTTTCCCTAGTTACCAGATTGGCAAAGCAGAAATGCTGCCGCGCTCTCGCCGTTACCTGCAACAGCAGCTTTAAAAGCTGTGCTAAGCGTCACTTCATATGCACCAGTACTGGAGGGCTGTAAATGAAACTTGCCTTCAAAATGTCTTGAGGGAGGTAATGGCCAAAATATTTCAAAATGTCATACGTACTTCAAGAAAACCATTTGAAGAGGTAAGCTGTACTCACAGTTTGAAGAAGAAAAGGACATGCCAGAAAGCTCAATTTCAAGGGATTATGAGACACATGCAAATCCAAGCACAAAGAGGTATCAGCTCACACTAGTCAGAATAAACATCAGCAAAAAATCTATAAAGAATAAATGCTGAAGGTGTTGTGGAGAAGTGCATAAACTCAAATTTAAGTGGGATATAAACTGGTAAGAGCCACTAATGAGAACAGAGTGGAGGTGCCTTTACAAGGAAAACAGTTGGCTACCATATGATCCAGGAGGCTCACTCCTGGGCCTATAACCTAAGAAGACAGAATTGGAAAGACACAGGCAGGCAAATGTGCATTGCCGCAGTTATCACAATAGCCAAGACCTGGAAGCAACCAAAATGTCCATCAACAGACGAGTGGACAAAGATGAACTGGTGCATGTATAGATGGAAAATTAGGCAAGGAAAAAAGAACACAATGCCATGTGCAGCACCGTAGATGAGTCTAGAGGTAATCACGCAACTTGTAGTAAGTCAGAAAGAGTAAGACACATATCGTATGATATCACTTATAGGTGTTACCCAAAAATTGATACCAGTGAAGATATTTCCACAGAGAAGGGCAATCACAGATTCATTAAACAAACTTATGGCTCACCAATGGAAAGGTGTGAGGATTGGTTACATTAGGATATTGGTGTTAACAGACATATACCAACACAAGTGAAATATATAATCACCAAAGACCTACGGAATACCAAGAGAAGACTACCCAACATTCTGTCATAACATACAAGGGAAAAGGATCCCAGGAAGAATAGACATATGTGTATGTGTAAAAGAACCACATCTTGCACACCTAGAAGGAGCCAAACATTGTAATCAAACATGCTGTGATAAAAAATTAAAATTAAATTACAAAAATGAACAAGAAGTAGGGAGACTTAAACTTAAGAGCCTTTTTCCTGGCACATTCCATTCTAAATTACAACCTAGAACACGACTGCCATTGAGGCTTTGTTGCCTTCCTAACCAGATTTGGTAAAGAAGAACTGCTGCCACCTTGTGGCCGTTTCACACAACAGCAGCTTTAATCCAAGCGCTAATGGTCAGTTGATATTCAAAATAATTGCAGGCCTGTAAATGACACCTGCCCTGAAAACAAATCCTGGGGTCGTATATCAACCAAAAAATTCAAAAGACGTCCACATTTCAAAACGACAGTTTCAAGAGGCATATTTTATGCACATTTGTCTTCTCTTTCCTTTTCTTTCTTTCTTTTGTTAAAAAAACAGGAATGGAAAAAGGCTGAACATCAGGAATTAATAAAGCCATGCAAATCCAGTGTACAAAAACGTTCACCTGACAGCCGTCAGAATGATCATCAGCAAAAAAAAGTCTACAAAGAATAAATGCTGAAGGGGTTTTAGAGAACTGCGTACCCTTTAGCTGCTGGTGGGATGTAACCTGGTAACAGCCAGTAGTGAGAACAGAATGGAGGTGTGTTTAAGAGTAAAAATTGAGCTACCATGTGATCTGGTAGGCCCACTGGCGGGCCTATCACCTGAGTAGACCAGAATCAAAAAGACACAGGCTGACATCCCTGCACTGCAGCAACATGTACCATAGCCAAGACCTGGAAGAAACCAAAATGTCCATCAACAGAAAAATGCACCAAGAAGACGTCGTCCATGTACACAATGGAATAGTAGCCATGAAAATGCATGGAACAGTGCCGTTGGCACCACCATAGAAGGATTTAGAGATAATCACCCAACTTGAAGTAAGAAAGAAACCAAAAGACAGACATCCTATGACATCACTTATAGGTGTTACCTAAAAACTGATAGCCATGAAATAACTTCCAAGACAAGGACACGCATAGATTCAGAAAACCAAATTATGTTTAACCAAATGGAAAGGTGTAAGGAATGTCTGAATTAGGATATGGGAGTTAACAGACATATACTAATACATATGAAATATATAATCACAAAATACCTATGGAATACGAAGAGAGGTCTACACAGCACTCTATAATAACATACACGGAAAGGATCCAAAGAGGAATAGACAGATACATTGATAGCATGAACCAAAAACTGTACACCAAGGAGAATCTACATTTTTATCAAATTTGCTCTGATACTTAATAAAAATTAAGTTTACAAAACAAAAAAATTTAGGACATATAATCTCCTGGGGGTTTGTGCTGGCACATTCTACTTGAATTTGCAGCTTATTAACACGATTTCCAGGAAAGTTCTGTTGCCCAAAAACCCAGAGTGGGAAATGTAGAAAGGCTGCTGCCTTGTGGCCGTTTCCCACAAGAGCGGCTTTAAACCCACAGCTAATGGTCACTTAACTTTCTCAAGGGCTCAGGGCTGTAAAGGACACCTGCCGTCAAAAAATGTCCTGAGGTATGGAATGGCCAAAGTATTCAAAACTGGCACATTTTTCAAGGAGATAGTAAGGAGGGGTAAGTTTTACTCACTCATTTTCAAAAAAAGAAGAAAATGGATAAAAGCTCAACATCAGGAATTATTAGACTCATGCAAATCTAACCTCCAAACAGGTTTCAAATCACACGTGTCTACTATCATCAGCCAAAGTCTACAAACAATAAATGCTGAAGGGGTTTTAGAGAACTGTGTACCCTTAGCTGCTGGTGAGATGTAAAGTGGTAAGAGCTAATAATGAGAACAGAAAGGAGCTGCATTTACAAGTAAAAATTGAGCCCCCATTCCATTTAGCAGACCCACCGCTGAGCCTCTCACCTGAGAAGTCCAGAGTCGAGAAGGCACAGGCTTCAACAGCTGCACTGCAGAAATTTTCACAGTAGCCAAGACACGGAAGCAACCAAAATGTCCATCACCAGATGAATGGATAAAGAAGTGGTCCATGTACACAATGGAACATTAGCCATGGAAAACAATGAAACACTGCTCTCTGAGGCACCATAGATGAGCCTAGAGATAATCACAGAACATGAGGTAAGTCGGAAAGCAAAAGACATATCCTATGATATCACTTATAGGCGTTATCTAACAACTGACAAAAAACTGAACATATTTCCACAGAGAAAGACACTCACAGACTTAGAAAACAAACTATGCTTATCTAAAAGGAAAGGGGTGGTGGTGAATGGAAACATTAAGATTAGGGTTACCATACGTGTACAAATACCTATTAAATACATATATCAAAAAGACCGACCATATAGCAAGGGTGGTCTATGCAAAACTCTGCAATAATTTACATGGAAATTGGATCTGTACATGAATATATATATGTATTGTATGAATGAAACAGTTTGTGTACACCTAGGACAAACAATATTCTAATCATTACACCGATTAAAAAAATTAAAACAATGAAGAAGAAGTAATGTGACATAAACTTATGGGGGTTTTTTCCTGGCACATTCCATTGTAATTTACAACCTAGGAACAGGACTTCCAGAAAGGCTCTGCTGCCCTAGTAACCAGATTTGGGAATGGAGAAATGCTGCCGCCTTGTGGCCATTTCCCACAACAGCAGCTTTAACCCCAGTTCTACTGGTTCACTAAATATTCACACTCATTGCAGGCCTGTAAATGACACCTGCCCTCAAAAAACTCCTGGGTTCGAAAATCGACCAAAAAATTCCAAAGCTGGCCTCCTTCCAAGAACACAATTTCAAGAGGATTACTGTACTCACCGTTTTTTTCTGTTTTTGTTTAACAGAAATTTAAAATGTTGTGGGAAAAGCTGAACATTAGGAATAACTAAAGACATGCAAATCCCAATTACAAAAACCTATCAGCTCACACCAGTCAGAATGGACATCAGCAAAAATTCTGCAAAAAATAAATGCTGAAGGCTTTGTGGAGAAGTGCCTACCCTTGGTTCAACGTGGAACATGCTAAGAGCCAGTAATGAAAACACAAAGGAGGTGCCTTGAAAAGATAAGTATTGAGCTACCATTCAATCAAGCATACCCACCCCTTGGCCTATCGCCTGAGAGTATGAGAATCAAAAAGTCACAGGCTGGGCTTCACTGGTGGTGCAGTGGTTGAGAATCTGCATGCCGATGCAGGGGACACGGGTTCATGCACCCTTCCAGGAAGATCCCACATGCCGCAAAGCGGCCGGTCCCGTAGCTATGGCTGCTGGGCCTGCACGTCCGGAGCCTGTGCTCCGCAAAGGGAGAGGCCACGACAGTGACAGGCCCGCATACCACAAACAAACAAACAAACAAACAAAAAGACACAGGCTGGCAATCCTGCACTCCAGCAATATGTACCATAGCCAACACTTGGAAGCAATGAAAATGTCCATCAACAGAGAAATGCACAAAGAAGAAGTGTTCCATGAACACAATGGAATATGACTCCAATAAAAAAATATAAATTTATTTAAAAAAACAAACATAAGTAAGGGGACATCAGCATTTGGGTGTTTATCCTTTTCACATTGCACACTAATTTATAAGCGAGGAACACCACTGCTAGGAAGGTCTGTTTCCCTAGTTACCAGATTGGCAAAGCAGAAATGCTGCCGCGCTCTCGCCGTTACCTGCAACAGCAGCTTTAAAAGCTGTGCTAAGCGTCACTTCATATGCACCAGTACTGGAGGGCTGTAAATGAAACTTGCCCTCAAAATGTCTTGAGGGAGGTAATGGCCAAAATATTTCAAAATGTCATACGTACTTCAAGAAAACCATTTGAAGAGGTAAGCTGTACTCACAGTTTGAAGAAAAAAAGGACATGCCAGAAAGCTCAATTTCAAGGGATTATGAGACACATGCAAATCCAAGCACAAAGAGGTATCAGCTCACACTAGTCAGAATAAACATCAGAAAAAAATCTATAAAGAATAAATGCTGAAGGTGTTGTGGAGAAGTGCATAAACTCAAATTTAAGTGGGATATGAACTGGTAAGAGCCACTAATGAGAACAGAGTGGAGGTGCCTTTACAAGGAAAACAGTTGGCTACCATATGATCCAGGAGACTCACTCCTGGGCCTATAACCTAAGAAGACAGAATTGGAAAGACACAGGCAGGCAAATGTGCATTGCCACAGTTATCACAATAGCCAAGACCTGGAAGCAACCAAAATGTCCATCAACAGACGAGTGGACAAAGATGAACTGGTGCATGTATAGATGGAAAATTAGGCAAGGAAAAAAGAACACAATGCCATGTGCAGCACCGTAGATGAGTCTAGAGGTAATCACGCAACTTGTAGTAAGTCAGAAAGAGTAAGACACATATCGTATGATATCACTTATAGGTGTTACCCAAAAATTGATACCAGTGAAGATATTTCCACAGAGAAGGGCAATCACAGATTCATTAAACAAACTTATGGCTCACCAATGGAAAGGTGTGAGGATTGGTTACATTAGGATATTGGTGTTAACAGACATATACCAACACAAGTGAAATATATAATCACCAAAGACCTACGGAATACCAAGAGAAGACTACCCAACATTCTGTCATAACATACAAGGGAAAAGGATCCCAGGAAGAATAGACATATGTGTATGTGTAAAAGAACCACATCTTGCACACCTAGAAGGAGCCAAACATTGTAATCAAACATGCTGTGATAAAAAATTAAAATTAAATTACAAAAATGAACAAGAAGTAGGGAGACTTAAACTTAAGAGCCTTTTTCCTGGCACATTCCATTCTAAATTACAACCTAGAACACGACTGCCATTGAGGCTTTGTTGCCTTCCTAACCAGATTTGGTAAAGAAGAACTGCTGCCACCTTGTGGCCGTTTCACACAACAGCAGCTTTAATCCAAGCGCTAATGGTCAGTTGATATTCAAAATAATTGCAGGCCTGTAAATGACACCTGCCCTGAAAACAAATCCTGGGGTCGTATATCAACCAAAAAATTCAAAAGACGTCCACATTTCAAAACGACAGTTTCAAGAGGCATATTTTATGCACATTTGTCTTCTCTTTCCTTTTCTTTCTTTCTTTTGTTAAAAAAACAGGAATGGAAAAAGGCTGAACATCAGGAATTAATAAAGCCATGCAAATCCAGTGTACAAAAACGTTCACCTGACAGCCGTCAGAATGATCATCAGCAAAAAAAGTCTACAAAGAATAAATGCTGAAGGGGTTTTAGAGAACTGCGTACACTTTAGCTGCTGGTGGGATGTAACCTGGTAACAGCCAGTAGTGAGAACAGAATGGAGGTGTGTTTAAGAGTAAAAATTGAGCTACTATGTGATCTGGTAGGCCCACTGGCGGGCCTATCACCTGAGTAGACCAGAATCAAAAAGACACAGGCTGACATCCCTGCACTGCAGCAACATGTACCATAGCCAAGACCTGGAAGAAACCAAAATGTCCATCAACAGAAAAATGCACCAAGAAGACGTCGTCCATGTACACAATGGAATAGTAGCCATGAAAATGCATGGAACAGTGCCGTTGGCACCACCATAGAAGGATTTAGAGATAATCACCCAACTTGAAGTAAGAAAGAAACCAAAAGACAGACATCCTATGACATCACTTATAGGTGTTACCTAAAAACTGATAGCCATGAAATAACTTCCAAGACAAGGACACGCATAGATTCAGAAAACCAAATTATGTTTAACCAAATGGAAAGGTGTAAGGAATGTCTGAATTAGGATATGGGAGTTAACAGACATATACTAATACATATGAAATATATAATCACAAAATACCTATGGAATACGAAGAGAGGTCTACACAGCACTCTATAATAACATACACGGAAAGGATCCAAAGAGGAATAGACAGATACATTGATAGCATGAACCAAAAACTGTACACCAAGGAGAATCTACATTTTTATCAAATTTGCTCTGATACTTAATAAAAATTAAGTTTACAAAACAAAAAAATTTAGGACATATAATCTCCTGGGGGTTTGTGCTGGCACATTCTACTTGAATTTGCAGCTTATTAACACGATTTCCAGGAAAGTTCTGTTGCCCAAAAACCCAGAGTGGGAAATGTAGAAAGGCTGCTGCCTTGTGGCCGTTTCCCACAAGAGCGGCTTTAAACCCACAGCTAATGGTCACTTAACTTTCTCAAGGGCTCAGGGCTGTAAAGGACACCTGCCGTCAAAAAATGTCCTGAGGTATGGAATGGCCAAAGTATTCAAAACTGGCACATTTTTCAAGGAGATAGTAAGGAGGGGTAAGTTTTACTCACTCATTTTCAAAAAAAGAAGAAAATGGATAAAAGCTCAACATCAGGAATTATTAGACTCATGCAAATCTAACCTCCAAACAGGTTTCAAATCACACGTGTCTACTATCATCAGCCAAAGTCTACAAACAATAAATGCTGAAGGGGTTTTAGAGAACTGTGTACCCTTAGCTGCTGGTGAGATGTAAAGTGGTAAGAGCTAATAATGAGAACAGAAAGGAGCTGCATTTACAAGTAAAAATTGAGCCCCCATTCCATTTAGCAGACCCACCGCTGAGCCTCTCACCTGAGAAGTCCAGAGTCGAGAAGGCACAGGCTTCAACAGCTGCACTGCAGAAATTTTCACAGTAGCCAAGACACGGAAGCAACCAAAATGTCCATCACCAGATGAATGGATAAAGAAGTGGTCCATGTACACAATGGAACATTAGCCATGGAAAACAATGAAACACTGCTCTCTGAGGCACCATAGATGAGCCTAGAGATAATCACAGAACATGAGGTAAGTCGGAAAGCAAAAGACATATCCTATGATATCACTTATAGGCGTTATCTAACAACTGACAAAAAACTGAACATATTTCCACAGAGAAAGACACTCACAGACTTAGAAAACAAACTATGCTTATCTAAAAGGAAAGGGGTGGTGGTGAATGGAAACATTAAGATTAGGGTTACCATACGTGTACAAATACCTATTAAATACATATATCAAAAAGACCGACCATATAGCAAGGGTGGTCTATGCAAAACTCTGCAATAATTTACATGGAAATTGGATCTGTACATGAATATATATATATATATATATATATATATATGTATTGTATGAATGAAACAGTTTGTGTACACCTAGGACAAACAATATTCTAATCATTACACCGATTAAAAAAATTAAAACAATGAAGAAGAAGTAATGTGACATAAACTTATGGGGGTTTTTTCCTGGCACATTCCATTGTAATTTACAACCTAGGAACAGGACTTCCAGAAAGGCTCTGCTGCCCTAGTAACCAGATTTGGGAATGGAGAAATGCTGCCGCCTTGTGGCCATTTCCCACAACAGCAGCTTTAACCCCAGTTCTACTGGTTCACTAAATATTCACACTCATTGCAGGCCTGTAAATGACACCTGCCCTCAAAAAACTCCTGGGTTCGAAAATCGACCAAAAAATTCCAAAGCTGGCCTCCTTCCAAGAACACAATTTCAAGAGGATTACTGTACTCACCGTTTTTTTCTGTTTTTGTTTAACAGAAATTTAAAATGTTGTGGGAAAAGCTGAACATTAGGAATAACTAAAGACATGCAAATCCCAATTACAAAAACCTATCAGCTCACACCAGTCAGAATGGACATCAGCAAAAATTCTGCAAAAAATAAATGCTGAAGGCTTTGTGGAGAAGTGCCTACCCTTGGTTCAACGTGGAACATGCTAAGAGCCAGTAATGAAAACACAAAGGAGGTGCCTTGAAAAGATAAGTATTGAGCTACCATTCAATCAAGCATACCCACCCCTTGGCCTATCGCCTGAGAGTATGAGAATCAAAAAGTCACAGGCTGGGCTTCACTGGTGGTGCAGTGGTTGAGAATCTGCCTGCCGATGCAGGGGACACGGGTTCATGCACCCTTCCAGGAAGATCCCACATGCCGCAAAGCGGCCGGTCCCGTAGCTATGGCTGCTGGGCCTGCACGTCCGGAGCCTGTGCTCCGCAAAGGGAGAGGCCACGACAGTGACAGGCCCGCATACCACAAACAAACAAACAAACAAACAAAAAGACACAGGCTGGCAATCCTGCACTCCAGCAATATGTACCATAGCCAACACTTGGAAGCAATGAAAATGTCCATCAACAGAGAAATGCACAAAGAAGAAGTGTTCCATGAACACAATGGAATATGACTCCAATAAAAAAATATAAATTTATTTAAAAAAACAAACATAAGTAAGGGGACATCAGCATTTGGGTGTTTATCCTTTTCACATTGCACACTAATTTATAAGCGAGGAACACCACTGCTAGGAAGGTCTGTTTCCCTAGTTACCAGATTGGCAAAGCAGAAATGCTGCCGCGCTCTCGCCGTTACCTGCAACAGCAGCTTTAAAAGCTGTGCTAAGCGTCACTTCATATGCACCAGTACTGGAGGGCTGTAAATGAAACTTGCCCTCAAAATGTCTTGAGGGAGGTAATGGCCAAAATATTTCAAAATGTCATACGTACTTCAAGAAAACCATTTGAAGAGGTAAGCTGTACTCACAGTTTGAAGAAAAAAAGGACATGCCAGAAAGCTCAATTTCAAGGGATTATGAGACACATGCAAATCCAAGCACAAAGAGGTATCAGCTCACACTAGTCAGAATAAACATCAGCAAAAAATCTATAAAGAATAAATGCTGAAGGTGTTGTGGAGAAGTGCATAAACTCAAATTTAAGTGGGATATGAACTGGTAAGAGCCACTAATGAGAACAGAGTGGAGGTGCCTTTACAAGGAAAACAGTTGGCTACCATATGATCCAGGAGGCTCACTCCTGGGCCTATAACCTAAGAAGACAGAATTGGAAAGACACAGGCAGGCAAATGTGCATTGCCGCAGTTATCACAATAGCCAAGACCTGGAAGCAACCAAAATGTCCATCAACAGACGAGTGGACAAAGATGAACTGGTGCATGTATAGATGGAAAATTAGGCAAGGAAAAAAGAACACAATGCCATGTGCAGCACCGTAGATGAGTCTAGAGGTAATCACGCAACTTGTAGTAAGTCAGAAAGAGTAAGACACATATCGTATGATATCACTTATAGGTGTTACCCAAAAATTGATACCAGTGAAGATATTTCCACAGAGAAGGGCAATCACAGATTCATTAAACAAACTTATGGCTCACCAATGGAAAGGTGTGAGGATTGGTTACATTAGGATATTGGTGTTAACAGACATATACCAACACAAGTGAAATATATAATCACCAAAGACCTACGGAATACCAAGAGAAGACTACCCAACATTCTGTCATAACATACAAGGGAAAAGGATCCCAGGAAGAACAGACATATGTGTATGTGTAAAAGAACCACATCTTGCACACCTAGAAGGAGCCAAACATTGTAATCAAACATGCTGTGATAAAAAATTAAAATTAAATTACAAAAATGAACAAGAAGTAGGGAGACTTAAACTTAAGAGCCTTTTTCCTGGCACATTCCATTCTAAATTACAACCTAGAACACGACTGCCATTGAGGCTTTGTTGCCTTCCTAACCAGATTTGGTAAAGAAGAACTGCTGCCACCTTGTGGCCGTTTCACACAACAGCAGCTTTAATCCAAGCGCTAATGGTCAGTTGATATTCAAAATAATTGCAGGCCTGTAAATGACACCTGCCCTGAAAACAAATCCTGGGGTCGTATATCAACCAAAAAATTCAAAAGACGTCCACATTTCAAAACGACAGTTTCAAGAGGCATATTTTATGCACATTTGTCTTCTCTTTCCTTTTCTTTCTTTCTTTTGTTAAAAAAACAGGAATGGAAAAAGGCTGAACATCAGGAATTAATAAAGCCATGCAAATCCAGTGTACGAAAACGTTCACCTGACAGCCGTCAGAATGATCATCAGCAAAAAAAGTCTACAAAGAATAAATGCTGAAGGGGTTTTAGAGAACTGCGTACCCTTTAGCTGCTGGTGGGATGTAACCTGGTAACAGCCAGTAGTGAGAACAGAATGGAGGTGTGTTTAAGAGTAAAAATTGAGCTACCATGTGATCTGGTAGGCCCACTGGCGGGCCTATCACCTGAGTAGACCAGAATCAAAAAGACACAGGATGACATCCCTGCACTGCAGCAACATGTACCATAGCCAAGACCTGGAAGAAACCAAAATGTCCATCAACAGAAAAATGCACCAAGAAGACGTCGTCCATGTACACAATGGAATAGTAGCCATGAAAATGCATGGAACAGTGCCGTTGGCACCACCATAGAAGGATTTAGAGATAATCACCCAACTTGAAGTAAGAAAGAAACCAAAAGACAGACATCCTATGACATCACTTATAGGTGTTACCTAAAAACTGATAGCCATGAAATAACTTCCAAGACAAGGACACGCATAGATTCAGAAAACCAAATTATGTTTAACCAAATGGAAAGGTGTAAGGAATGTCTGAATTAGGATATGGGAGTTAACAGACATATACTAATACATATGAAATATATAATCACAAAATACCTATGGAATACGAAGAGAGGTCTACACAGCACTCTATAATAACATACACGGAAAGGATCCAAAGAGGAATAGACAGATACATTGATAGCATGAACCAAAAACTGTACACCAAGGAGAATCTACATTTTTATCAAATTTGCTCTGATACTTAATAAAAATTAAGTTTACAAAACAAAAAAATTTAGGACATATAATCCCCTGGGGGTTTGTGCTGGCACATTCTACTTGAATTTGCAGCTTATTAACACGATTTCCAGGAAAGTTCTGTTGCCCAAAAACCCAGAGTGGGAAATGTAGAAAGGCTGCTGCCTTGTGGCCGTTTCCCACAAGAGCGGCTTTAAACCCACAGCTAATGGTCACTTAACTTTCTCAAGGGCTCAGGGCTGTAAAGGACACCTGCCGTCAAAAAATGTCCTGAGGTATGGAATGGCCAAAGTATTCAAAACTGGCACATTTTTCAAGGAGATAGTAAGGAGGGGTAAGTTTTACTCACTCATTTTCAAAAAAAGAAGAAAATGGATAAAAGCTCAACATCAGGAATTATTAGACTCATGCAAATCTAACCTCCAAACAGGTTTCAAATCACACGTGTCTACTATCATCAGCCAAAGTCTACAAACAATAAATGCTGAAGGGGTTTTAGAGAACTGTGTACCCTTAGCTGCTGGTGAGATGTAAAGTGGTAAGAGCTAATAATGAGAACAGAAAGGAGCTGCATTTACAAGTAAAAATTGAGCCCCCATTCCATTTAGCAGACCCACCGCTGAGCCTCTCACCTGAGAAGTCCAGAGTCGAGAAGGCACAGGCTTCAACAGCTGCACTGCAGAAATTTTCACAGTAGCCAAGACACGGAAGCAACCAAAATGTCCATCACCAGATGAATGGATAAAGAAGTGGTCCATGTACACAATGGAACATTAGCCATGGAAAACAATGAAACACTGCTCTCTGAGGCACCATAGATGAGCCTAGAGATAATCACAGAACATGAGGTAAGTCGGAAAGCAAAAGACATATCCTATGATATCACTTATAGGCGTTATCTAACAACTGACAAAAAACTGAACATATTTCCACAGAGAAAGACACTCACAGACTTAGAAAACAAACTATGCTTATCTAAAAGGAAAGGGGTGGTGGTGAATGGAAACATTAAGATTAGGGTTACCATACGTGTACAAATACCTATTAAATACATATATCAAAAAGACCGACCATATAGCAAGGGTGGTCTATGCAAAACTCTGCAATAATTTACATGGAAATTGGATCTGTACATGAATATATATATATATATATATATATATATATATATATATATATGTATTGTATGAATGAAACAGTTTGTGTACACCTAGGACAAACAATATTCTAATCATTACACCGATTAAAAAAATTAAAACAATGAAGAAGAAGTAATGTGACATAAACTTATGGGGGTTTTTTCCTGGCACATTCCATTGTAATTTACAACCTAGGAACAGGACTTCCAGAAAGGCTCTGCTGCCCTAGTAACCAGATTTGGGAATGGAGAAATGCTGCCGCCTTGTGGCCATTTCCCACAACAGCAGCTTTAACCCCAGTTCTACTGGTTCACTAAATATTCACACTCATTGCAGGCCTGTAAATGACACCTGCCCTCAAAAAACTCCTGGGTTCGAAAATCGACCAAAAAATTCCAAAGCTGGCCTCCTTCCAAGAACACAATTTCAAGAGGATTACTGTACTCACCGTTTTTTTCTGTTTTTGTTTAACAGAAATTTAAAATGTTGTGGGAAAAGCTGAACATTAGGAATAACTAAAGACATGCAAATCCCAATTACAAAAACCTATCAGCTCACACCAGTCAGAATGGACATCAGCAAAAATTCTGCAAAAAATAAATGCTGAAGGCTTTGTGGAGAAGTGCCTACCCTTGGTTCAACGTGGAACATGCTAAGAGCCAGTAATGAAAACACAAAGGAGGTGCCTTGAAAAGATAAGTATTGAGCTACCATTCAATCAAGCATACCCACCCCTTGGCCTATCGCCTGAGAGTATGAGAATCAAAAAGTCACAGGCTGGGCTTCACTGGTGGTGCAGTGGTTGAGAATCTGCCTGCCGATGCAGGGGACACGGGTTCATGCACCCTTCCAGGAAGATCCCACATGCCGCAAAGCGGCCGGTCCCGTAGCTATGGCTGCTGGGCCTGCACGTCCGGAGCCTGTGCTCCGCAAAGGGAGAGGCCACGACAGTGACAGGCCCTCATACCACAAACAAACAAACAAACAAACAAAAAGACACAGGCTGGCAATCCTGCACTCCAGCAATATGTACCATAGCCAACACTTGGAAGCAATGAAAATGTCCATCAACAGAGAAATGCACAAAGAAGAAGTGTTCCATGAACACAATGGAATATGACTCCAATAAAAAAATATAAATTTATTTAAAAAAACAAACATAAGTAAGGGGACATCAGCATTTGGGTGTTTATCCTTTTCACATTGCACACTAATTTATAAGCGAGGAACACCACTGCTAGGAAGGTCTGTTTCCCTAGTTACCAGATTGGCAAAGCAGAAATGCTGCCGCGCTCTCGCCGTTACCTGCAACAGCAGCTTTAAAAGCTGTGCTAAGCGTCACTTCATATGCACCAGTACTGGAGGGCTGTAAATGAAACTTGCCCTCAAAATGTCTTGAGGGAGGTAATGGCCAAAATATTTCAAAATGTCATACGTACTTCAAGAAAACCATTTGAAGAGGTAAGCTGTACTCACAGTTTGAAGAAAAAAAGGACATGCCAGAAAGCTCAATTTCAAGGGATTATGAGACACATGCAAATCCAAGCACAAAGAGGTATCAGCTCACACTAGTCAGAATAAACATCAGCAAAAAATCTATAAAGAATAAATGCTGAAGGTGTTGTGGAGAAGTGCATAAACTCAAATTTAAGTGGGATATGAACTGGTAAGAGCCACTAATGAGAACAGAGTGGAGGTGCCTTTACAAGGAAAACAGTTGGCTACCATATGATCCAGGAGGCTCACTCCTGGGCCTATAACCTAAGAAGACAGAATTGGAAAGACACAGGCAGGCAAATGTGCATTGCCGCAGTTATCACAATAGCCAAGACCTGGAAGCAACCAAAATGTCCATCAACAGACGAGTGGACAAAGATGAACTGGTGCATGTATAGATGGAAAATTAGGCAAGGAAAAAAGAACACAATGCCATGTGCAGCACCGTAGATGAGTCTAGAGGTAATCACGCAACTTGTAGTAAGTCAGAAAGAGTAAGACACATATCGTATGATATCACTTATAGGTGTTACCCAAAAATTGATACCAGTGAAGATATTTCCACAGAGAAGGGCAATCACAGATTCATTAAACAAACTTATGCCTCACCAATGGAAAGGTGTGAGGATTGGTTACATTAGGATATTGGTGTTAACAGACATATACCAACACAAGTGAAATATATAATCACCAAAGACCTACGGAATACCAAGAGAAGACTACCCAACATTCTGTCATAACATACAAGGGAAAAGGATCCCAGGAAGAATAGACATATGTGTATGTGTAAAAGAACCACATCTTGCACACCTAGAAGGAGCCAAACATTGTAATCAAACATGCTGTGATAAAAAATTAAAATTAAATTACAAAAATGAACAAGAAGTAGGGAGACTTAAACTTAAGAGCCTTTTTCCTGGCACATTCCATTCTAAATTACAACCTAGAACACGACTGCCATTGAGGCTTTGTTGCCTTCCTAACCAGATTTGGTAAAGAAGAACTGCTGCCACCTTGTGGCCGTTTCACACAACAGCAGCTTTAATCCAAGCGCTAATGGTCAGTTGATATTCAAAATAATTGCAGGCCTGTAAATGACACCTGCCCTGAAAACAAATCCTGGGGTCGTATATCAACCAAAAAATTCAAAAGACGTCCACATTTCAAAACGACAGTTTCAAGAGGCATATTTTATGCACATTTGTCTTCTCTTTCCTTTTCTTTCTTTCTTTTGTTAAAAAAACAGGAATGGAAAAAGGCTGAACATCAGGAATTAATAAAGCCATGCAAATCCAGTGTACAAAAACGTTCACCTGACAGCCGTCAGAATGATCATCAGCAAAAAAAGTCTACAAAGAATAAATGCTGAAGGGGTTTTAGAGAACTGCGTACCCTTTAGCTGCTGGTGGGATGTAACCTGGTAACAGCCAGTAGTGAGAACAGAATGGAGGTGTGTTTAAGAGTAAAAATTGAGCTACCATGTGATCTGGTAGGCCCACTGGCGGGCCTATCACCTGAGTAGACCAGAATCAAAAAGACACAGGCTGACATCCCTGCACTGCAGCAACATGTACCATAGCCAAGACCTGGAAGAAACCAAAATGTCCATCAACAGAAAAATGCACCAAGAAGACGTCGTCCATGTACACAATGGAATAGTAGCCATGAAAATGCATGGAACAGTGCCGTTGGCACCACCATAGAAGGATTTAGAGATAATCACCCAACTTGAAGTAAGAAAGAAACCAAAAGACAGACATCCTATGACATCACTTATAGGTGTTACCTAAAAACTGATAGCCATGAAATAACTTCCAAGACAAGGACACGCATAGATTCAGAAAACCAAATTATGTTTAACCAAATGGAAAGGTGTAAGGAATGTCTGAATTAGGATATGGGAGTTAACAGACATATACTAATACATATGAAATATATAATCACAAAATACCTATGGAATACGAAGAGAGGTCTACACAGCACTCTATAATAACATACACGGAAAGGATCCAAAGAGGAATAGACAGATACATTGATAGCATGAACCAAAAACTGTACACCAAGGAGAATCTACATTTTTATCAAATTTGCTCTGATACTTAATAAAAATTAAGTTTACAAAACAAAAAAATTTAGGACATATAATCCCCTGGGGGTTTGTGCTGGCACATTCTACTTGAATTTGCAGCTTATTAACACGATTTCCAGGAAAGTTCTGTTGCCCAAAAACCCAGAGTGGGAAATGTAGAAAGGCTGCTGCCTTGTGGCCGTTTCCCACAAGAGCGGCTTTAAACCCACAGCTAATGGTCACTTAACTTTCTCAAGGGCTCAGGGCTGTAAAGGACACCTGCCGTCAAAAAATGTCCTGAGGTATGGAATGGCCAAAGTATTCAAAACTGGCACATTTTTCAAGGAGATAGTAAGGAGGGGTAAGTTTTACTCACTCATTTTCAAAAAAAGAAGAAAATGGATAAAAGCTCAACATCAGGAATTATTAGACTCATGCAAATCTAACCTCCAAACAGGTTTCAAATCACACGTGTCTACTATCATCAGCCAAAGTCTACAAACAATAAATGCTGAAGGGGTTTTAGAGAACTGTGTACCCTTAGCTGCTGGTGAGATGTAAAGTGGTAAGAGCTAATAATGAGAACAGAAAGGAGCTGCATTTACAAGTAAAAATTGAGCCCCCATTCCATTTAGCAGACCCACCGCTGAGCCTCTCACCTGAGAAGTCCAGAGTCGAGAAGGCACAGGCTTCAACAGCTGCACTGCAGAAATTTTCACAGTAGCCAAGACACGGAAGCAACCAAAATGTCCATCACCAGATGAATGGATAAAGAAGTGGTCCATGTACACAATGGAACATTAGCCATGGAAAACAATGAAACACTGCTCTCTGAGGCACCATAGATGAGCCTAGAGATAATCACAGAACATGAGGTAAGTCGGAAAGCAAAAGACATATCCTATGATATCACTTATAGGCGTTATCTAACAACTGACAAAAAACTGAACATATTTCCACAGAGAAAGACACTCACAGACTTAGAAAACAAACTATGCTTATCTAAAAGGAAAGGGGTGGTGGTGAATGGAAACATTAAGATTAGGGTTACCATACGTGTACAAATACCTATTAAATACATATATCAAAAAGACCGACCATATAGCAAGGGTGGTCTATGCAAAACTCTGCAATAATTTACATGGAAATTGGATCTGTACATGAATATATATATATATATATATATATATATATGTATTGTATGAATGAAACAGTTTGTGTACACCTAGGACAAACAATATTCTAATCATTACACCGATTAAAAAAATTAAAACAATGAAGAAGAAGTAATGTGACATAAACTTATGGGGGTTTTTTCCTGGCACATTCCATTGTAATTTACAACCTAGGAACAGGACTTCCAGAAAGGCTCTGCTGCCCTAGTAACCAGATTTGGGAATGGAGAAATGCTGCCGCCTTGTGGCCATTTCCCACAACAGCAGCTTTAACCCCAGTTCTACTGGTTCACTAAATATTCACACTCATTGCAGGCCTGTAAATGACACCTGCCCTCAAAAAACTCCTGGGTTCGAAAATCGACCAAAAAATTCCAAAGCTGGCCTCCTTCCAAGAACACAATTTCAAGAGGATTACTGTACTCACCGTTTTTTTCTGTTTTTGTTTAACAGAAATTTAAAATGTTGTGGGAAAAGCTGAACATTAGGAATAACTAAAGACATGCAAATCCCAATTACAAAAACCTATCAGCTCACACCAGTCAGAATGGACATCAGCAAAAATTCTGCAAAAAATAAATGCTGAAGGCTTTGTGGAGAAGTGCCTACCCTTGGTTCAACGTGGAACATGCTAAGAGCCAGTAATGAAAACACAAAGGAGGTGCCTTGAAAAGATAAGTATTGAGCTACCATTCAATCAAGCATACCCACCCCTTGGCCTATCGCCTGAGAGTATGAGAATCAAAAAGTCACAGGCTGGGCTTCACTGGTGGTGCAGTGGTTGAGAATCTGCCTGCCGATGCAGGGGACACGGGTTCATGCACCCTTCCAGGAAGATCCCACATGCCGCAAAGCGGCCGGTCCCGTAGCTATGGCTGCTGGGCCTGCACGTCCGGAGCCTGTGCTCCGCAAAGGGAGAGGCCACGACAGTGACAGGCCCGCATACCACAAACAAACAAACAAACAAACAAAAAGACACAGGCTGGCAATCCTGCACTCCAGCAATATGTACCATAGCCAACACTTGGAAGCAATGAAAATGTCCATCAACAGAGAAATGCACAAAGAAGAAGTGTTCCATGAACACAATGGAATATGACTCCAATAAAAAAATATAAATTTATTTAAAAAAACAAACATAAGTAAGGGGACATCAGCATTTGGGTGTTTATCCTTTTCACATTGCACACTAATTTATAAGCGAGGAACACCACTGCTAGGAAGGTCTGTTTCCCTAGTTACCAGATTGGCAAAGCAGAAATGCTGCCGCGCTCTCGCCGTTACCTGCAACAGCAGCTTTAAAAGCTGTGCTAAGCGTCACTTCATATGCACCAGTACTGGAGGGCTGTAAATGAAACTTGCCCTCAAAATGTCTTGAGGGAGGTAATGGCCAAAATATTTCAAAATGTCATACGTACTTCAAGAAAACCATTTGAAGAGGTAAGCTGTACTCACAGTTTGAAGAAAAAAAGGACATGCCAGAAAGCTCAATTTCAAGGGATTATGAGACACATGCAAATCCAAGCACAAAGAGGTATCAGCTCACACTAGTCAGAATAAACATCAGCAAAAAATCTATAAAGAATAAATGCTGAAGGTGTTGTGGAGAAGTGCATAAACTCAAATTTAAGTGGGATATGAACTGGTAAGAGCCACTAATGAGAACAGAGTGGAGGTGCCTTTACAAGGAAAACAGTTGGCTACCATATGATCCAGGAGGCTCACTCCTGGGCCTATAACCTAAGAAGACAGAATTGGAAAGACACAGGCAGGCAAATGTGCATTGCCGCAGTTATCACAATAGCCAAGACCTGGAAGCAACCAAAATGTCCATCAACAGACGAGTGGACAAAGATGAACTGGTGCATGTATAGATGGAAAATTAGGCAAGGAAAAAAGAACACAATGCCATGTGCAGCACCGTAGATGAGTCTAGAGGTAATCACGCAACTTGTAGTAAGTCAGAAAGAGTAAGACACATATCGTATGATATCACTTATAGGTGTTACCCAAAAATTGATACCAGTGAAGATATTTCCACAGAGAAGGGCAATCACAGATTCATTAAACAAACTTATGGCTCACCAATGGAAAGGTGTGAGGATTGGTTACATTAGGATATTGGTGTTAACAGACATATACCAACACAAGTGAAATATATAATCACCAAAGACCTACGGAATACCAAGAGAAGACTACCCAACATTCTGTCATAACATACAAGGGAAAAGGATCCCAGGAAGAACAGACATATGTGTATG
This sequence comes from Mesoplodon densirostris, assembly GCF_025265405.1. Lineage (NCBI taxonomy): Eukaryota > Metazoa > Chordata > Mammalia > Artiodactyla > Ziphiidae > Mesoplodon > Mesoplodon densirostris. The sequence continues at coordinate 31,996,709 of NC_082669.1, forward strand.
TGTAAAAGAACCACATCTTGCACACCTAGAAGGAGCCAAACATTGTAATCAAACATGCTGTGATAAAAAATTAAAATTAAATTACAAAAATGAACAAGAAGTAGGGAGACTTAAACTTAAGAGCCTTTTTCCTGGCACATTCCATTCTAAATTACAACCTAGAACACGACTGCCATTGAGGCTTTGTTGCCTTCCTAACCAGATTTGGTAAAGAAGAACTGCTGCCACCTTGTGGCCGTTTCACACAACAGCAGCTTTAATCCAAGCGCTAATGGTCAGTTGATATTCAAAATAATTGCAGGCCTGTAAATGACACCTGCCCTGAAAACAAATCCTGGGGTCGTATATCAACCAAAAAATTCAAAAGACGTCCACATTTCAAAACGACAGTTTCAAGAGGCATATTTTATGCACATTTGTCTTCTCTTTCCTTTTCTTTCTTTCTTTTGTTAAAAAAACAGGAATGGAAAAAGGCTGAACATCAGGAATTAATAAAGCCATGCAAATCCAGTGTACGAAAACGTTCACCTGACAGCCGTCAGAATGATCATCAGCAAAAAAAGTCTACAAAGAATAAATGCTGAAGGGGTTTTAGAGAACTGCGTACCCTTTAGCTGCTGGTGGGATGTAACCTGGTAACAGCCAGTAGTGAGAACAGAATGGAGGTGTGTTTAAGAGTAAAAATTGAGCTACCATGTGATCTGGTAGGCCCACTGGCGGGCCTATCACCTGAGTAGACCAGAATCAAAAAGACACAGGCTGACATCCCTGCACTGCAGCAACATGTACCATAGCCAAGACCTGGAAGAAACCAAAATGTCCATCAACAGAAAAATGCACCAAGAAGACGTCGTCCATGTACACAATGGAATAGTAGCCATGAAAATGCATGGAACAGTGCCGTTGGCACCACCATAGAAGGATTTAGAGATAATCACCCAACTTGAAGTAAGAAAGAAACCAAAAGACAGACATCCTATGACATCACTTATAGGTGTTACCTAAAAACTGATAGCCATGAAATAACTTCCAAGACAAGGACACGCATAGATTCAGAAAACCAAATTATGTTTAACCAAATGGAAAGGTGTAAGGAATGTCTGAATTAGGATATGGGAGTTAACAGACATATACTAATACATATGAAATATATAATCACAAAATACCTATGGAATACGAAGAGAGGTCTACACAGCACTCTATAATAACATACACGGAAAGGATCCAAAGAGGAATAGACAGATACATTGATAGCATGAACCAAAAACTGTACACCAAGGAGAATCTACATTTTTATCAAATTTGCTCTGATACTTAATAAAAATTAAGTTTACAAAACAAAAAAATTTAGGACATATAATCTCCTGGGGGTTTGTGCTGGCACATTCTACTTGAATTTGCAGCTTATTAACACGATTTCCAGGAAAGTTCTGTTGCCCAAAAACCCAGAGTGGGAAATGTAGAAAGGCTGCTACCTTGTGGCCGTTTCCCACAAGAGCGGCTTTAAACCCACAGCTAATGGTCACTTAACTTTCTCAAGGGCTCAGGGCTGTAAAGGACACCTGCCGTCAAAAAATGTCCTGAGGTATGGAATGGCCAAAGTATTCAAAACTGGCACATTTTTCAAGGAGATAGTAAGGAGGGGTAAGTTTTACTCACTCATTTTCAAAAAAAGAAGAAAATGGATAAAAGCTCAACATCAGGAATTATTAGACTCATGCAAATCTAACCTCCAAACAGGTTTCAAATCACACGTGTCTACTATCATCAGCCAAAGTCTACAAACAATAAATGCTGAAGGGGTTTTAGAGAACTGTGTACCCTTAGCTGCTGGTGAGATGTAAAGTGGTAAGAGCTAATAATGAGAACAGAAAGGAGCTGCATTTACAAGTAAAAATTGAGCCCCCATTCCATTTAGCAGACCCACCGCTGAGCCTCTCACCTGAGAAGTCCAGAGTCGAGAAGGCACAGGCTTCAACAGCTGCACTGCAGAAATTTTCACAGTAGCCAAGACACGGAAGCAACCAAAATGTCCATCACCAGATGAATGGATAAAGAAGTGGTCCATGTACACAATGGAACATTAGCCATGGAAAACAATGAAACACTGCTCTCTGAGGCACCATAGATGAGCCTAGAGATAATCACAGAACATGAGGTAAGTCGGAAAGCAAAAGACATATCCTATGATATCACTTATAGGCGTTATCTAACAACTGACAAAAAACTGAACATATTTCCACAGAGAAAGACACTCACAGACTTAGAAAACAAACTATGCTTATCTAAAAGGAAAGGGGTGGTGGTGAATGGAAACATTAAGATTAGGGTTACCATACGTGTACAAATACCTATTAAATACATATATCAAAAAGACCGACCATATAGCAAGGGTGGTCTATGCAAAACTCTGCAATAATTTACATGGAAATTGGATCTGTACATGAATATATATATATATATATATATATATATGTATTGTATGAATGAAACAGTTTGTGTACACCTAGGACAAACAATATTCTAATCATTACACCGATTAAAAAAATTAAAACAATGAAGAAGAAGTAATGTGACATAAACTTATGGGGGTTTTTTCCTGGCACATTCCATTGTAATTTACAACCTAGGAACAGGACTTCCAGAAAGGCTCTGCTGCCCTAGTAACCAGATTTGGGAATGGAGAAATGCTGCCGCCTTGTGGCCATTTCCCACAACAGCAGCTTTAACCCCAGTTCTACTGGTTCACTAAATATTCACACTCATTGCAGGCCTGTAAATGACACCTGCCCTCAAAAAACTCCTGGGTTCGAAAATCGACCAAAAAATTCCAAAGCTGGCCTCCTTCCAAGAACACAATTTCAAGAGGATTACTGTACTCACCGTTTTTTTCTGTTTTTGTTTAACAGAAATTTAAAATGTTGTGGGAAAAGCTGAACATTAGGAATAACTAAAGACATGCAAATCCCAATTACAAAAACCTATCAGCTCACACCAGTCAGAATGGACATCAGCAAAAATTCTGCAAAAAATAAATGCTGAAGGCTTTGTGGAGAAGTGCCTACCCTTGGTTCAACGTGGAACATGCTAAGAGCCAGTAATGAAAACACAAAGGAGGTGCCTTGAAAAGATAAGTATTGAGCTACCATTCAATCAAGCATACCCACCCCTTGGCCTATCGCCTGAGAGTATGAGAATCAAAAAGTCACAGGCTGGGCTTCACTGGTGGTGCAGTGGTTGAGAATCTGCCTGCCGATGCAGGGGACACGGGTTCATGCACCCTTCCAGGAAGATCCCACATGCCGCAAAGCGGCCGGTCCCGTAGCTATGGCTGCTGGGCCTGCACGTCCGGAGCCTGTGCTCCGCAAAGGGAGAGGCCACGACAGTGACAGGCCCGCATACCACAAACAAACAAACAAACAAACAAAAAGACACAGGCTGGCAATCCTGCACTCCAGCAATATGTACCATAGCCAACACTTGGAAGCAATGAAAATGTCCATCAACAGAGAAATGCACAAAGAAGAAGTGTTCCATGAACACAATGGAATATGACTCCAATAAAAAAATATAAATTTATTTAAAAAAACAAACATAAGTAAGGGGACATCAGCATTTGGGTGTTTATCCTTTTCACATTGCACACTAATTTATAAGCGAGGAACACCACTGCTAGGAAGGTCTGTTTCCCTAGTTACCAGATTGGCAAAGCAGAAATGCTGCCGCGCTCTCGCCGTTACCTGCAACAGCAGCTTTAAAAGCTGTGCTAAGCGTCACTTCATATGCACCAGTACTGGAGGGCTGTAAATGAAACTTGCCCTCAAAATGTCTTGAGGGAGGTAATGGCCAAAATATTTCAAAATGTCATACGTACTTCAAGAAAACCATTTGAAGAGGTAAGCTGTACTCACAGTTTGAAGAAAAAAAGGACATGCCAGAAAGCTCAATTTCAAGGGATTATGAGACACATGCAAATCCAAGCACAAAGAGGTATCAGCTCACACTAGTCAGAATAAACATCAGCAAAAAATCTATAAAGAATAAATGCTGAAGGTGTTGTGGAGAAGTGCATAAACTCAAATTTAAGTGGGATATGAACTGGTAAGAGCCACTAATGAGAACAGAGTGGAGGTGCCTTTACAAGGAAAACAGTTGGCTACCATATGATCCAGGAGGCTCACTCCTGGGCCTATAACCTAAGAAGACAGAATTGGAAAGACACAGGCAGGCAAATGTGCATTGCCGCAGTTATCACAATAGCCAAGACCTGGAAGCAACCAAAATGTCCATCAACAGACGAGTGGACAAAGATGAACTGGTGCATGTATAGATGGAAAATTAGGCAAGGAAAAAAGAACACAATGCCATGTGCAGCACCGTAGATGAGTCTAGAGGTAATCACGCAACTTGTAGTAAGTCAGAAAGAGTAAGACACATATCGTATGATATCACTTATAGGTGTTACCCAAAAATTGATACCAGTGAAGATATTTCCACAGAGAAGGGCAATCACAGATTCATTAAACAAACTTATGGCTCACCAATGGAAAGGTGTGAGGATTGGTTACATTAGGATATTGGTGTTAACAGACATATACCAACACAAGTGAAATATATAATCACCAAAGACCTACGGAATACCAAGAGAAGACTACCCAACATTCTGTCATAACATACAAGGGAAAAGGATCCCAGGAAGAATAGACATATGTGTATGTGTAAAAGAACCACATCTTGCACACCTAGAAGGAGCCAAACATTGTAATCAAACATGCTGTGATAAAAAATTAAAATTAAATTACAAAAATGAACAAGAAGTAGGGAGACTTAAACTTAAGAGCCTTTTTCCTGGCACATTCCATTCTAAATTACAACCTAGAACACGACTGCCATTGAGGCTTTGTTGCCTTCCTAACCAGATTTGGTAAAGAAGAACTGCTGCCACCTTGTGGCCGTTTCACACAACAGCAGCTTTAATCCAAGCGCTAATGGTCAGTTGATATTCAAAATAATTGCAGGCCTGTAAATGACACCTGCCCTGAAAACAAATCCTGGGGTCGTATATCAACCAAAAAATTCAAAAGACGTCCACATTTCAAAACGACAGTTTCAAGAGGCATATTTTATGCACATTTGTCTTCTCTTTCCTTTTCTTTCTTTCTTTTGTTAAAAAAACAGGAATGGAAAAAGGCTGAACATCAGGAATTAATAAAGCCATGCAAATCCAGTGTACAAAAACGTTCACCTGACAGCCGTCAGAATGATCATCAGCAAAAAAAGTCTACAAAGAATAAATGCTGAAGGGGTTTTAGAGAACTGCGTACCCTTTAGCTGCTGGTGGGATGTAACCTGGTAACAGCCAGTAGTGAGAACAGAATGGAGGTGTGTTTAAGAGTAAAAATTGAGCTACCATGTGATCTGGTAGGCCCACTGGCGGGCCTATCACCTGAGTAGACCAGAATCAAAAAGACACAGGCTGACATCCCTGCACTGCAGCAACATGTACCATAGCCAAGACCTGGAAGAAACCAAAATGTCCATCAACAGAAAAATGCACCAAGAAGACGTCGTCCATGTACACAATGGAATAGTAGCCATGAAAATGCATGGAACAGTGCCGTTGGCACCACCATAGAAGGATTTAGAGATAATCACCCAACTTGAAGTAAGAAAGAAACCAAAAGACAGACATCCTATGACATCACTTATAGGTGTTACCTAAAAACTGATAGCCATGAAATAACTTCCAAGACAAGGACACGCATAGATTCAGAAAACCAAATTATGTTTAACCAAATGGAAAGGTGTAAGGAATGTCTGAATTAGGATATGGGAGTTAACAGACATATACTAATACATATGAAATATATAATCACAAAATACCTATGGAATACGAAGAGAGGTCTACACAGCACTCTATAATAACATACACGGAAAGGATCCAAAGAGGAATAGACAGATACATTGATAGCATGAACCAAAAACTGTACACCAAGGAGAATCTACATTTTTATCAAATTTGCTCTGATACTTAATAAAAATTAAGTTTACAAAACAAAAAAATTTAGGACATATAATCTCCTGGGGGTTTGTGCTGGCACATTCTACTTGAATTTGCAGCTTATTAACACGATTTCCAGGAAAGTTCTGTTGCCCAAAAACCCAGAGTGGGAAATGTAGAAAGGCTGCTGCCTTGTGGCCGTTTCCCACAAGAGCGGCTTTAAACCCACAGCTAATGGTCACTTAACTTTCTCAAGGGCTCAGGGCTGTAAAGGACACCTGCCGTCAAAAAATGTCCTGAGGTATGGAATGGCCAAAGTATTCAAAACTGGCACATTTTTCAAGGAGATAGTAAGGAGGGGTAAGTTTTACTCACTCATTTTCAAAAAAAGAAGAAAATGGATAAAAGCTCAACATCAGGAATTATTAGACTCATGCAAATCTAACCTCCAAACAGGTTTCAAATCACACGTGTCTACTATCATCAGCCAAAGTCTACAAACAATAAATGCTGAAGGGGTTTTAGAGAACTGTGTACCCTTAGCTGCTGGTGAGATGTAAAGTGGTAAGAGCTAATAATGAGAACAGAAAGGAGCTGCATTTACAAGTAAAAATTGAGCCCCCATTCCATTTAGCAGACCCACCGCTGAGCCTCTCACCTGAGAAGTCCAGAGTCGAGAAGGCACAGGCTTCAACAGCTGCACTGCAGAAATTTTCACAGTAGCCAAGACACGGAAGCAACCAAAATGTCCATCACCAGATGAATGGATAAAGAAGTGGTCCATGTACACAATGGAACATTAGCCATGGAAAACAATGAAACACTGCTCTCTGAGGCACCATAGATGAGCCTAGAGATAATCACAGAACATGAGGTAAGTCGGAAAGCAAAAGACATATCCTATGATATAACTTATAGGCGTTATCTAACAACTGACAAAAAACTGAACATATTTCCACAGAGAAAGACACTCACAGACTTAGAAAACAAACTATGCTTATCTAAAAGGAAAGGGGTGGTGGTGAATGGAAACATTAAGATTAGGGTTACCATACGTGTACAAATACCTATTAAATACATATATCAAAAAGACCGACCATATAGCAAGGGTGGTCTATGCAAAACTCTGCAATAATTTACATGGAAATTGGATCTGTACATGAATATATATATATATATATATATATATATATATATATGTATTGTATGAATGAAACAGTTTGTGTACACCTAGGTCAAACAATATTCTAATCATTACACCGATTAAAAAAATTAAAACAATGAAGAAGAAGTAATGTGACATAAACTTATGGGGGTTTTTTCCTGGCACATTCCATTGTAATTTACAACCTAGGAACAGGACTTCCAGAAAGACTCTGCTGCCCTAGTAACCAGATTTGGGAATGGAGAAATGCTGCCGCCTTGTGGCCATTTCCCACAACAGCAGCTTTAACCCCAGTTCTACTGGTTCACTAAATATTCACACTCATTGCAGGCCTGTAAATGACACCTGCCCTCAAAAAACTCCTGGGTTCGAAAATCGACCAAAAAATTCCAAAGCTGGCCTCCTTCCAAGAACACAATTTCAAGAGGATTACTGTACTCACCGTTTTTTTCTGTTTTTGTTTAACAGAAATTTAAAATGTTGTGGGAAAAGCTGAACATTAGGAATAACTAAAGACATGCAAATCCCAATTACAAAAACCTATCAGCTCACACCAGTCAGAATGGACATCAGCAAAAATTCTGCAAAAAATAAATGCTGAAGGCTTTGTGGAGAAGTGCCTACCCTTGGTTCAACGTGGAACATGCTAAGAGCCAGTAATGAAAACACAAAGGAGGTGCCTTGAAAAGATAAGTATTGAGCTACCATTCAATCAAGCATACCCACCCCTTGGCCTATCGCCTGAGAGTATGAGAATCAAAAAGTCACAGGCTGGGCTTCACTGGTGGTGCAGTGGTTGAGAATCTGCCTGCCGATGCAGGGGACACGGGTTCATGCACCCTTCCAGGAAGATCCCACATGCTGCAAAGCGGCCGGTCCCGTAGCTATGGCTGCTGGGCCTGCACGTCCGGAGCCTGTGCTCCGCAAAGGGAGAGGCCACGACAGTGACAGGCCCGCATACCACAAACAAACAAACAAACAAACAAAAAGACACAGGCTGGCAATCCTGCACTCCAGCAATATGTACCATAGCCAACACTTGGAAGCAATGAAAATGTCCATCAACAGAGAAATGCACAAAGAAGAAGTGTTCCATGAACACAATGGAATATGACTCCAATAAAAAAATATAAATTTATTTAAAAAAACAAACATAAGTAAGGGGACATCAGCATTTGGGTGTTTATCCTTTTCACATTGCACACTAATTTATAAGCGAGGAACACCACTGCTAGGAAGGTCTGTTTCCCTAGTTACCAGATTGGCAAAGCAGAAATGCTGCCGCGCTCTCGCCGTTACCTGCAACAGCAGCTTTAAAAGCTGTGCTAAGCGTCACTTCATATGCACCAGTACTGGAGGGCTGTAAATGAAACTTGCCCTCAAAATGTCTTGAGGGAGGTAATGGCCAAAATATTTCAAAATGTCATACGTACTTCAAGAAAACCATTTGAAGAGGTAAGCTGTACTCACAGTTTGAAGAAAAAAAGGACATGCCAGAAAGCTCAATTTCAAGGGATTATGAGACACATGCAAATCCAAGCACAAAGAGGTATCAGCTCACACTAGTCAGAATAAACATCAGCAAAAAATCTATAAAGAATAAATGCTGAAGGTGTTGTGGAGAAGTGCATAAACTCAAATTTAAGTGGGATATGAACTGGTAAGAGCCACTAATGAGAACAGAGTGGAGGTGCCTTTACAAGGAAAACAGTTGGCTACCATATGATCCAGGAGGCTCACTCCTGGGCCTATAACCTAAGAAGACAGAATTGGAAAGACACAGGCAGGCAAATGTGCATTGCCGCAGTTATCACAATAGCCAAGACCTGGAAGCAACCAAAATGTCCATCAACAGACGAGTGGACAAAGATGAACTGGTGCATGTATAGATGGAAAATTAGGCAAGGAAAAAAGAACACAATGCCATGTGCAGCACCGTAGATGAGTCTAGAGGTAATCACGCAACTTGTAGTAAGTCAGAAAGAGTAAGACACATATCGTATGATATCACTTATAGGTGTTACCCAAAAATTGATACCAGTGAAGATATTTCCACAGAGAAGGGCAATCACAGATTCATTAAACAAACTTATGGCTCACCAATGGAAAGGTGTGAGGATTGGTTACATTAGGATATTGGTGTTAACAGACATATACCAACACAAGTGAAATATATAATCACCAAAGACCTACGGAATACCAAGAGAAGACTACCCAACATTCTGTCATAACATACAAGGGAAAAGGATCCCAGGAAGAACAGACATATGTGTATGTGTAAAAGAACCACATCTTGCACACCTAGAAGGAGCCAAACATTGTAATCAAACATGCTGTGATAAAAAATTAAAATTAAATTACAAAAATGAACAAGAAGTAGGGAGACTTAAACTTAAGAGCCTTTTTCCTGGCACATTCCATTCTAAATTACAACCTAGAACACGACTGCCATTGAGGCTTTGTTGCCTTCCTAACCAGATTTGGTAAAGAAGAACTGCTGCCACCTTGTGGCCGTTTCACACAACAGCAGCTTTAATCCAAGCGCTAATGGTCAGTTGATATTCAAAACAATTGCAGGCCTGTAAATGACACCTGCCCTGAAAACAAATCCTGGGGTCGAATATCAACCAAAAAATTCAAAAGACGTCCACATTTCAAAACGACAGTTTCAAGAGGCATATTTCATGCACATTTGTCTTCTCTTTCCTTTTCTTTCTTTCTTTTGTTAAAAAAACAGGAATGGAAAAAGGCTGAACATCAGGAATTAATAAAGCCATGCAAATCCAGTGTACAAAAACGTTCACCTGACAGCCGTCAGAATGATCATCAGCAAAAAAAGTCTACAAAGAATAAATGCTGAAGGGGTTTTAGAGAACTGCGTACCCTTTAGCTGCTGGTGGGATGTAACCTGGTAACAGCCAGTAGTGAGAACAGAATGGAGGTGTGTTTAAGAGTAAAAATTGAGCTACCATGTGATCTGGTAGGCCCACTGGCGGGCCTATCACCTGAGTAGACCAGAATCAAAAAGACACAGGCTGACATCCCTGCACTGCAGCAACATGTACCATAGCCAAGACCTGGAAGAAACCAAAATGTCCATCAACAGAAAAATGCACCAAGAAGACGTCGTCCATGTACACAATGGAATAGTAGCCATGAAAATGCATGGAACAGTGCCGTTGGCACCACCATAGAAGGATTTAGAGATAATCACCCAACTTGAAGTAAGAAAGAAACCAAAAGACAGACATCCTATGACATCACTTATAGGTGTTACCTAAAAACTGATAGCCATGAAATAACTTCCAAGACAAGGACACGCATAGATTCAGAAAACCAAATTATGTTTAACCAAATGGAAAGGTGTAAGGAATGTCTGAATTAGGATATGGGAGTTAACAGACATATACTAATACATATGAAATATATAATCACAAAATACCTATGGAATACGAAGAGAGGTCTACACAGCACTCTATAATAACATACACGGAAAGGATCCAAAGAGGAATAGACAGATACATTGATAGCATGAACCAAAAACTGTACACCAAGGAGAATCTACATTTTTATCAAATTTGCTCTGATACTTAATAAAAATTAAGTTTACAAAACAAAAAAATTTAGGACATATAATCTCCTGGGGGTTTGTGCTGGCACATTCTACTTGAATTTGCAGCTTATTAACACGATTTCCAGGAAAGTTCTGTTGCCCAAAAACCCAGAGTGGGAAATGTAGAAAGGCTGCTGCCTTGTGGCCGTTTCCCACAAGAGCGGCTTTAAACCCACAGCTAATGGTCACTTAACTTTCTCAAGGGCTCAGGGCTGTAAAGGACACCTGCCGTCAAAAAATGTCCTGAGGTATGGAATGGCCAAAGTATTCAAAACTGGCACATTTTTCAAGGAGATAGTAAGGAGGGGTAAGTTTTACTCACTCATTTTCAAAAAAAGAAGAAAATGGATAAAAGCTCAACATCAGGAATTATTAGACTCATGCAAATCTAACCTCCAAACAGGTTTCAAATCACACGTGTCTACTATCATCAGCCAAAGTCTACAAACAATAAATGCTGAAGGGGTTTTAGAGAACTGTGTACCCTTAGCTGCTGGTGAGATGTAAAGTGGTAAGAGCTAATAATGAGAACAGAAAGGAGCTGCATTTACAAGTAAAAATTGAGCCCCCATTCCATTTAGCAGACCCACCGCTGAGCCTCTCACCTGAGAAGTCCAGAGTCGAGAAGGCACAGGCTTCAACAGCTGCACTGCAGAAATTTTCACAGTAGCCAAGACACGGAAGCAACCAAAATGTCCATCACCAGATGAATGGATAAAGAAGTGGTCCATGTACACAATGGAACATTAGCCATGGAAAACAATGAAACACTGCTCTCTGAGGCACCATAGATGAGCCTAGAGATAATCACAGAACATGAGGTAAGTCGGAAAGCAAAAGACATATCCTATGATATCACTTATAGGCGTTATCTAACAACTGACAAAAAACTGAACATATTTCCACAGAGAAAGACACTCACAGACTTAGAAAACAAACTATGCTTATCTAAAAGGAAAGGGGTGGTGGTGAATGGAAACATTAAGATTAGGGTTACCATACGTGTACAAATACCTATTAAATACATATATCAAAAAGACCGACCATATAGCAAGGGTGGTCTATGCAAAACTCTGCAATAATTTACATGGAAATTGGATCTGTACATGAATATATATATATATATATATATATATATATATATATATGTATTGTATGAATGAAACAGTTTGTGTACACCTAGGACAAACAATATTCTAATCATTACACCGATTAAAAAAATTAAAACAATGAAGAAGAAGTAATGTGACATAAACTTATGGGGGTTTTTTCCTGGCACATTCCATTGTAATTTACAACCTAGGAACAGGACTTCCAGAAAGGCTCTGCTGCCCTAGTAACCAGATTTGGGAATGGAGAAATGCTGCCGCCTTGTGGCCATTTCCCACAACAGCAGCTTTAACCCCAGTTCTACTGGTTCACTAAATATTCACACTCATTGCAGGCCTGTAAATGACACCTGCCCTCAAAAAACTCCTGGGTTCGAAAATCGACCAAAAAATTCCAAAGCTGTCCTCCTTCCAAGAACACAATTTCAAGAGGATTACTGTACTCACCGTTTTTTTCTGTTTTTGTTTAACAGAAATTTAAAATGTTGTGGGAAAAGCTGAACATTAGGAATAACTAAAGACATGCAAATCCCAATTACAAAAACCTATCAGCTCACACCAGTCAGAATGGACATCAGCAAAAATTCTGCAAAAAATAAATGCTGAAGGCTTTGTGGAGAAGTGCCTACCCTTGGTTCAACGTGGAACATGCTAAGAGCCAGTAATGAAAACACAAAGGAGGTGCCTTGAAAAGATAAGTATTGAGCTACCATTCAATCAAGCATACCCACCCCTTGGCCTATCGCCTGAGAGTATGAGAATCAAAAAGTCACAGGCTGGGCTTCACTGGTGGTGCAGTGGTTGAGAATCTGCCTGCCGATGCAGGGGACACGGGTTCATGCACCCTTCCAGGAAGATCCCACATGCCGCAAAGCGGCCGGTCCCGTAGCTATGGCTGCTGGGCCTGCACGTCCGGAGCCTGTGCTCCGCAAAGGGAGAGGCCACGACAGTGACAGGCCCGCATACCACAAACAAACAAACAAACAAACAAAAAGACACAGGCTGGCAATCCTGCACTCCAGCAATATGTACCATAGCCAACACTTGGAAGCAATGAAAATGTCCATCAACAGAGAAATGCACAAAGAAGAAGTGTTCCATGAACACAATGGAATATGACTCCAATAAAAAAATATAAATTTATTTAAAAAAACAAACATAAGTAAGGGGACATCAGCATTTGGGTGTTTATCCTTTTCACATTGCACACTAATTTATAAGCGAGGAACACCACTGCTAGGAAGGTCTGTTTCCCTAGTTACCAGATTGGCAAAGCAGAAATGCTGCCGCGCTCTCGCCGTTACCTGCAACAGCAGCTTTAAAAGCTGTGCTAAGCGTCACTTCATACGCACCAGTACTGGAGGGCTGTAAATGAAACTTGCCCTCAAAATGTCTTGAGGGAGGTAATGGCCAAAATATTTCAAAATGTCATACGTACTTCAAGAAAACCATTTGAAGAGGTAAGCTGTACTCACAGTTTGAAGAAAAAAAGGACATGCCAGAAAGCTCAATTTCAAGGGATTATGAGACACATGCAAATCCAAGCACAAAGAGGTATCAGCTCACACTAGTCAGAATAAACATCAGCAAAAAATCTATAAAGAATAAATGCTGAAGGTGTTGTGGAGAAGTGCATAAACTCAAATTTAAGTGGGATATGAACTGGTAAGAGCCACTAATGAGAACAGAGTGGAGGTGCCTTTACAAGGAAAACAGTTGGCTACCATATGATCCAGGAGGCTCACTCCTGGGCCTATAACCTAAGAAGACAGAATTGGAAAGACACAGGCAGGCAAATGTGCATTGCCGCAGTTATCACAATAGCCAAGACCTGGAAGCAACCAAAATGTCCATCAACAGACGAGTGGACAAAGATGAACTGGTGCATGTATAGATGGAAAATTAGGCAAGGAAAAAAGAACACAATGCCATGTGCAGCACCGTAGATGAGTCTAGAGGTAATCACGCAACTTGTAGTAAGTCAGAAAGAGTAAGACACATATCGTATGATATCACTTATAGGTGTTACCCAAAAATTGATACCAGTGAAGATATTTCCACAGAGAAGGGCAATCACAGATTCATTAAACAGACTTATGGCTCACCAATGGAAAGGTGTGAGGATTGGTTACATTAGGATATTGGTGTTAACAGACATATACCAACACAAGTGAAATATATAATCACCAAAGACCTACGGAATACCAAGAGAAGACTACCCAACATTCTGTCATAACATACAAGGGAAAAGGATCCCAGGAAGAATAGACATATGTGTATGTGTAAAAGAACCACATCTTGCACACCTAGAAGGAGCCAAACATTGTAATCAAACATGCTGTGATAAAAAATTAAAATTAAATTACAAAAATGAACAAGAAGTAGGGAGACTTAAACTTAAGAGCCTTTTTCCTGGCACATTCCATTCTAAATTACAACCTAGAACACGACTGCCATTGAGGCTTTGTTGCCTTCCTAACCAGATTTGGTAAAGAAGAACTGCTGCCACCTTGTGGCCGTTTCACACAACAGCAGCTTTAATCCAAGCGCTAATGGTCAGTTGATATTCAAAATAATTGCAGGCCTGTAAATGACACCTGCCCTGAAAACAAATCCTGGGGTCGTATATCAACCAAACAATTCAAAAGACGTCCACATTTCAAAACGACAGTTTCAAGAGGCATATTTTATGCACATTTGTCTTCTCTTTCCTTTTCTTTCTTTCTTTTGTTAAAAAAACAGGAATGGAAAAAGGCTGAACATCAGGAATTAATAAAGCCATGCAAATCCAGTGTACAAAAACGTTCACCTGACAGCCGTCAGAATGATCATCAGCAAAAAAAAGTCTACAAAGAATAAATGCTGAAGGGGTTTTAGAGAACTGCGTACCCTTTAGCTGCTGGTGGGATGTAACCTGGTAACAGCCAGTAGTGAGAACAGAATGGAGGTGTGTTTAAGAGTAAAAATTGAGCTACCATGTGATCTGGTAGGCCCACTGGCGGGCCTATCACCTGAGTAGACCAGAATCAAAAAGACACAGGCTGACATCCCTGCACTGCAGCAACATGTACCATAGCCAAGACCTGGAAGAAACCAAAATGTCCATCAACAGAAAAATGCACCAAGAAGACGTCGTCCATGTACACAATGGAATAGTAGCCATGAAAATGCATGGAACAGTGCCGTTGGCACCACCATAGAAGGATTTAGAGATAATCACCCAACTTGAAGTAAGAAAGAAACCAAAAGACAGACATCCTATGACATCACTTATAGGTGTTACCTAAAAACTGATAGCCATGAAATAACTTCCAAGACAAGGACACGCATAGATTCAGAAAACCAAATTATGTTTAACCAAATGGAAAGGTGTAAGGAATGTCTGAATTAGGATATGGGAGTTAACAGACATATACTAATACATATGAAATATATAATCACAAAATACCTATGGAATACGAAGAGAGGTCTACACAGCACTCTATAATAACATACACGGAAAGGATCCAAAGAGGAATAGACAGATACATTGATAGCATGAACCAAAAACTGTACACCAAGGAGAATCTACATTTTTATCAAATTTGCTCTGATACTTAATAAAAATTAAGTTTACAAAACAAAAAAATTTAGGACATATAATCTCCTGGGGGTTTGTGCTGGCACATTCTACTTGAATTTGCAGCTTATTAACACGATTTCCAGGAAAGTTCTGTTGCCCAAAAACCCAGAGTGGGAAATGTAGAAAGGCTGCTGCCTTGTGGCCGTTTCCCACAAGAGCAGCTTTAAACCCACAGCTAATGGTCACTTAACTTTCTCAAGGGCTCAGGGCTGTAAAGGACACCTGCCGTCAAAAAATGTCCTGAGGTATGGAATGGCCAAAGTATTCAAAACTGGCACATTTTTCAAGGAGATAGTAAGGAGGGGTAAGTTTTACTCACTCATTTTCAAAAAAAGAAGAAAATGGATAAAAGCTCAACATCAGGAATTATTAGACTCATGCAAATCTAACCTCCAAACAGGTTTCAAATCACACGTGTCTACTATCATCAGCCAAAGTCTACAAACAATAAATGCTGAAGGGGTTTTAGAGAACTGTGTACCCTTAGCTGCTGGTGAGATGTAAAGTGGTAAGAGCTAATAATGAGAACAGAAAGGAGCTGCATTTACAAGTAAAAATTGAGCCCCCATTCCATTTAGCAGACCCACCGCTGAGCCTCTCACCTGAGAAGTCCAGAGTCGAGAAGGCACAGGCTTCAACAGCTGCACTGCAGAAATTTTCACAGTAGCCAAGACACGGAAGCAACCAAAATGTCCATCACCAGATGAATGGATAAAGAAGTGGTCCATGTACACAATGGAACATTAGCCATGGAAAACAATGAAACACTGCTCTCTGAGGCACCATAGATGAGCCTAGAGATAATCACAGAACATGAGGTAAGTCGGAAAGCAAAAGACATATCCTATGATATCACTTATAGGCGTTATCTAACAACTGACAAAAAACTGAACATATTTCCACAGAGAAAGACACTCACAGACTTAGAAAACAAACTATGCTTATCTAAAAGGAAAGGGGTGGTGGTGAATGGAAACATTAAGATTAGGGTTACCATACGTGTACAAATACCTATTAAATACATATATCAAAAAGACCGACCATATAGCAAGGGTGGTCTATGCAAAACTCTGCAATAATTTACATGGAAATTGGATCTGTACATGAATATATATATATATATATATATATATATATATATGTATTGTATGAATGAAACAGTTTGTGTACACCTAGGACAAACAATATTCTAATCATTACACCGATTAAAAAAATTAAAACAATGAAGAAGAAGTAATGTGACATAAACTTATGGGGGTTTTTTCCTGGCACATTCCATTGTAATTTACAACCTAGGAACAGGACTTCCAGAAAGGCTCTGCTGCCCTAGTAACCAGATTTGGGAATGGAGAAATGCTGCCGCCTTGTGGCCATTTCCCACAACAGCAGCTTTAACCCCAGTTCTACTGGTTCACTAAATATTCACACTCATTGCAGGCCTGTAAATGACACCTGCCCTCAAAAAACTCCTGGGTTCGAAAATCGACCAAAAAATTCCAAAGCTGTCCTCCTTCCAAGAACACAATTTCAAGAGGATTACTGTACTCACCGTTTTTTTCTGTTTTTGTTTAACAGAAATTTAAAATGTTGTGGGAAAAGCTGAACATTAGGAATAACTAAAGACATGCAAATCCCAATTACAAAAACCTATCAGCTCACACCAGTCAGAATGGACATCAGCAAAAATTCTGCAAAAAATAAATGCTGAAGGCTTTGTGGAGAAGTGCCTACCCTTGGTTCAACGTGGAACATGCTAAGAGCCAGTAATGAAAACACAAAGGAGGTGCCTTGAAAAGATAAGTATTGAGCTACCATTCAATCAAGCATACCCACCCCTTGGCCTATCGCCTGAGAGTATGAGAATCAAAAAGTCACAGGCTGGGCTTCACTGGTGGTGCAGTGGTTGAGAATCTGCCTGCCGATGCAGGGGACACGGGTTCATGCACCCTTCCAGGAAGATCCCACATGCCGCAAAGCGGCCGGTCCCGTAGCTATGGCTGCTGGGCCTGCACGTCCGGAGCCTGTGCTCCGCAAAGGGAGAGGCCACGACAGTGACAGGCCCGCATACCACAAACAAACAAACAAACAAACAAAAAGACACAGGCTGGCAATCCTGCACTCCAGCAATATGTACCATAGCCAACACTTGGAAGCAATGAAAATGTCCATCAACAGAGAAATGCACAAAGAAGAAGTGTTCCATGAACACAATGGAATATGACTCCAATAAAAAAATATAAATTTATTTAAAAAAACAAACATAAGTAAGGGGACATCAGCATTTGGGTGTTTATCCTTTTCACATTGCACACTAATTTATAAGCGAGGAACACCACTGCTAGGAAGGTCTGTTTCCCTAGTTACCAGATTGGCAAAGCAGAAATGCTGCCGCGCTCTCGCCGTTACCTGCAACAGCAGCTTTAAAAGCTGTGCTAAGCGTCACTTCATATGCACCAGTACTGGAGGGCTGTAAATGAAACTTGCCCTCAAAATGTCTTGAGGGAGGTAATGGCCAAAATATTTCAAAATGTCATACGTACTTCAAGAAAACCATTTGAAGAGGTAAGCTGTACTCACAGTTTGAAGAAAAAAAGGACATGCCAGAAAGCTCAATTTCAAGGGATTATGAGACACATGCAAATCCAAGCACAAAGAGGTATCAGCTCACACTAGTCAGAATAAACATCAGCAAAAAATCTATAAAGAATAAATGCTGAAGGTGTTGTGGAGAAGTGCATAAACTCAAATTTAAGTGGGATATGAACTGGTAAGAGCCACTAATGAGAACAGAGTGGAGGTGCCTTTACAAGGAAAACAGTTGGCTACCATATGATCCAGGAGGCTCACTCCTGGGCCTATAACCTAAGAAGACAGAATTGGAAAGACACAGGCAGGCAAATGTGCATTGCCGCAGTTATCACAATAGCCAAGACCTGGAAGCAACCAAAATGTCCATCAACAGACGAGTGGACAAAGATGAACTGGTGCATGTATAGATGGAAAATTAGGCAAGGAAAAAAGAACACAATGCCATGTGCAGCACCGTAGATGAGTCTAGAGGTAATCACGCAACTTGTAGTAAGTCAGAAAGAGTAAGACACATATCGTATGATATCACTTATAGGTGTTACCCAAAAATTGATACCAGTGAAGATATTTCCACAGAGAAGGGCAATCACAGATTCATTAAACAAACTTATGGCTCACCAATGGAAAGGTGTGAGGATTGGTTACATTAGGATATTGGTGTTAACAGACATATACCAACACAAGTGAAATATATAATCACCAAAGACCTACGGAATACCAAGAGAAGACTACCCAACATTCTGTCATAACATACAAGGGAAAAGGATCCCAGGAAGAACAGACATATGTGTATGTGTAAAAGAACCACATCTTGCACACCTAGAAGGAGCCAAACATTGTAATCAAACATGCTGTGATAAAAAATTAAAATTAAATTACAAAAATGAACAAGAAGTAGGGAGACTTAAACTTAAGAGCCTTTTTCCTGGCACATTCCATTCTAAATTACAACCTAGAACACGACTGCCATTGAGGCTTTGTTGCCTTCCTAACCAGATTTGGTAAAGAAGAACTGCTGCCACCTTGTGGCCGTTTCACACAACAGCAGCTTTAATCCAAGCGCTAATGGTCAGTTGATATTCAAAACAATTGCAGGCCTGTAAATGACACCTGCCCTGAAAACAAATCCTGGGGTCGAATATCAACCAAAAAATTCAAAAACGTCCACATTTCAAAACGACAGTTTCAAGAGGCATATTTCATGCACATTTGTCTTCTCTTTCCTTTTCTTTCTTTCTTTTGTTAAAAAAACAGGAATGGAAAAAGGCTGAACATCAGGAATTAATAAAGCCATGCAAATCCAGTGTACAAAAACGTTCACCTGACAGCCGTCAGAATGATCATCAGCAAAAAAAGTCTACAAAGAATAAATGCTGAAGGGGTTTTAGAGAACTGCGTACCCTTTAGCTGCTGGTGGGATGTAACCTGGTAACAGCCAGTAGTGAGAACAGAATGGAGGTGTGTTTAAGAGTAAAAATTGAGCTACCATGTGATCTGGTAGGCCCACTGGCGGGCCTATCACCTGAGTAGACCAGAATCAAAAAGACACAGGCTGACATCCCTGCACTGCAGCAACATGTACCATAGCCAAGACCTGGAAGAAACCAAAATGTCCATCAACAGAAAAATGCACCAAGAAGACGTCGTCCATGTACACAATGGAATAGTAGCCATGAAAATGCATGGAACAGTGCCGTTGGCACCACCATAGAAGGATTTAGAGATAATCACCCAACTTGAAGTAAGAAAGAAACCAAAAGACAGACATCCTATGACATCACTTATAGGTGTTACCTAAAAACTGATAGCCATGAAATAACTTCCAAGACAAGGACACGCATAGATTCAGAAAACCAAATTATGTTTAACCAAATGGAAAGGTGTAAGGAATGTCTGAATTAGGATATGGGAGTTAACAGACATATACTAATACATATGAAATATATAATCACAAAATACCTATGGAATACGAAGAGAGGTCTACACAGCACTCTATAATAACATACACGGAAAGGATCCAAAGAGGAATAGACAGATACATTGATAGCATGAACCAAAAACTGTACACCAAGGAGAATCTACATTTTTATCAAATTTGCTCTGATACTTAATAAAAATTAAGTTTACAAAACAAAAAAATTTAGGACATATAATCTCCTGGGGGTTTGTGCTGGCACATTCTACTTGAATTTGCAGCTTATTAACACGATTTCCAGGAAAGTTCTGTTGCCCAAAAACCCAGAGTGGGAAATGTAGAAAGGCTGCTGCCTTGTGGCCGTTTCCCACAAGAGCGGCTTTAAACCCACAGCTAATGGTCACTTAACTTTCTCAAGGGCTCAGGGCTGTAAAGGACACCTGCCGTCAAAAAATGTCCTGAGGTATGGAATGGCCAAAGTATTCAAAACTGGCACATTTTTCAAGGAGATAGTAAGGAGGGGTAAGTTTTACTCACTCATTTTCAAAAAAAGAAGAAAATGGATAAAAGCTCAACATCAGGAATTATTAGACTCATGCAAATCTAACCTCCAAACAGGTTTCAAATCACACGTGTCTACTATCATCAGCCAAAGTCTACAAACAATAAATGCTGAAGGGGTTTTAGAGAACTGTGTACCCTTAGCTGCTGGTGAGATGTAAAGTGGTAAGAGCTAATAATGAGAACAGAAAGGAGCTGCATTTACAAGTAAAAATTGAGCCCCCATTCCATTTAGCAGACCCACCGCTGAGCCTCTCACCTGAGAAGTCCAGAGTCGAGAAGGCACAGGCTTCAACAGCTGCACTGCAGAAATTTTCACAGTAGCCAAGACACGGAAGCAACCAAAATGTCCATCACCAGATGAATGGATAAAGAAGTGGTCCATGTACACAATGGAACATTAGCCATGGAAAACAATGAAACACTGCTCTCTGAGGCACCATAGATGAGCCTAGAGATAATCACAGAACATGAGGTAAGTCGGAAAGCAAAAGACATATCCTATGATATCACTTATAGGCGTTATCTAACAACTGACAAAAAACTGAACATATTTCCACAGAGAAAGACACTCACAGACTTAGAAAACAAACTATGCTTATCTAAAAGGAAAGGGGTGGTGGTGAATGGAAACATTAAGATTAGGGTTACCATACGTGTACAAATACCTATTAAATACATATATCAAAAAGACCGACCATATAGCAAGGGTGGTCTATGCAAAACTCTGCAATAATTTACATGGAAATTGGATCTGTACATGAATATATATATATATATATATATATATATATATATATATGTATTGTATGAATGAAACAGTTTGTGTACACCTAGGACAAACAATATTCTAATCATTACACCGATTAAAAAAATTAAAACAATGAAGAAGAAGTAATGTGACATAAACTTATGGGGGTTTTTTCCTGGCACATTCCATTGTAATTTACAACCTAGGAACAGGACTTCCAGAAAGGCTCTGCTGCCCTAGTAACCAGATTTGGGAATGGAGAAATGCTGCCGCCTTGTGGCCATTTCCCACAACAGCAGCTTTAACCCCAGTTCTACTGGTTCACTAAATATTCACACTCATTGCAGGCCTGTAAATGACACCTGCCCTCAAAAAACTCCTGGGTTCGAAAATCGACCAAAAAATTCCAAAGCTGTCCTCCTTCCAAGAACACAATTTCAAGAGGATTACTGTACTCACCGTTTTTTTCTGTTTTTGTTTAACAGAAATTTAAAATGTTGTGGGAAAAGCTGAACATTAGGAATAACTAAAGACATGCAAATCCCAATTACAAAAACCTATCAGCTCACACCAGTCAGAATGGACATCAGCAAAAATTCTGCAAAAAATAAATGCTGAAGGCTTTGTGGAGAAGTGCCTACCCTTGGTTCAACGTGGAACATGCTAAGAGCCAGTAATGAAAACACAAAGGAGGTGCCTTGAAAAGATAAGTATTGAGCTACCATTCAATCAAGCATACCCACCCCTTGGCCTATCGCCTGAGAGTATGAGAATCAAAAAGTCACAGGCTGGGCTTCACTGGTGGTGCAGTGGTTGAGAATCTGCCTGCCGATGCAGGGGACACGGGTTCATGCACCCTTCCAGGAAGATCCCACATGCCGCAAAGCGGCCGGTCCCGTAGCTATGGCTGCTGGGCCTGCACGTCCGGAGCCTGTGCTCCGCAAAGGGAGAGGCCACGACAGTGACAGGCCCGCATACCACAAACAAACAAACAAACAAACAAAAAGACACAGGCTGGCAATCCTGCACTCCAGCAATATGTACCATAGCCAACACTTGGAAGCAATGAAAATGTCCATCAACAGAGAAATGCACAAAGAAGAAGTGTTCCATGAACACAATGGAATATGACTCCAATAAAAAAATATAAATTTATTTAAAAAAACAAACATAAGTAAGGGGACATCAGCATTTGGGTGTTTATCCTTTTCACATTGCACACTAATTTATAAGCGAGGAACACCACTGCTAGGAAGGTCTGTTTCCCTAGTTACCAGATTGGCAAAGCAGAAATGCTGCCGCGCTCTCGCCGTTACCTGCAACAGCAGCTTTAAAAGCTGTGCTAAGCGTCACTTCATATGCACCAGTACTGGAGGGCTGTAAATGAAACTTGCCCTCAAAATGTCTTGAGGGAGGTAATGGCCAAAATATTTCAAAATGTCATACGTACTTCAAGAAAACCATTTGAAGAGGTAAGCTGTACTCACAGTTTGAAGAAAAAAAGGACATGCCAGAAAGCTCAATTTCAAGGGATTATGAGACACATGCAAATCCAAGCACAAAGAGGTATCAGCTCACACTAGTCAGAATAAACATCAGCAAAAAATCTATAAAGAATAAATGCTGAAGGTGTTGTGGAGAAGTGCATAAACTCAAATTTAAGTGGGATATGAACTGGTAAGAGCCACTAATGAGAACAGAGTGGAGGTGCCTTTACAAGGAAAACAGTTGGCTACCATATGATCCAGGAGGCTCACTCCTGGGCCTATAACCTAAGAAGACAGAATTGGAAAGACACAGGCAGGCAAATGTGCATTGCCGCAGTTATCACAATAGCCAAGACCTGGAAGCAACCAAAATGTCCATCAACAGACGAGTGGACAAAGATGAACTGGTGCATGTATAGATGGAAAATTAGGCAAGGAAAAAAGAACACAATGCCATGTGCAGCACCGTAGATGAGTCTAGAGGTAATCACGCAACTTGTAGTAAGTCAGAAAGAGTAAGACACATATCGTATGATATCACTTATAGGTGTTACCCAAAAATTGATACCAGTGAAGATATTTCCACAGAGAAGGGCAATCACAGATTCATTAAACAGACTTATGGCTCACCAATGGAAAGGTGTGAGGATTGGTTACATTAGGATATTGGTGTTAACAGACATATACCAACACAAGTGAAATATATAATCACCAAAGACCTACGGAATACCAAGAGAAGACTACCCAACATTCTGTCATAACATACAAGGGAAAAGGATCCCAGGAAGAATAGACATATGTGTATGTGTAAAAGAACCACATCTTGCACACCTAGAAGGAGCCAAACATTGTAATCAAACATGCTGTGATAAAAAATTAAAATTAAATTACAAAAATGAACAAGAAGTAGGGAGACTTAAACTTAAGAGCCTTTTTCCTGGCACATTCCATTCTAAATTACAACCTAGAACACGACTGCCATTGAGGCTTTGTTGCCTTCCTAACCAGATTTGGTAAAGAAGAACTGCTGCCACCTTGTGGCCGTTTCACACAACAGCAGCTTTAATCCAAGCGCTAATGGTCAGTTGATATTCAAAATAATTGCAGGCCTGTAAATGACACCTGCCCTGAAAACAAATCCTGGGGTCGTATATCAACCAAAAAATTCAAAAGACGTCCACATTTCAAAACGACAGTTTCAAGAGGCATATTTTATGCACATTTGTCTTCTCTTTCCTTTTCTTTCTTTCTTTTGTTAAAAAAACAGGAATGGAAAAAGGCTGAACATCAGGAATTAATAAAGCCATGCAAATCCAGTGTACAAAAACGTTCACCTGACAGCCGTCAGAATGATCATCAGCAAAAAAAAGTCTACAAAGAATAAATGCTGAAGGGGTTTTAGAGAACTGCGTACCCTTTAGCTGCTGGTGGGATGTAACCTGGTAACAGCCAGTAGTGAGAACAGAATGGAGGTGTGTTTAAGAGTAAAAATTGAGCTACCATGTGATCTGGTAGGCCCACTGGCGGGCCTATCACCTGAGTAGACCAGAATCAAAAAGACACAGGCTGACATCCCTGCACTGCAGCAACATGTACCATAGCCAAGACCTGGAAGAAACCAAAATGTCCATCAACAGAAAAATGCACCAAGAAGACGTCGTCCATGTACACAATGGAATAGTAGCCATGAAAATGCATGGAACAGTGCCGTTGGCACCACCATAGAAGGATTTAGAGATAATCACCCAACTTGAAGTAAGAAAGAAACCAAAAGACAGACATCCTATGACATCACTTATAGGTGTTACCTAAAAACTGATAGCCATGAAATAACTTCCAAGACAAGGACACGCATAGATTCAGAAAACCAAATTATGTTTAACCAAATGGAAAGGTGTAAGGAATGTCTGAATTAGGATATGGGAGTTAACAGACATATACTAATACATATGAAATATATAATCACAAAATACCTATGGAATACGAAGAGAGGTCTACACAGCACTCTATAATAACATACACGGAAAGGATCCAAAGAGGAATAGACAGATACATTGATAGCATGAACCAAAAACTGTACACCAAGGAGAATCTACATTTTTATCAAATTTGCTCTGATACTTAATAAAAATTAAGTTTACAAAACAAAAAAATTTAGGACATATAATCTCCTGGGGGTTTGTGCTGGCACATTCTACTTGAATTTGCAGCTTATTAACACGATTTCCAGGAAAGTTCTGTTGCCCAAAAACCCAGAGTGGGAAATGTAGAAAGGCTGCTGCCTTGTGGCCGTTTCCCACAAGAGCGGCTTTAAACCCACAGCTAATGGTCACTTAACTTTCTCAAGGGCTCAGGGCTGTAAAGGACACCTGCCGTCAAAAAATGTCCTGAGGTATGGAATGGCCAAAGTATTCAAAACTGGCACATTTTTCAAGGAGATAGTAAGGAGGGGTAAGTTTTACTCACTCATTTTCAAAAAAAGAAGAAAATGGATAAAAGCTCAACATCAGGAATTATTAGACTCATGCAAATCTAACCTCCAAACAGGTTTCAAATCACACGTGTCTACTATCATCAGCCAAAGTCTACAAACAATAAATGCTGAAGGGGTTTTAGAGAACTGTGTACCCTTAGCTGCTGGTGAGATGTAAAGTGGTAAGAGCTAATAATGAGAACAGAAAGGAGCTGCATTTACAAGTAAAAATTGAGCCCCCATTCCATTTAGCAGACCCACCACTGAGCCTCTCACCTGAGAAGTCCAGAGTCGAGAAGGCACAGGCTTCAACAGCTGCACTGCAGAAATTTTCACAGTAGCCAAGACACGGAAGCAACCAAAATGTCCATCACCAGATGAATGGATAAAGAAGTGGTCCATGTACACAATGGAACATTAGCCATGGAAAACAATGAAACACTGCTCTCTGAGGTACCATAGATGAGCCTAGAGATAATCACAGAACATGAGGTAAGTCGGAAAGCAAAAGACATATCCTATGATATAACTTATAGGCGTTATCTAACAACTGACAAAAACTGAACATATTTCCACAGAGAAAGACACTCACAGACTTAGAAAACAAACTATGCTTATCTAAAAGGAAAGGGGTGGTGGTGAATGGAAACATTAAGATTAGGGTTACCATACGTGTACAAATACCTATTAAATACATATATCAAAAAGACCGACCATATAGCAAGGGTGGTCTATGCAAAACTCTGCAATAATTTACATGGAAATTGGATCTGTACATGAATATATATATATATATATATATATATATATATATATATATATATATATATATATATATATTTATGTATTGTATGAATGAAACAGTTTGTGTACACCTAGGTCAAACAATATTCTAATCATTACACCGATTAAAAAAATTAAAACAATGAAGAAGAAGTAATGTGACATAAACTTATGGGGGTTTTTTCCTGGCACATTCCATTGTAATTTACAACCTAGGAACAGGACTTCCAGAAAGGCTCTGCTGCCCTAGTAACCAGATTTGGGAATGGAGAAATGCTGCCGCCTTGTGGCCGTTTCCCACAACAGCAGCTTTAACCCCAGTTCTACTGGTTCACTAAATATTCACACTCATTGCAGGCCTGTAAATGACACCTGCCCTCAAAAAAATCCTGGGTTCGAAAATCGACCAAAAAATTCCAAAGCTGGCCTCCTTCCAAGAACACAATTTCAAGAGGATTACTGTACTCACCGTTTTTTTCTGTTTTTGTTTAACAGAAATTTAAAATGTTGTGGGAAAAGCTGAACATTAGGAATAACTAAAGACATGCAAATCCCAATTACAAAAACCTATCAGCTCACACCAGTCAGAATGGACATCAGCAAAAATTCTGCAAAAAATAAATGCTGAAGGCTTTGTGGAGAAGTGCCTACCCTTGGTTCAACGTGGAACATGCTAAGAGCCAGTAATGAAAACACAAAGGAGGTGCCTTGAAAAGACAAGTATTGAGCTACCATTCAATCAAGCATACCCACCCCTTGGCCTATCGCCTGAGAGTATGAGAATCAAAAAGTCACAGGCTGGGCTTCACTGGTGGTGCAGTGGTTGAGAATCTGCCTGCCGATGCAGGGGACACGGGTTCATGCACCCTTCCAGGAAGATCCCACATGCCGCAAAGCGGCCGGTCCCGTAGCTATGGCTGCTGGGCCTGCACGTCCGGAGCCTGTGCTCCGCAAAGGGAGAGGCCACGACAGTGAGAGGCCCGCATACCGCAAACAAACAAACAAAAAGACACAGGCTGGCAATCCTGCACTCCAGCAATATGTACCATAGCCAACACTTGGAAGCAACGAAAATGTCCATCAACAGAGAAATGCACAAAGAAGAAGTGTTCCATGAACACAATGGAATATGACTCCAATAAAAAAATATAAATTTATTTAAAAAAACAAACATAAGTAAGGGGACATCAGCATTTGGGCGTTTATCCTTTTCACATTGCACACTAATTTATAAGCGAGGAACACCACTGCTAGGAAGGTCTGTTTCCCTAGTTACCAGATTGGCAAAGCAGAAATGCTGCCGCGCTCTCGCCGTTACCTGCAACAGCAGCTTTAAAAGCTGTGCTAAGCGTCACTTCATATGCACCAGTACTGGAGGGCTGTAAATGAAACTTGCCTTCAAAATGTCTTGAGGGAGGTAATGGCCAAAATATTTCAAAATGTCATACGTACTTCAAGAAAACCATTTGAAGAGGTAAGCTGTACTCATAGTTTGAAGAAGAAAAGGACATGCCAGAAAGCTCAATTTCAAGGGATTATGAGACACATGCAAATCCAAGCACAAAGAGGTATCAGCTCACACTAGTCAGAATAAACATCAGCAAAAAATCTATAAAGAATAAATGCTGAAGGTGTTGTGGAGAAGTGCATAAACTCAAATTTAAGTGGGATATAAACTGGTAAGAGCCACTAATGAGAACAGAGTGGAGGTGCCTTTACAAGGAAAACAGTTGGCTACCATATGATCCAGGAGGCTCACTCCTGGGCCTATAACCTAAGAAGACAGAATTGGAAAGACACAGGCAGGCAAATGTGCATTGCCGCAGTTATTACAATAGCCAAGACCTGGAAGCAACCAAAATGTCCATCAACAGACGAGTGGACAAAGATGAACTGGTGCATGTATAGATGGAAAATTAGGCAAGGAAAAAAAGAACACAATGCCATGTGCAGCACCGTAGATGAGTCTAGAGGTAATCACGCAACTTGTAGTAAGTCAGAAAGAGTAAGACACATATCGTATGATATCACTTATAGGTGTTACCCAAAAATTGATACCAGTGAAGATATTTCCACAGAGAAGGGCAATCACAGATTCATTAAACAAACTTATGGCTCACCAATGGAAAGGTGTGAGGATTGGTTACATTAGGATATTGGTGTTAACAGACATATACCAACACAAGTGAAATATATAATCACCAAAGACCTACGGAATACCAAGAGAAGACTACCCAACATTCTGTCATAACATACAAGGGAAAAGGATCCCAGGAAGAATAGACATATGTGTATGTGTAAAAGAACCACATCTTGCACACCTAGAAGGAGCCAAACATTGTAATCAAACATGCTGTGATAAAAAATTAAAATTAAATTACAAAAATGAACAAGAAGTAGGGAGACTTAAACTTAAGAGCCTTTTTCCTGGCACATTCCATTCTAAATTACAACCTAGAACACGACTGCCATTGAGGCTTTGTTGCCTTCGTAACCAGATTTGGTAAAGGAGAACTGCTGCCACCTTGTGGCCGTTTCACACAACAGCAGCTTTAATCCAAGCGCTAATGGTCAGTTGATATTCAAAATAATTGCAGGCCTGTAAAAGACACCTGCCCTGAAAACAAATCCTGGGGTCGTATATCAACCAAAAAATTCAAAAGACGTCCACATTTCAAAACGACAGTTTCAAGAGGCATATTTTATGCACATTTGTCTTCTCTTTCCTTTTCTTTCTTTCTTTTGTTAAAAAAACAGGAATGGAAAAAGGCTGAACATCAGGAATTAATAAAGCCATGCAAATCCAGTGTACAAAAACGTTCACCTGACAGCCGTCAGAATGATCATCAGCAAAAAAAAGTCTACAAAGAATAAATGCTGAAGGGGTTTTAGAGAACTGCGTACCCTTTAGCTGCTGGTGGGATGTAACCTGGTAACAGCCAGTAGTGAGAACAGAATGGAGGTGTGTTTAAGAGTAAAAATTGAGCTACCATGTGATCTGGTAGGCCCACTGGCGGGCCTATCACCTGAGTAGACCAGAATCAAAAAGACACAGGCTGACATCCCTGCACTGCAGCAACATGTACCATAGCCAAGACCTGGAAGAAACCAAAATGTCCATCAACAGAAAAATGCACCAAGAAGACGTCGTCCATGTACACAATGGAATAGTAGCCATGAAAATGCATGGAACAGTGCTGTTGGCACCACCATAGAAGGATTTAGAGATAATCACCCAACTTGAAGTAAGAAAGAAACCAAAAGACAGACATCGTATGACATCACTTATAGGTGTTACCTAAAAACTGATAGCCATGAAATAACTTCCAAGACAAGGACACGCATAGATTCAGAAAACCAAGTTATGTTTAACCAAATGGAAAGGTGTAAGGAATGTCTGAATTAGGATATGGGAGTTAACAGACATATACTAATACATATGAAGTATATAACCACAAAATACCTATGGAATACGAAGAGAGGTCTACACAGCACTCTATAATAACATACACGGAAAGGATCCAAAGAGGAATAGACAGATACATTGATAGCATGAACCAAAAACTGTACACCAAGGAGAATCTACATTTTTATCAAATTTGCTCTGATACTTAATAAAAATTAAATTTACAAAACAAAAAAATTTAGGACATATAATCTCCTGGGGGTTTGTGCTGGCACATTCTACTTGAATTTGCAGCTTATTAACACGATTTCCAGGAAAGTTCTGTTGCCCAAAAACCCAGAGTGGGAAATGTAGAAAGGCTGCCGCCTTGTGGCCGTTTCCCACAAGAGCGGCTTTAAACCCACAGCTAATGGTCACTTAACTTTCTCAAGGGCTCAGGGCTGTAAAGGACACCTGCCGTCAAAAAATGTCCTGAGGTATGGAATGGCCAAAGTATTCAAAACTGGCACATTTTTCAAGGAGATAGTAAGGAGGGGTAAGTTTTACTCACTCATTTTCAAAAAAAGAAGAAAATGGATAAAAGCTCAACATCAGGAATTATTAGACTCATGCAAATCTAACCTCCAAACAGGTTTCAAATCACACGTGTCTACTATCATCAGCCAAAGTCTACAAACAATAAATGCTGAAAGGGTTTTAGAGAACTGTGTACCCTTAGCTGCTGGTGAGATGTAAAGTGGTAAGAGCTAATAATGAGAACAGAAAGGAGCTGCATTTACAAGTAAAAATTGAGCCCCCATTCCATTTAGCAGACCCACTGCTGAGCCTCTCACCTGAGAAGTCCAGAGTCGAGAAGGCACAGGCTTCAACAGCTGCACTGCAGAAATTTTCACAGTAGCCAAGACACGGAAGCAACCAAAATGTCCATCACCAGATGAATGGATAAAGAAGTGGTCCATGTACACAATGGAACATTAGCCATGGAAAACAATGAAACACTGCTCTCTGAGGCACCATAGATGAGCCTAGAGATAATCACAGAACATGAGGTAAGTCGGAAAGCAAAAGACATATCCTATGATATCACTTATAGGCGTTATCTAACAACTGACAAAAAACTGAACATATTTCCACAGAGAAAGACACTCACAGACTTAGAAAACAAACTATGCTTATCTAAAAGGAAAGGGGTGGTGGTGAATGGAAACATTAAGATTAGGGTTACCATACGTGTACAAATACCTATTAAATACATATATCAAAAAGACCGACCATATAGCAAGGGTGGTCTATGCAAAACTCTGCAATAATTTACATGGAAATTGGATCTGTACATGAATATATATATATATATATATATATATGTATTGTATGAATGAAACAGTTTGTGTACACCTAGGACAAACAATATTCTAATCATTATACCGATTAAAAAAAATTAAAACAACGAAGAAGAAGTAATGTGACATAAACTTATGGGGGTTTTTTCCTGGCACATTCCATTGTAATTTACAACCTAGGAACAGGACTTCCAGAAAGGCTCTGCTGCCCTAGTAACCAGATTTGGGAATGGAGAAATGCTGCCGCCTTGTGGCCATTTCCCACAACAGCAGCTTTAACCCCAGTTCTCCTGGTTCACTAAATATTCACACTCATTGCAGGCCTGTAAATGACACCTGCCCTCAAAAAACTCCTGGGTTCGAAAATCGACCAAAAAATTCCAAAGCTGGCCTCCTTCCAAGAACACAATTTCAAGAGGATTACTGTACTCACCGTTTTTTTCTGTTTTTGTTTAACAGAAATTTAAAATGTTGTGGGAAAAGCTGAACATTAGGAATAACTAAAGACATGCAAATCCCAATTACAAAAACCTATCAGCTCACACCAGTCAGAATGGACATCAGCAAAAATTCTGCAAAAAATAAATGCTGAAGGCTTTGTGGAGAAGTGCCTACCCTTGGTTCAACGTGGAACATGCTAAGAGCCAGTAATGAAAACACAAAGGAGGTGCCTTGAAAAGACAAGTATTGAGCTACCATTCAATCAAGCATACCCACCCCTTGGCCTATCGCCTGAGAGTATGAGAATCAAAAAGTCACAGGCTGGGCTTCACTGGTGGTGCAGTGGTTGAGAATCTGCCTGCCGATGCAGGGGACACGGGTTCATGCACCCTTCCAGGAAGATCCCACATGCCGCAAAGCGGCCGGTCCCGTAGCTATGGCTGCTGGGCCTGCACGTCCGGAGCCTGTGCTCCGCAAAGGGAGAGGCCACGACAGTGAGAGGCCCGCATACCGCAAACAAACAAACAAAAAGACACAGGCTGGCAATCCTGCACTCCAGCAATATGTACCATAGCCAACACTTGGAAGCAACGAAAATGTCCATCAACAGAGAAATGCACAAAGAAGAAGTGTTCCATGAACACAATGGAATATGACTCCAATAAAAAAATATAAATTTATTTAAAAAAACAAACATAAGTAAGGGGACATCAGCATTTGGGCGTTTATCCTTTTCACATTGCACACTAATTTATAAGCGAGGAACACCACTGCTAGGAAGGTCTGTTTCCCTAGTTACCAGATTGGCAAAGCAGAAATGCTGCCGCGCTCTCGCCGTTACCTGCAACAGCAGCTTTAAAAGCTGTGCTAAGCGTCACTTCATATGCACCAGTACTGGAGGGCTGTAAATGAAACTTGCCTTCAAAATGTCTTGAGGGAGGTAATGGCCAAAATATTTCAAAATGTCATACGTACTTCAAGAAAACCATTTGAAGAGGTAAGCTGTACTCACAGTTTGAAGAAGAAAAGGACATGCCAGAAAGCTCAATTTCAAGGGATTATGAGACACATGCAAATCCAAGCACAAAGAGGTATCAGCTCACACTAGTCAGAATAAACATCAGCAAAAAATCTATAAAGAATAAATGCTGAAGGTGTTGTGGAGAAGTGCATAAACTCAAATTTAAGTGGGATATAAACTGGTAAGAGCCACTAATGAGAACAGAGTGGAGGTGCCTTTACAAGGAAAACAGTTGGCTACCATATGATCCAGGAGGCTCACTCCTGGGCCTATAACCTAAGAAGACAGAATTGGAAAGACACAGGCAGGCAAATGTGCATTGCCGCAGTTATTACAATAGCCAAGACCTGGAAGCAACCAAAATGTCCATCAACAGACGAGTGGACAAAGATGAACTGGTGCATGTATAGATGGAAAATTAGGCAAGGAAAAAAAGAACACAATGCCATGTGCAGCACCGTAGATGAGTCTAGAGGTAATCACGCAACTTGTAGTAAGTCAGAAAGAGTAAGACACATATCGTATGATATCACTTATAGGTGTTACCCAAAAATTGATACCAGTGAAGATATTTCCACAGAGAAGGGCAATCACAGATTCATTAAACAAACTTATGGCTCACCAATGGAAAGGTGTGAGGATTGGTTACATTAGGATATTGGTGTTAACAGACATATACCAACACAAGTGAAATATATAATCACCAAAGACCTACGGAATACCAAGAGAAGACTACCCAACATTCTGTCATAACATACAAGGGAAAAGGATCCCAGGAAGAATAGACATATGTGTATGTGTAAAAGAACCACATCTTGCACACCTAGAAGGAGCCAAACATTGTAATCAAACATGCTGTGATAAAAAATTAAAATTAAATTACAAAAATGAACAAGAAGTAGGGAGACTTAAACTTAAGAGCCTTTTTCCTGGCACATTCCATTCTAAATTACAACCTAGAACACGACTGCCATTGAGGCTTTGTTGCCTTCGTAACCAGATTTGGTAAAGGAGAACTGCTGCCACCTTGTGGCCGTTTCACACAACAGCAGCTTTAATCCAAGCGCTAATGGTCAGTTGATATTCAAAATAATTGCAGGCCTGTAAAAGACACCTGCCCTGAAAACAAATCCTGGGGTCGTATATCAACCAAAAAATTCAAAAGACGTCCACATTTCAAAACGACAGTTTCAAGAGGCATATTTTATGCACATTTGTCTTCTCTTTCCTTTTCTTTCTTTCTTTTGTTAAAAAAACAGGAATGGAAAAAGGCTGAACATCAGGAATTAATAAAGCCATGCAAATCCAGTGTACAAAAACGTTCACCTGACAGCCGTCAGAATGATCATCAGCAAAAAAAAGTCTACAAAGAATAAATGCTGAAGGGGTTTTAGAGAACTGCGTACCCTTTAGCTGCTGGTGGGATGTAACCTGGTAACAGCCAGTAGTGAGAACAGAATGGAGGTGTGTTTAAGAGTAAAAATTGAGCTACCATGTGATCTGGTAGGCCCACTGGCGGGCCTATCACCTGAGTAGACCAGAATCAAAAAGACACAGGCTGACATCCCTGCACTGCAGCAACATGTACCATAGCCAAGACCTGGAAGAAACCAAAATGTCCATCAACAGAAAAATGCACCAAGAAGACGTTGTCCATGTACACAATGGAATAGTAGCCATGAAAATGCATGGAACAGTGCTGTTGGCACCACCATAGAAGGATTTAGAGATAATCACCCAACTTGAAGTAAGAAAGAAACCAAAAGACAGACATCGTATGACATCACTTATAGGTGTTACCTAAAAACTGATAGCCATGAAATAACTTCCAAGACAAGGACACGCATAGATTCAGAAAACCAAGTTATGTTTAACCAAATGGAAAGGTGTAAGGAATGTCTGAATTAGGATATGGGAGTTAACAGACATATACTAATACATATGAAGTATATAACCACAAAATACCTATGGAATACGAAGAGAGGTCTACACAGCACTCTATAATAACATACACGGAAAGGATCCAAAGAGGAATAGACAGATACATTGATAGCATGAACCAAAAACTGTACACCAAGGAGAATCTACATTTTTATCAAATTTGCTCTGATACTTAATAAAAATTAAATTTATAAAACAAAAAAATTTAGGACATATAATCTCCTGGGGGTTTGTGCTGGCACATTCTACTTGAATTTGCAGCTTATTAACACGATTTCCAGGAAAGTTCTGTTGCCCAAAAACCCAGAGTGGGAAATGTAGAAAGGCTGCCGCCTTGTGGCCGTTTCCCACAAGAGCGGCTTTAAACCCACAGCTAATGGTCACTTAACTTTCTCAAGGGCTCAGGGCTGTAAAGGACACCTGCCGTCAAAAAATGTCCTGAGGTATGGAATGGCCAAAGTATTCAAAACTGGCACATTTTTCAAGGAGATAGTAAGGAGGGGTAAGTTTTACTCACTCATTTTCAAAAAAAGAAGAAAATGGATAAAAGCTCAACATCAGGAATTATTAGACTCATGCAAATCTAACCTCCAAACAGGTTTCAAATCACACGTGTCTACTATCATCAGCCAAAGTCTACAAACAATAAATGCTGAAAGGGTTTTAGAGAACTGTGTACCCTTAGCTGCTGGTGAGATGTAAAGTGGTAAGAGCTAATAATGAGAACAGAAAGGAGCTGCATTTACAAGTAAAAATTGAGCCCCCATTCCATTTAGCAGACCCACTGCTGAGCCTCTCACCTGAGAAGTCCAGAGTCGAGAAGGCACAGGCTTCAACAGCTGCACTGCAGAAATTTTCACAGTAGCCAAGACACGGAAGCAACCAAAATGTCCATCACCAGATGAATGGATAAAGAAGTGGTCCATGTACACAATGGAACATTAGCCATGGAAAACAATGAAACACTGCTCTCTGAGGCACCATAGATGAGCCTAGAGATAATCACAGAACATGAGGTAAGTCGGAAAGCAAAAGACATATCCTATGATATCACTTATAGGCGTTATCTAACAACTGACAAAAAACTGAACATATTTCCACAGAGAAAGACACTCACAGACTTAGAAAACAAACTGTGCTTATCTAAAAGGAAAGGGGGGGGTGTGAATGGAAACATTAAGATTAGGGTTACCATACGTGTACAAATACCTATTAAATACATATATCAAAAAGACCGACCATATAGCAAGGGTGGTCTATGCAAAACTCTGCAATAATTTACATGGAAATTGGATCTGTACATGAATATATATATATATATATATATATATGTATTGTATGAATGAAACAGTTTGTGTACACCTAGGACAAACAATATTCTAATCATTATACCGATTAAAAAAAATTAAAACAACGAAGAAGAAGTAATGTGACATAAACTTATGGGGGTTTTTTCCTGGCACATTCCATTGTAATTTACAACCTAGGAACAGGACTTCCAGAAAGGCTCTGCTGCCCTAGTAACCAGATTTGGGAATGGAGAAATGCTGCCGCCTTGTGGCCATTTCCCACAACAGCAGCTTTAACCCCAGTTCTCCTGGTTCACTAAATATTCACACTCATTGCAGGCCTGTAAATGACACCTGCCCTCAAAAAACTCCTGGGTTCGAAAATCGACCAAAAAATTCCAAATCTGGCCTCCTTCCAAGAACACAATTTCAAGAGGATTACTGTACTCACCGTTTTTTTCTGTTTTTGTTTAACAGAAATTTAAAATGTTGTGGGAAAAGCTGAACATTAGGAATAACTAAAGACATGCAAATCCCAATTACAAAAACCTATCAGCTCACACCAGTCAGAATGGACATCAGCAAAAATTCTGCAAAAAATAAATGCTGAAGGCTTTGTGGAG
Source organism: Mesoplodon densirostris (assembly GCF_025265405.1). Lineage (NCBI taxonomy): Eukaryota > Metazoa > Chordata > Mammalia > Artiodactyla > Ziphiidae > Mesoplodon > Mesoplodon densirostris. Next base: position 32,032,839 of record NC_082669.1, read on the forward strand.
AAGTGCCTACCCTTGGTTCAACGTGGAACATGCTAAGAGCCAGTAATGAAAACACAAAGGAGGTGCCTTGAAAAGATAAGTATTGAGCTACCATTCAATCAAGCATACCCACCCCTTGGCCTATCGCCTGAGAGTATGAGAATCAAAAAGTCACAGGCTGGGCTTCACTGGTGGTGCAGTGGTTGAGAATCTGCCTGCCGATGCAGGGGACACGGGTTCATGCACCCTTCCAGGAAGATCCCACATGCCGCAAAGCGGCCGGTCCCGTAGCTATGGCTGCTGGGCCTGCACGTCCGGAGCCTGTGCTCCGCAAAGGGAGAGGCCACGACAGTGACAGGCCCGCATACCACAAACAAACAAACAAACAAACAAAAAGACACAGGCTGGCAATCCTGCACTCCAGCAATATGTACCATAGCCAACACTTGGAAGCAACGAAAATGTCCATCAACAGAGAAATGCACAAAGAAGAAGTGTTCCATGAACACAATGGAATATGACTCCAATAAAAAAATATAAATTTATTTAAAAACACAAACATAAGTAAGGGGACATCAGCATTTGGGCGTTTATCCTTTTCACATTGCACACTAATTTATAAGCGAGGAACACCACTGCTAGGAAGGTCTGTTTCCCTAGTTACCAGATTGGCAAAGCAGAAATGCTGCCGCGCTCTCGCCGTTACCTGCAACAGCAGCTTTAAAAGCTGTGCTAAGCGTCACTTCATATGCACCAGTACTGGAGGGCTGTAAATGAAACTTGCCCTCAAAATGTCTTGAGGGAGGTAATGGCCAAAATATTTCAAAATGTCATACGTACTTCAAGAAAACCATTTGAAGAGGTAAGCTGTACTCACAGTTTGAAGAAAAAAAGGACATGCCAGAAAGCTCAATTTCAAGGGATTATGAGACACATGCAAATCCAAGCACAAAGAGGTATCAGCTCACACTAGTCAGAATAAACATCAGCAAAAAATCTATAAAGAATAAATGCTGAAGGTGTTGTGGAGAAGTGCATAAACTCAAATTTAAGTGGGATATGAACTGGTAAGAGCCACTAATGAGAACAGAGTGGAGGTGCCTTTACAAGGAAAACAGTTGGCTACCATATGATCCAGGAGGCTCACTCCTGGGCCTATAACCTAAGAAGACAGAATTGGAAAGACACAGGCAGGCAAATGTGCATTGCCGCAGTTATCACAATAGCCAAGACCTGGAAGCAACCAAAATGTCCATCAACAGACGAGTGGACAAAGATGAACTGGTGCATGTATAGATGGAAAATTAGGCAAGGAAAAAAAGAACACAATGCCATGTGCAGCACCGTAGATGAGTCTAGAGGTAATCACGCAACTTGTAGTAAGTCAGAAAGAGTAAGACACATATCGTATGATATCACTTATAGGTGTTACCCAAAAATTGATACCAGTGAAGATATTTCCACAGAGAAGGGCAATCACAGATTCATTAAACAAACTTATGGCTCACCAATGGAAAGGTGTGAGGATTGGTTACATTAGGATATTGGTGTTAACAGACATATACCAACACAAGTGAAATATATAATCACCAAAGACCTACGGAATACCAAGAGAAGACTACCCAACATTCTGTCATAACATACAAGGGAAAAGGATCCCAGGAAGAATAGACATATGTGTATGTGTAAAAGAACCACATCTTGCACACCTAGAAGGAGCCAAACATTGTAATCAAACATGCTGTGATAAAAAATTAAAATTAAATTACAAAAATGAACAAGAAGTAGGGAGACTTAAACTTAAGAGCCTTTTTCCTGGCACATTCCATTCTAAATTACAACCTAGAACACGACTGCCATTGAGGCTTTGTTGCCTTCGTAACCAGATTTGGTAAAGGAGAACTGCTGCCACCTTGTGGCCGTTTCACACAACAGCAGCTTTAATCCAAGCGCTAATGGTCAGTTGATATTCAAAATAATTGCAGGCCTGTAAAAGACACCTGCCCTGAAAACAAATCCTGGGGTCGTATATCAACCAAAAAATTCAAAAGACGTCCACATTTCAAAACGACAGTTTCAAGAGGCATATTTTATGCACATTTGTCTTCTCTTTCCTTTTCTTTCTTTCTTTTGTTAAAAAAACAGGAATGGAAAAAGGCTGAACATCAGGAATTAATAAAGCCATGCAAATCCAGTGTACAAAAACGTTCACCTGACAGCCGTCAGAATGATCATCAGCAAAAAAAAGTCTACAAAGAATAAATGCTGAAGGGGTTTTAGAGAACTGCGTACCCTTTAGCTGCTGGTGGGATGTAACCTGGTAACAGCCAGTAGTGAGAACAGAATGGAGGTGTGTTTAAGAGTAAAAATTGAGCTACCATGTGATCTGGTAGGCCCACTGGCGGGCCTATCACCTGAGTAGACCAGAATCAAAAAGACACAGGCTGACATCCCTGCACTGCAGCAACATGTACCATAGCCAAGACCTGGAAGAAACCAAAATGTCCATCAACAGAAAAATGCACCAAGAAGACGTCGTCCATGTACACAATGGAATAGTAGCCATGAAAATGCATGGAACAGTGCCGTTGGCACCACCATAGAAGGATTTAGAGATAATCACCCAACTTGAAGTAAGAAAGAAACCAAAAGATAGACATCCTATGACATCACTTATAGGTGTTACCTAAAAACTGATAGCCATGAAATAACTTCCAAGACAAGGACACGCATAGATTCAGAAAACCAAATTATGTTTAACCAAATGGAAAGGTGTAAGGAATGTCTGAATTAGGATATGGGAGTTAACAGACATATACTAATACATATGAAATATATAATCACAAAATACCTATGGAATACGAAGAGAGGTCTACACAGCATTCTATAATAACATACACGGAAAGGATCCAAAGAGGAATAGACAGATACATTGATAGCATGAACCAAAAACTGTACACCAAGGAGAATCTACATTTTTATCAAATTTGCTCTGATACTTAATAAAAATTAAATTTACAAAACAAAAAAATTTAGGACATATAATCTCCTGGGGGTTTGTGCTGGCACATTCTACTTGAATTTGCAGCTTATTAACACGATTTCCAGGAAAGTTCTGTTGCCCAAAAACCCAGAGTGGGAAATGTAGAAAGGCTGCTGCCTTGTGGCCGTTTCCCACAAGAGCGGCTTTAAACCCACAGCTAATGGTCACTTAACTTTCTCAAGGGCTCAGGGCTGTAAAGGACACCTGCCGTCAAAAAATGTCCTGAGGTATGGAATGGCCAAAGTATTCAAAACTGGCAAATTTTTCAAGGAGATAGTAAGGAGGGGTAAGTTTTACTCACTCATTTTCAAAAAAAGAAGAAAATGGATAAAAGCTCAACATCAGGAATTATTAGACTCATGCAAATCTAACCTCCAAACAGGTTTCAAATCACACGTGTCTACTATCATCAGCCAAAGTCTACAAACAATAAATGCTGAAGGGGTTTTAGAGAACTGTGTACCCTTAGCTGCTGGTGAGATGTAAAGTGGTAAGAGCTAATAATGAGAACAGAAAGGAGCTGCATTTACAAGTAAAAATTGAGCCCCCATTCCATTTAGCAGACCCACCACTGAGCCTCTCACCTGAGAAGTCCAGAGTCGAGAAGGCACAGGCTTCAACAGCTGCACTGCAGAAATTTTCACAGTAGCCAAGACACGGAAGCAACCAAAATGTCCATCACCAGATGAATGGATAAAGAAGTGGTCCATGTACACAATGGAACATTAGCCATGGAAAACAATGAAACACTGCTCTCTGAGGCACCATAGATGAGCCTAGAGATAATCACAGAACATGAGGTAAGTCGGAAAGCAAAAGACATATCCTATGATATCACTTATAGGCGTTATCTAACAACTGACAAAAAACTGAACATATTTCCACAGAGAAAGACACTCACAGACTTAGAAAACAAACTATGCTTATCTAAAAGGAAAGGGGTGGTGGTGAATGGAAACATTAAGATTAGGGTTACCATACGTGTACAAATACCTATTAAATACATATATCAAAAAGACCGACCGTATAGCAAGGGTGGTCTATGCAAAACTCTGCAATAATTTACATAGAAATTGGATCTGTACATGAATATATATATACATATATATATATATATATATATATATATATGTATTGTATGAATGAAACAGTTTGTGTACACCTAGGACAAACAATATTCTAATCATTACAACGATCAAAAAAATTAAAACAATGAAGAAGAAGTAATGTGACATAAACTTATGGGGGTTTTTTCCTGGCACATTCCATTGTAATTTACAACCTAGGAACAGGACTTCCAGAAAGGCTCTGCTGCCCTAGTAACCAGATTTGGGAATGGAGAAATGCTGCCGCCTTGTGGCCGTTTCCCACAACAGCAGCTTTAACCCCAGTTCTCCTGGTTCACTAAATATTCACACTCATTGCAGGCCTGTAAATGACACCTGCCCTCAAAAAACTCCTGGGTTCGAAAATCGACCAAAAAATTCCAAAGCTGGCCTCCTTCCAAGAACACAATTTCAAGAGGATTACTGTACTCACCGTTTTTTTCTGTTTTTGTTTAACAGAAATTTAAAATGTTGTGGGAAAAGCTGAACATTAGGAATAACTAAAGACATGCAAATCCCAATTACAAAAACCTATCAGCTCACACCAGTCAGAATGGACATCAGCAAAAATTCTGCAAAAAATAAATGCTGAAGGCTTTGTGGAGAAGTGCCTACCCTTGGTTCAACGTGGAACATGCTAAGAGCCAGTAATGAAAACACAAAGGAGGTGCCTTGAAAAGATAAGTATTGAGCTACCATTCAATCAAGCATAACCACCCCTTGGCCTATCACCTGAGAGTATGAGAATCAAAAAGTCACAGGCTGGGCTTCACTGGTGGTGCAGTGGTTGAGAATCTGCCTGCCGATGCAGGGGACACGGGTTCATGCACCCTTCCAGGAAGATCCCACATGCCGCAAAGCGGCCGGTCCCGTAGCTATGGCTGCTGGGCCTGCACGTCCGGAGCCTGTGCTCCGCAAAGGGAGAGGCCACGACAGTGAGAGGCCCGCATACCGCAAACAAACAAACAAAAAGACACAGGCTGGCAATCCTGCACTCCAGCAATATGTACCATAGCCAACACTTGGAAGCAACGAAAATGTCCATCAACAGAGAAATGCACAAAGAAGAAGTGTTCCATGAACACAATGGAATATGACTCCAATAAAAAAATATAAATTTATTTAAAAAAACAAACATAAGTAAGGGGACATCAGCATTTGGGCGTTTATCCTTTTCACATTGCACACTAATTTATAAGCGAGGAACACCACTGCTAGGAAGGTCTGTTTCCCTAGTTACCAGATTGGCAAAGCAGAAATGCTGCCGCGCTCTCACCGTTACCTGCAACAGCAGCTTTAAAAGCTGTGCTAAGCGTCACTTCATATGCACCAGTACTGGAGGGCTGTAAATGAAACTTGCCTTCAAAATGTCTTGAGGGAGGTAATGGCCAAAATATTTCAAAATGTCATACGTACTTCAAGAAAACCATTTGAAGAGGTAAGCTGTACTCACAGTTTGAAGAAGAAAAGGACATGCCAGAAAGCTCAATTTCAAGGGATTATGAGACACATGCAAATCCAAGCACAAAGAGGTATCAGCTCACACTAGTCAGAATAAACATCAGCAAAAAATCTATAAAGAATAAATGCTGAAGGTGTTGTGGAGAAGTGCATAAACTCAAATTTAAGTGGGATATAAACTGGTAAGAGCCACTAATGAGAACAGAGTGGAGGTGCCTTTACAAGGAAAACAGTTGGCTACCATATGATCCAGGAGGCTCACTCCTGGGCCTATAACCTAAGAAGACAGAATTGGAAAGACACAGGCAGGCAAATGTGCATTGCCGCAGTTATTACAATAGCCAAGACCTGGAAGCAACCAAAATGTCCATCAACAGACGAGTGGACAAAGATGAACTGGTGCATGTATAGATGGAAAATTAGGCAAGGAAAAAAAGAACACAATGCCATGTGCAGCACCGTAGATGAGTCTAGAGGTAATCACGCAACTTGTAGTAAGTCAGAAAGAGTAAGACACATATCGTATGATATCACTTATAGGTGTTACCCAAAAATTGATACCAGTGAAGATATTTCCACAGAGAAGGGCAATCACAGATTCATTAAACAAACTTATGGCTCACCAATGGAAAGGTGTGAGGATTGGTTACATTAGGATATTGGTGTTAACAGACATATACCAACACAAGTGAAATATATAATCACCAAAGACCTACGGAATACCAAGAGAAGACTACCCAACATTCTGTCATAACATACAAGGGAAAAGGATCCCAGGAAGAATAGACATATGTGTATGTGTAAAAGAACCACATCTTGCACACCTAGAAGGAGCCAAACATTGTAATCAAACATGCTGTGATAAAAAATTAAAATTAAATTACAAAAATGAACAAGAAGTAGGGAGACTTAAACTTAAGAGCCTTTTTCCTGGCACATTCCATTCTAAATTACAACCTAGAACACGACTGCCATTGAGGCTTTGTTGCCTTCGTAACCAGATTTGGTAAAGGAGAACTGCTGCCACCTTGTGGCCGTTTCACACAACAGCAGCTTTAATCCAAGCGCTAATGGTCAGTTGATATTCAAAATAATTGCAGGCCTGTAAAAGACACCTGCCCTGAAAACAAATCCTGGGGTCGTATATCAACCAAAAAATTCAAAAGACGTCCACATTTCAAAACGACAGTTTCAAGAGGCATATTTTATGCACATTTGTCTTCTCTTTCCTTTTCTTTCTTTCTTTTGTTAAAAAAACAGGAATGGAAAAAGGCTGAACATCAGGAATTAATAAAGCCATGCAAATCCAGTGTACAAAAACGTTCACCTGACAGCCGTCAGAATGATCATCAGCAAAAAAAAGTCTACAAAGAATAAATGCTGAAGGGGTTTTAGAGAACTGCGTACCCTTTAGCTGCTGGTGGGATGTAACCTGGTAACAGCCAGTAGTGAGAACAGAATGGAGGTGTGTTTAAGAGTAAAAATTGAGCTACCATGTGATCTGGTAGGCCCACTGGCGGGCCTATCACCTGAGTAGACCAGAATCAAAAAGACACAGGATGACATCCCTGCACTGCAGCAACATGTACCATAGCCAAGACCTGGAAGAAACCAAAATGTCCATCAACAGAAAAATGCACCAAGAAGACGTCGTCCATGTACACAATGGAATAGTAGCCATGAAAATGCATGGAACAGTGCCGTTGGCACCACCATAGAAGGATTTAGAGATAATCACCCAACTTGAAGTAAGAAAGAAACCAAAAGACAGACATCCTATGACATCACTTATAGGTGTTACCTAAAAACTGATAGCCATGAAATAACTTCCAAGACAAGGACACGCATAGATTCAGAAAACCAAGTTATGTTTAACCAAATGGAAAGGTGTAAGGAATGTCTGAATTAGGATATGGGAGTTAACAGACATATACTAATACATATGAAGTATATAACCACAAAATACCTATGGAATACGAAGAGAGGTCTACACAGCACTCTATAATAACATACACGGAAAGGATCCAAAGAGGAATAGACAGATACATTGATAGCATGAACCAAAAACTGTACACCAAGGAGAATCTACATTTTTATCAAATTTGCTCTGATACTTAATAAAAATTAAATTTACAAAACAAAAAAATTTAGGACATATAATCTCCTGGGGGTTTGTGCTGGCACATTCTACTTGAATTTGCAGCTTATTAACACGATTTCCAGGAAAGTTCTGTTGCCCAAAAACCCAGAGTGGGAAATGTAGAAAGGCTGCCGCCTTGTGGCCGTTTCCCACAAGAGCGGCTTTAAACCCACAGCTAATGGTCACTTAACTTTCTCAAGGGCTCAGGGCTGTAAAGGACACCTGCCGTCAAAAAATGTCCTGAGGTATGGAATGGCCAAAGTATTCAAAACTGGCACATTTTTCAAGGAGATAGTAAGGAGGGGTAAGTTTTACTCACTCATTTTCAAAAAAAGAAGAAAATGGATAAAAGCTCAACATCAGGAATTATTAGACTCATGCAAATCTAACCTCCAAACAGGTTTCAAATCACACGTGTCTACTATCATCAGCCAAAGTCTACAAACAATAAATGCTGAAAGGGTTTTAGAGAACTGTGTACCCTTAGCTGCTGGTGAGATGTAAAGTGGTAAGAGCTAATAATGAGAACAGAAAGGAGCTGCATTTACAAGTAAAAATTGAGCCCCCATTCCATTTAGCAGACCCACCGCTGAGCCTCTCACCTGAGAAGTCCAGAGTCGAGAAGGCACAGGCTTCAACAGCTGCACTGCAGAAATTTTCACAGTAGCCAAGACACGGAAGCAACCAAAATGTCCATCACCAGATGAATGGATAAAGAAGTGGTCCATGTACACAATGGAACATTAGCCATGGAAAACAATGAAACACTGCTCTCTGAGGCACCATAGATGAGCCTAGAGATAATCACAGAACATGAGGTAAGTCGGAAAGCAAAAGACATATCCTATGATATCACTTATAGGCGTTATCTAACAACTGACAAAAAACTGAACATATTTCCACAGAGAAAGACACTCACAGACTTAGAAAACAAACTATGCTTATCTAAAAGGAAAGGGGTGGTGGTGAATGGAAACATTAAGATTAGGGTTACCATACGTGTACAAATACCTATTAAATACATATATCAAAAAGACCGACCATATAGCAAGGGTGGTCTATGCAAAACTCTGCAATAATTTACATGGAAATTGGATCTGTACATGAATATATATATATATATATATATATATATATACGTATTGTATGAATGAAACAGTTTGTGTACACCTAGGACAAACAATATTCTAATCATTACACCGATTAAAAAAAATTAAAACAACGAAGAAGAAGTAATGTGACATAAACTTATGGGGGTTTTTTCCTGGCACATTCCATTGTAATTTACAACCTAGGAACAGGACTTCCAGAAAGGCTCTGCTGCCCTAGTAACCAGATTTGGGAATGGAGAAATGCTGCCGCCTTGTGGCCATTTCCCACAACAGCAGCTTTAACCCCAGTTCTACTGGTTCACTAAATATTCACACTCATTGCAGGCCTGTAAATGACACCTGCCCCCAAAAAACTCCTGGGTTCGAAAATCGACCAAAAAATTCCAAAGCTGGCCTCCTTCCAAGAACACAATTTCAAGAGGATTACTGTACTCACCGTTTTTTTCTGTTTTTGTTTAACAGAAATTTAAAATGTTGTGGGAAAAGCTGAACATTAGGAATAACTAAAGACATGCAAATCCCAATTACAAAAACCTATCAGCTCACACCAGTCAGAATGGACATCAGCAAAAATTCTGCAAAAAATAAATGCTGAAGGCTTTGTGGAGAAGTGCCTACCCTTGGTTCAACGTGGAACATGCTAAGAGCCAGTAATGAAAACACAAAGGAGGTGCCTTGAAACGATAAGTATTGAGCTACCATTCAATCAAGCATACCCACCCCTTGGCCTATCGCCTGAGAGTATGAGAATCAAAAAGTCACAGGCTGGGCTTCACTGGTGGTGCAGTGGTTGAGAATCTGCCTGCCGATGCAGGGGACACGGGTTCATGCACCCTTCCAGGAAGATCCCACATGCCGCAAAGCGGCCGGTCCCGTAGCTATGGCTGCTGGGCCTGCACGTCCGGAGCCTGTGCTCCGCAAAGGGAGAGGCCACGACAGTGACAGGCCCGCATACCACAAACAAACAAACAAACAAACAAAAAGACACAGGCTGGCAATCCTGCACTCCAGCAATATGTACCATAGCCAACACTTGGAAGCAATGAAAATGTCCATCAACAGAGAAATGCACAAAGAAGAAGTGTTCCATGAACACAATGGAATATGACTCCAATAAAAAAATATAAATTTATTTAAAAAAACAAACATAAGTAAGGGGACATCAGCATTTGGGCGTTTATCCTTTTCACATTGCACACTAATTTATAAGCGAGGAACACCACTGCTAGGAAGGTCTGTTTCCCTAGTTACCAGATTGGCAAAGCAGAAATGCTGCCGCGCTCTCGCCGTTACCTGCAACAGCAGCTTTAAAAGCTGTGCTAAGCGTCACTTCATATGCACCAGTACTGGAGGGCTGTAAATGAAACTTGCCCTCAAAATGTCTTGAGGGAGGTAATGGCCAAAATATTTCAAAATGTCATACGTACTTCAAGAAAACCATTTGAAGAGGTAAGCTGTACTCACAGTTTGAAGAAAAAAAGGACATGCCAGAAAGCTCAATTTCAAGGGATTATGAGACACATGCAAATCCAAGCACAAAGAGGTATCAGCTCACACTAGTCAGAATAAACATCAGCAAAAAATCTATAAAGAATAAATGCTGAAGGTGTTGTGGAGAAGTGCATAAACTCAAATTTAAGTGGGATATGAACTGGTAAGAGCCACTAATGAGAACAGAGTGGAGGTGCCTTTACAAGGAAAACAGTTGGCTACCATATGATCCAGGAGGCTCACTCCTGGGCCTATAACCTAAGAAGACAGAATTGGAAAGACACAGGCAGGCAAATGTGCATTGCCGCAGTTATCACAATAGCCAAGACCTGGAAGCAACCAAAATGTCCATCAACAGACGAGTGGACAAAGATGAACTGGTGCATGTATAGATGGAAAATTAGGCAAGGAAAAAAAGAACACAATGCCATGTGCAGCACCGTAGATGAGTCTAGAGGTAATCACGCAACTTGTAGTAAGTCAGAAAGAGTAAGACACATATCGTATGATATCACTTATAGGTGTTACCCAAAAATTGATACCAGTGAAGAAATTTCCACAGAGAAGGGCAATCACAGATTCATTAAACAAACTTATGGCTCACCAATGGAAAGGTGTGAGGATTGGTTACATTAGGATATTGGTGTTAACAGACATATACCAACACAAGTGAAATATATAATCACCAAAGACCTACGGAATACCAAGAGAAGACTACCCAACATTCTGTCATAACATACAAGGGAAAAGGATCCCAGGAAGAATAGACATATGTGTATGTGTAAAAGAACCACATCTTGCACACCTAGAAGGAGCCAAACATTGTAATCAAACATGCTGTGATAAAAAATTAAAATTAAATTACAAAAATGAACAAGAAGTAGGGAGACTTAAACTTAAGAGCCTTTTTCCTGGCACATTCCATTCTAAATTACAACCTAGAACACGACTGCCATTGAGGCTTTGTTGCCTTCGTAACCAGATTTGGTAAAGGAGAACTGCTGCCACCTTGTGGCCGTTTCACACAACAGCAGCTTTAATCCAAGCGCTAATGGTCAGTTGATATTCAAAATAATTGCAGGCCTGTAAAAGACACCTGCCCTGAAAACAAATCCTGGGGTCGTATATCAACCAAAAAATTCAAAAGACGTCCACATTTCAAAACGACAGTTTCAAGAGGCATATTTTATGCACATTTGTCTTCTCTTTCCTTTTCTTTCTTTCTTTTGTTAAAAAAACAGGAATGGAAAAAGGCTGAACATCAGGAATTAATAAAGCCATGCAAATCCAGTGTACAAAAACGTTCACCTGACAGCCGTCAGAATGATCATCAGCAAAAAAAAGTCTACAAAGAATAAATGCTGAAGGGGTTTTAGAGAACTGCGTACCCTTTAGCTGCTGGTGGGATGTAACCTGGTAACAGCCAGTAGTGAGAACAGAATGGAGGTGTGTTTAAGAGTAAAAATTGAGCTACCATGTGATCTGGTAGGCCCACTGGCGGGCCTATCACCTGAGTAGACCAGAATCAAAAAGACACAGGCTGACATCCCTGCACTGCAGCAACATGTACCATAGCCAAGACCTGGAAGAAACCAAAATGTCCATCAACAGAAAAATGCACCAAGAAGACGTCGTCCATGTACACAATGGAATAGTAGCCATGAAAATGCATGGAACAGTGCCGTTGGCACCACCATAGAAGGATTTAGAGATAATCACCCAACTTGAAGTAAGAAAGAAACCAAAAGATAGACATCCTATGACATCACTTATAGGTGTTACCTAAAAACTGATAGCCATGAAATAACTTCCAAGACAAGGACACGCATAGATTCAGAAAACCAAATTATGTTTAACCAAATGGAAAGGTGTAAGGAATGTCTGAATTAGGATATGGGAGTTAACAGACATATACTAATACATATGAAATATATAATCACAAAATACCTATGGAATACGAAGAGAGGTCTACACAGCATTCTATAATAACATACACGGAAAGGATCCAAAGAGGAATAGACAGATACATTGATAGCATGAACCAAAAACTGTACACCAAGGAGAATCTACATTTTTATCAAATTTGCTCTGATACTTAATAAAAATTAAATTTACAAAACAAAAAAATTTAGGACATATAATCTCCTGGGGGTTTGTGCTGGCACATTCTACTTGAATTTGCAGCTTATTAACACGATTTCCAGGAAAGTTCTGTTGCCCAAAAACCCAGAGTGGGAAATGTAGAAAGGCTGCTGCCTTGTGGCCGTTTCCCACAAGAGCGGCTTTAAACCCACAGCTAATGGTCACTTAACTTTCTCAAGGGCTCAGGGCTGTAAAGGACACCTGCCGTCAAAAAATGTCCTGAGGTATGGAATGGCCAAAGTATTCAAAACTGGCAAATTTTTCAAGGAGATAGTAAGGAGGGGTAAGTTTTACTCACTCATTTTCAAAAAAAGAAGAAAATGGATAAAAGCTCAACATCAGGAATTATTAGACTCATGCAAATCTAACCTCCAAACAGGTTTCAAATCACACGTGTCTACTATCATCAGCCAAAGTCTACAAACAATAAATGCTGAAGGGGTTTTAGAGAACTGTGTACCCTTAGCTGCTGGTGAGATGTAAAGTGGTAAGAGCTAATAATGAGAACAGAAAGGAGCTGCATTTACAAGTAAAAATTGAGCCCCCATTCCATTTAGCAGACCCACCACTGAGCCTCTCACCTGAGAAGTCCAGAGTCGAGAAGGCACAGGCTTCAACAGCTGCACTGCAGAAATTTTCACAGTAGCCAAGACACGGAAGCAACCAAAATGTCCATCACCAGATGAATGGATAAAGAAGTGGTCCATGTACACAATGGAACATTAGCCATGGAAAACAATGAAACACTGCTCTCTGAGGCACCATAGATGAGCCTAGAGATAATCACAGAACATGAGGTAAGTCGGAAAGCAAAAGACATATCCTATGATATCACTTATAGGCGTTATCTAACAACTGACAAAAAACTGAACATATTTCCACAGAGAAAGACACTCACAGACTTAGAAAACAAACTATGCTTATCTAAAAGGAAAGGGGTGGTGGTGAATGGAAACATTAAGATTAGGGTTACCATACGTGTACAAATACCTATTAAATACATATATCAAAAAGACCGACCATATAGCAAGGGTGGTCTATGCAAAACTCTGCAATAATTTACATAGAAATTGGATCTGTACATGAATATATATATATATATATATATATATATATATATATATATATATATGTATTGTATGAATGAAACAGTTTGTGTACACCTAGGACAAACAATATTCTAATCATTACAACGATCAAAAAAATTAAAACAATGAAGAAGAAGTAATGTGACATAAACTTATGGGGGTTTTTTCCTGGCACATTCCATTGTAATTTACAACCTAGGAACAGGACTTCCAGAAAGGCTCTGCTGCCCTAGTAACCAGATTTGGGAATGGAGAAATGCTGCCGCCTTGTGGCCGTTTCCCACAACAGCAGCTTTAACCCCAGTTCTACTGGTTCACTAAATATTCACACTCATTGCAGGCCTGTAAATGACACCTGCCCTCAAAAAACTCCTGGGTTCGAAAATCGACCAAAAAATTCCAAAGCTGGCCTCCTTCCAAGAACACAATTTCAAGAGGATTACTGTACTCACCGTTTTTTTCTGTTTTTGTTTAACAGAAATTTAAAATGTTGTGGGAAAAGCTGAACATTAGGAATAACTAAAGACATGCAAATCCCAATTACAAAAACCTATCAGCTCACACCAGTCAGAATGGACATCAGCAAAAATTCTGCAAAAAATAAATGCTGAAGGCTTTGTGGAGAAGTGCCTACCCTTGGTTCAACGTGGAACATGCTAAGAGCCAGTAATGAAAACACAAAGGAGGTGCCTTGAAAAGATAAGTATTGAGCTACCATTCAATCAAGCATAACCACCCCTTGGCCTATCACCTGAGAGTATGAGAATCAAAAAGTCACAGGCTGGGCTTCACTGGTGGTGCAGTGGTTGAGAATCTGCCTGCCGATGCAGGGGACACGGGTTCATGCACCCTTCCAGGAAGATCCCACATGCCGCAAAGCGGCCGGTCCCGTAGCTATGGCTGCTGGGCCTGCACGTCCGGAGCCTGTGCTCCGCAAAGGGAGAGGCCACGACAGTGAGAGGCCCGCATACCGCAAACAAACAAACAAAAAGACACAGGCTGGCAATCCTGCACTCCAGCAATATGTACCATAGCCAACACTTGGAAGCAACGAAAATGTCCATCAACAGAGAAATGCACAAAGAAGAAGTGTTCCATGAACACAATGGAATATGACTCCAATAAAAAAATATAAATTTATTTAAAAAAACAAACATAAGTAAGGGGACATCAGCATTTGGGCGTTTATCCTTTTCACATTGCACACTAATTTATAAGCGAGGAACACCACTGCTAGGAAGGTCTGTTTCCCTAGTTACCAGATTGGCAAAGCAGAAATGCTGCCGCGCTCTCACCGTTACCTGCAACAGCAGCTTTAAAAGCTGTGCTAAGCGTCACTTCATATGCACCAGTACTGGAGGGCTGTAAATGAAACTTGCCTTCAAAATGTCTTGAGGGAGGTAATGGCCAAAATATTTCAAAATGTCATACGTACTTCAAGAAAACCATTTGAAGAGGTAAGCTGTACTCACAGTTTGAAGAAGAAAAGGACATGCCAGAAAGCTCAATTTCAAGGGATTATGAGACACATGCAAATCCAAGCACAAAGAGGTATCAGCTCACACTAGTCAGAATAAACATCAGCAAAAAATCTATAAAGAATAAATGCTGAAGGTGTTGTGGAGAAGTGCATAAACTCAAATTTAAGTGGGATATAAACTGGTAAGAGCCACTAATGAGAACAGAGTGGAGGTGCCTTTACAAGGAAAACAGTTGGCTACCATATGATCCAGGAGGCTCACTCCTGGGCCTATAACCTAAGAAGACAGAATTGGAAAGACACAGGCAGGCAAATGTGCATTGCCGCAGTTATTACAATAGCCAAGACCTGGAAGCAACCAAAATGTCCATCAACAGACGAGTGGACAAAGATGAACTGGTGCATGTATAGATGGAAAATTAGGCAAGGAAAAAAAGAACACAATGCCATGTGCAGCACCGTAGATGAGTCTAGAGGTAATCACGCAACTTGTAGTAAGTCAGAAAGAGTAAGACACATATCGTATGATATCACTTATAGGTGTTACCCAAAAATTGATACCAGTGAAGATATTTCCACAGAGAAGGGCAATCACAGATTCATTAAACAAACTTATGGCTCACCAATGGAAAGGTGTGAGGATTGGTTACATTAGGATATTGGTGTTAACAGACATATACCAACACAAGTGAAATATATAATCACCAAAGACCTACGGAATACCAAGAGAAGACTACCCAACATTCTGTCATAACATACAAGGGAAAAGGATCCCAGGAAGAATAGACATATGTGTATGTGTAAAAGAACCACATCTTGCACACCTAGAAGGAGCCAAACATTGTAATCAAACATGCTGTGATAAAAAATTAAAATTAAATTACAAAAATGAACAAGAAGTAGGGAGACTTAAACTTAAGAGCCTTTTTCCTGGCACATTCCATTCTAAATTACAACCTAGAACACGACTGCCATTGAGGCTTTGTTGCCTTCGTAACCAGATTTGGTAAAGGAGAACTGCTGCCACCTTGTGGCCGTTTCACACAACAGCAGCTTTAATCCAAGCGCTAATGGTCAGTTGATATTCAAAATAATTGCAGGCCTGTAAAAGACACCTGCCCTGAAAACAAATCCTGGGGTCGTATATCAACCAAAAAATTCAAAAGACGTCCACATTTCAAAACGACAGTTTCAAGAGGCATATTTTATGCACATTTGTCTTCTCTTTCCTTTTCTTTCTTTCTTTTGTTAAAAAAACAGGAATGGAAAAAGGCTGAACATCAGGAATTAATAAAGCCATGCAAATCCAGTGTACAAAAACGTTCACCTGACAGCCGTCAGAATGATCATCAGCAAAAAAAAGTCTACAAAGAATAAATGCTGAAGGGGTTTTAGAGAACTGCGTACCCTTTAGCTGCTGGTGGGATGTAACCTGGTAACAGCCAGTAGTGAGAACAGAATGGAGGTGTGTTTAAGAGTAAAAATTGAGCTACCATGTGATCTGGTAGGCCCACTGGCGGGCCTATCACCTGAGTAGACCAGAATCAAAAAGACACAGGATGACATCCCTGCACTGCAGCAACATGTACCATAGCCAAGACCTGGAAGAAACCAAAATGTCCATCAACAGAAAAATGCACCAAGAAGACGTCGTCCATGTACACAATGGAATAGTAGCCATGAAAATGCATGGAACAGTGCCGTTGGCACCACCATAGAAGGATTTAGAGATAATCACCCAACTTGAAGTAAGAAAGAAACCAAAAGACAGACATCCTATGACATCACTTATAGGTGTTACCTAAAAACTGATAGCCATGAAATAACTTCCAAGACAAGGACACGCATAGATTCAGAAAACCAAGTTATGTTTAACCAAATGGAAAGGTGTAAGGAATGTCTGAATTAGGATATGGGAGTTAACAGACATATACTAATACATATGAAGTATATAACCACAAAATACCTATGGAATACGAAGAGAGGTCTACACAGCACTCTATAATAACATACACGGAAAGGATCCAAAGAGGAATAGACAGATACATTGATAGCATGAACCAAAAACTGTACACCAAGGAGAATCTACATTTTTATCAAATTTGCTCTGATACTTAATAAAAATTAAATTTACAAAACAAAAAAATTTAGGACATATAATCTCCTGGGGGTTTGTGCTGGCACATTCTACTTGAATTTGCAGCTTATTAACACGATTTCCAGGAAAGTTCTGTTGCCCAAAAACCCAGAGTGGGAAATGTAGAAAGGCTGCCGCCTTGTGGCCGTTTCCCACAAGAGCGGCTTTAAACCCACAGCTAATGGTCACTTAACTTTCTCAAGGGCTCAGGGCTGTAAAGGACACCTGCCGTCAAAAAATGTCCTGAGGTATGGAATGGCCAAAGTATTCAAAACTGGCACATTTTTCAAGGAGATAGTAAGGAGGGGTAAGTTTTACTCACTCATTTTCAAAAAAAGAAGAAAATGGATAAAAGCTCAACATCAGGAATTATTAGACTCATGCAAATCTAACCTCCAAACAGGTTTCAAATCACACGTGTCTACTATCATCAGCCAAAGTCTACAAACAATAAATGCTGAAAGGGTTTTAGAGAACTGTGTACCCTTAGCTGCTGGTGAGATGTAAAGTGGTAAGAGCTAATAATGAGAACAGAAAGGAGCTGCATTTACAAGTAAAAATTGAGCCCCCATTCCATTTAGCAGACCCACCGCTGAGCCTCTCACCTGAGAAGTCCAGAGTCGAGAAGGCACAGGCTTCAACAGCTGCACTGCAGAAATTTTCACAGTAGCCAAGACACGGAAGCAACCAAAATGTCCATCACCAGATGAATGGATAAAGAAGTGGTCCATGTACACAATGGAACATTAGCCATGGAAAACAATGAAACACTGCTCTCTGAGGCACCATAGATGAGCCTAGAGATAATCACAGAACATGAGGTAAGTCGGAAAGCAAAAGACATATCCTATGATATCACTTATAGGCGTTATCTAACAACTGACAAAAAACTGAACATATTTCCACAGAGAAAGACACTCACAGACTTAGAAAACAAACTATGCTTATCTAAAAGGAAAGGGGTGGTGGTGAATGGAAACATTAAGATTAGGGTTACCATACGTGTACAAATACCTATTAAATACATATATCAAAAAGACCGACCATATAGCAAGGGTGGTCTATGCAAAACTCTGCAATAATTTACATGGAAATTGGATCTGTACATGAATATATATATATATATATATATATATATATATACGTATTGTATGAATGAAACAGTTTGTGTACACCTAGGACAAACAATATTCTAATCATTACACCGATTAAAAAAAATTAAAACAACGAAGAAGAAGTAATGTGACATAAACTTATGGGGTTTTTTTCCTGGCACATTCCATTGTAATTTACAACCTAGGAACAGGACTTCCAGAAAGGCTCTGCTGCCCTAGTAACCAGATTTGGGAATGGAGAAATGCTGCCGCCTTGTGGCCATTTCCCACAACAGCAGCTTTAACCCCAGTTCTACTGGTTCACTAAATATTCACACTCATTGCAGGCCTGTAAATGACACCTGCCCCCAAAAAACTCCTGGGTTCGAAAATCGACCAAAAAATTCCAAAGCTGGCCTCCTTCCAAGAACACAATTTGAAGAGGATTACTGTACTCACCGTTTTTTTCTGTTTTTGTTTAACAGAAATTTAAAATGTTGTGGGAAAAGCTGAACATTAGGAATAACTAAAGACATGCAAATCCCAATTACAAAAACCTATCAGCTCACACCAGTCAGAATGGACATCAGCAAAAATTCTGCAAAAAATAAATGCTGAAGGCTTTGTGGAGAAGTGCCTACCCTTGGTTCAACGTGGAACATGCTAAGAGCCAGTAATGAAAACACAAAGGAGGTGCCTTGAAACGATAAGTATTGAGCTACCATTCAATCAAGCATACCCACCCCTTGGCCTATCGCCTGAGAGTATGAGAATCAAAAAGTCACAGGCTGGGCTTCACTGGTGGTGCAGTGGTTGAGAATCTGCCTGCCGATGCAGGGGACACGGGTTCATGCACCCTTCCAGGAAGATCCCACATGCCGCAAAGCGGCCGGTCCCGTAGCTATGGCTGCTGGGCCTGCACGTCCGGAGCCTGTGCTCCGCAAAGGGAGAGGCCACGACAGTGACAGGCCCGCATACCACAAACAAACAAACAAACAAACAAAAAGACACAGGCTGGCAATCCTGCACTCCAGCAATATGTACCATAGCCAACACTTGGAAGCAATGAAAATGTCCATCAACAGAGAAATGCACAAAGAAGAAGTGTTCCATGAACACAATGGAATATGACTCCAATAAAAAAATATAAATTTATTTAAAAAAACAAACATAAGTAAGGGGACATCAGCATTTGGGCGTTTATCCTTTTCACATTGCACACTAATTTATAAGCGAGGAACACCACTGCTAGGAAGGTCTGTTTCCCTAGTTACCAGATTGGCAAAGCAGAAATGCTGCCGCGCTCTCGCCATTACCTGCAACAGCAGCTTTAAAAGCTGTGCTAAGCGTCACTTCATATGCACCAGTACTGGAGGGCTGTAAATGAAACTTGCCCTCAAAATGTCTTGAGGGAGGTAATGGCCAAAATATTTCAAAATGTCATACGTACTTCAAGAAAACCATTTGAAGAGGTAAGCTGTACTCACAGTTTGAAAAAAAAAGGACATGCCAGAAAGCTCAATTTCAAGGGATTATGAGACACATGCAAATCCAAGCACAAAGAGGTATCAGCTCACACTAGTCAGAATAAACATCAGCAAAAAATCTATAAAGAATAAATGCTGAAGGTGTTGTGGAGAAGTGCATAAACTCAAATTTAAGTGGGATATGAACTGGTAAGAGCCACTAATGAGAACAGAGTGGAGGTGCCTTTACAAGGAAAACAGTTGGCTACCATATGATCCAGGAGGCTCACTCCTGGGCCTATAACCTAAGAAGACAGAATTGGAAAGACACAGGCAGGCAAATGTGCATTGCCGCAGTTATCACAATAGCCAAGACCTGGAAGCAACCAAAATGTCCATCAACAGACGAGTGGACAAAGATGAACTGGTGCATGTATAGATGGAAAATTAGGCAAGGAAAAAAAGAACACAATGCCATGTGCAGCACCGTAGATGAGTCTAGAGGTAATCACGCAACTTGTAGTAAGTCAGAAAGAGTAAGACACATATCGTATGATATCACTTATAGGTGTTACCCAAAAATTGATACCAGTGAAGAAATTTCCACAGAGAAGGGCAATCACAGATTCATTAAACAAACTTATGGCTCACCAATGGAAAGGTGTGAGGATTGGTTACATTAGGATATTGGTGTTAACAGACATATACCAACACAAGTGAAATATATAATCACCAAAGACCTACGGAATACCAAGAGAAGACTACCCAACATTCTGTCATAACATACAAGGGAAAAGGATCCCAGGAAGAATAGACATATGTGTATGTGTAAAAGAACCACATCTTGCACACCTAGAAGGAGCCAAACATTGTAATCAAACATGCTGTGATAAAAAATTAAAATTAAATTACAAAAATGAACAAGAAGTAGGGAGACTTAAACTTAAGAGCCTTTTTCCTGGCACATTCCATTCTAAATTACAACCTAGAACACGACTGCCATTGAGGCTTTGTTGCCTTCGTAACCAGATTTGGTAAAGGAGAACTGCTGCCACCTTGTGGCCGTTTCACACAACAGCAGCTTTAATCCAAGCGCTAATGGTCAGTTGATATTCAAAATAATTGCAGGCCTGTAAAAGACACCTGCCCTGAAAACAAATCCTGGGGTCGTATATCAACCAAAAAATTCAAAAGACGTCCACATTTCAAAACGACAGTTTCAAGAGGCATATTTTATGCACATTTGTCTTCTCTTTCCTTTTCTTTCTTTCTTTTGTTAAAAAAACAGGAATGGAAAAAGGCTGAACATCAGGAATTAATAAAGCCATGCAAATCCAGTGTACAAAAACGTTCACCTGACAGCCGTCAGAATGATCATCAGCAAAAAAAAGTCTACAAAGAATAAATGCTGAAGGGGTTTTAGAGAACTGCGTACCCTTTAGCTGCTGGTGGGATGTAACCTGGTAACAGCCAGTAGTGAGAACAGAATGGAGGTGTGTTTAAGAGTAAAAATTGAGCTACCATGTGATCTGGTAGGCCCACTGGCGGGCCTATCACCTGAGTAGACCAGAATCAAAAAGACACAGGCTGACATCCCTGCACTGCAGCAACATGTACCATAGCCAAGACCTGGAAGAAACCAAAATGTCCATCAACAGAAAAATGCACCAAGAAGACGTCGTCCATGTACACAATGGAATAGTAGCCATGAAAATGCATGGAACAGTGCCGTTGGCACCACCATAGAAGGATTTAGAGATAATCACCCAACTTGAAGTAAGAAAGAAACCAAAAGATAGACATCCTATGACATCACTTATAGGTGTTACCTAAAAACTGATAGCCATGAAATAACTTCCAAGACAAGGACACGCATAGATTCAGAAAACCAAATTATGTTTAACCAAATGGAAAGGTGTAAGGAATGTCTGAATTAGGATATGGGAGTTAACAGACATATACTAATACATATGAAATATATAATCACAAAATACCTATGGAATACGAAGAGAGGTCTACACAGCACTCTATAATAACATACACGGAAAGGATCCAAAGAGGAATAGACAGATACATTGATAGCATGAACCAAAAACTGTACACCAAGGAGAATCTACATTTTTATCAAATTTGCTCTGATACTTAATAAAAATTAAATTTACAAAACAAAAAAATTTAGGACATATAATCTCCTGGGGGTTTGTGCTGGCACATTCTACTTGAATTTGCAGCTTATTAACACGATTTCCAGGAAAGTTCTGTTGCCCAAAAACCCAGAGTGGGAAATGTAGAAAGGCTGCTGCCTTGTGGCCGTTTCCCACAAGAGCGGCTTTAAACCCACAGCTAATGGTCACTTAACTTTCTCAAGGGCTCAGGGCTGTAAAGGACACCTGCTGTCAAAAAATGTCCTGAGGTATGGAATGGCCAAAGTATTCAAAACTGGCAAATTTTTCAAGGAGATAGTAAGGAGGGGTAAGTTTTACTCACTCATTTTCAAAAAAAGAAGAAAATGGATAAAAGCTCAACATCAGGAATTATTAGACTCATGCAAATCTAACCTCCAAACAGGTTTCAAATCACACGTGTCTACTATCATCAGCCAAAGTCTACAAACAATAAATGCTGAAGGGGTTTTAGAGAACTGTGTACCCTTAGCTGCTGGTGAGATGTAAAGTGGTAAGAGCTAATAATGAGAACAGAAAGGAGCTGCATTTACAAGTAAAAATTGAGCCCCCATTCCATTTAGCAGACCCACCACTGAGCCTCTCACCTGAGAAGTCCAGAGTCGAGAAGGCACAGGCTTCAACAGCTGCACTGCAGAAATTTTCACAGTAGCCAAGACACGGAAGCAACCAAAATGTCCATCACCAGATGAATGGATAAAGAAGTGGTCCATGTACACAATGGAACATTAGCCATGGAAAACAATGAAACACTGCTCTCTGAGGCACCATAGATGAGCCTAGAGATAATCACAGAACATGAGGTAAGTCGGAAAGCAAAAGACATATCCTATGATATCACTTATAGGCGTTATCTAACAACTGACAAAAAACTGAACATATTTCCACAGAGAAAGACACTCACAGACTTAGAAAACAAACTATGCTTATCTAAAAGGAAAGGGGTGGTGGTGAATGGAAACATTAAGATTAGGGTTACCATACGTGTACAAATACCTATTAAATACATATATCAAAAAGACCGACCATATAGCAAGGGTGGTCTATGCAAAATTCTGCAATAATTTACATAGAAATTGGATCTGTACATGAATATATATATATATATATATATATATATATATATATGTATTGTATGAATGAAACAGTTTGTGTACACCTAGGACAAACAATATTCTAATCATTACAACGATCAAAAAAATTAAAACAATGAAGAAGAAGTAATGTGACATAAACTTATGGGGGTTTTTTCCTGGCACATTCCATTGTAATTTACAACCTAGGAACAGGACTTCCAGAAAGGCTCTGCTGCCCTAGTAACCAGATTTGGGAATGGAGAAATGCTGCCGCCTTGTGGCTGTTTCCCACAACAGCAGCTTTAACCCCAGTTCTACTGGTTCACTAAATATTCACACTCATTGCAGGCCTGTAAATGACACCTGCCCTCAAAAATCTCCTGGGTTCGAAAATCGACCAAAAAATTCCAAATCTGGCCTCCTTCCAAGAACACAATTTCAAGAGGATTACTGTACTCACCGTTTTTTTCTGTTTTTGTTTAACAGAAATTTAAAATGTTGTGGGAAAAGCTGAACATTAGGAATAACTAAAGACATGCAAATCCCAATTACAAAAACCTATCAGCTCACACCAGTCAGAATGGACATCAGCAAAAATTCTGCAAAAAATAAATGCTGAAGGCTTTGTGGAGAAGTGCCTACCCTTGGTTCAACGTGGAACATGCTAAGAGCCAGTAATGAAAACACAAAGGAGGTGCCTTGAAAAGATAAGTATTGAGCTACCATTCAATCAAGCATACCCACCCCTTGGCCTATCACCTGAGAGTATGAGAATCAAAAAGTCACAGGCTGGGCTTCACTGGTGGTGCAGTGGTTGAGAATCTGCCTGCCGATGCAGGGGACACGGGTTCATGCACCCTTCCAGGAAGATCCCACATGCCGCAAAGCGGCCGGTCCCGTAGCTATGGCTGCTGGGCCTGCACGTCCGGAGCCTGTGCTCCGCAAAGGGAGAGGCCACGACAGTGAGAGGCCCGCATACCGCAAACAAACAAACAAAAAGACACAGGCTGGCAATCCTGCACTCCAGCAATATGTACCATAGCCAACACTTGGAAGCAATGAAAATGTCCATCAACAGAGAAATGCACAAAGAAGAAGTGTTCCATGAACACAATGGAATATGACTCCAATAAAAAAATATAAATTTATTTAAAAAAACAAACATAAGTAAGGGGACATCAGCATTTGGGCGTTTATCCTTTTCACATTGCACACTAATTTATAAGCGAGGAACACCACTGCTAGGAAGGTCTGTTTCCCTAGTTACCAGATTGGCAAAGCAGAAATGCTGCCGCGCTCTCGCCGTTACCTGCAACAGCAGCTTTAAAAGCTGTGCTAAGCGTCACTTCATATGCACCAGTACTGGAGGGCTATAAATAAAACTTGCCTTCAAAATGTCTTGAGGGAGGTAATGGCCAAAATATTTCAAAATGTCATACGTACTTCAAGAAAACCATTTGAAGAGGTAAGCTGTACTCACAGTTTGAAGAAGAAAAGGACATGCCAGAAAGCTCAATTTCAAGGGATTATGAGACACATGCAAATCCAAGCACAAAGAGGTATCAGCTCACACTAGTCAGAATAAACATCAGCAAAAAATCTATAAAGAATAAATGCTGAAGGTGTTGTGGAGAAGTGCATAAACTCAAATTTAAGTGGGATATAAACTGGTAAGAGCCACTAATGAGAACAGAGTGGAGGTGCCTTTACAAGGAAAACAGTTGGCTACCATATGATCCAGGAGGCTCACTCCTGGGCCTATAACCTAAGAAGACAGAATTGGAAAGACACAGGCAGGCAAATGTGCATTGCCGCAGTTATCACAATAGCCAAGACCTGGAAGCAACCAAAATGTCCATCAACAGACGAGTGGAAAAAGATGAACTGGTGCATGTATAGATGGAAAATTAGGCAAGGAAAAAAAGAACACAATGCCATGTGCAGCACCGTAGATGAGTCTAGAGGTAATCACGCAACTTGTAGTAAGTCAGAAAGAGTAAGACACATATCGTATGATATCACTTATAGGTGTTACCCAAAAATTGATACCAGTGAAGATATTTCCACAGAGAAGGGCAATCACAGATTCATTAAACAAACTTATGGCTCACCAATGGAAAGGTGTGAGGATTGGTTACATTAGGATATTGGTGTTAACAGACATATACCAACACAAGTGAAATATATAATCACCAAAGACCTACGGAATACCAAGAGAAGACTACCCAACATTCTGTCATAACATACAAGGGAAATGGATCCCAGGAAGAATAGACATATGTGTATGTGTAACAGAACCACATCTTGCACACCTAGAAGGAGCCAAACATTGTAATCAAACATGCTGTGATAAAAAATTAAAATTAAATTACAAAAATGAACAAGAAGTAGGGAGACTTAAACTTAAGAGCCTTTTTCCTGGCACATTCCATTCTAAATTACAACCTAGAACACGACTGCCATTGAGGCTTTGTTGCCTTCGTAACCAGATTTGGTAAAGGAGAACTGCTGCCACCTTGTGGCCGTTTCACACAACAGCAGCTTTAATCCAAGCGCTAATGGTCAGTTGATATTCAAAATAATTGCAGGCCTGTAAAAGACACCTGCCCTGAAAACAAATCCTGGGGTCGTATATCAACCAAAAAATTCAAAAGACGTCCACATTTCAAAACGACAGTTTCAAGAGGCATATTTTATGCACATTTGTCTTCTCTTTCCTTTTCTTTCTTTCTTTTGTTAAAAAAACAGGAATGGAAAAAGGCTGAACATCAGGAATTAATAAAGCCATGCAAATCCAGTGTACAAAAACGTTCACCTGACAGCCGTCAGAATGATCATCAGCAAAAAAAAGTCTACAAAGAATAAATGCTGAAGGGGTTTTAGAGAACTGCGTACCCTTTAGCTGCTGGTGGGATGTAACCTGGTAACAGCCAGTAGTGAGAACAGAATGGAGGTGTGTTTAAGAGTAAAAATTGAGCTACCATGTGATCTGGTAGGCCCACTGGCGGGCCTATCACCTGAGTAGACCAGAATCAAAAAGACACAGGCTGACATCCCTGCACTGCAGCAACATGTACCATAGCCAAGACCTGGAAGAAACCAAAATGTCCATCAACAGGAAAATGCACCAAGAAGACGTCGTCCATGTACACAATGGAATAGTAGCCATGAAAATGCATGGAACAGTGCCGTTGGCACCACCATAGAAGGATTTAGAGATAATCACCCAACTTGAAGTAAGAAAGAAACCAAAAGACAGACATCCTATGACATCACTTATAGGTGTTACCTAAAAACTGATAGCCATGAAATAACTTCCAAGACAAGGACACGCATAGATTCAGAAAACCAAATTATGTTTAACCAAATGGAAAGGTGTAAGGAATGTCTGAATTAGGATATGGGAGTTAACAGACATATACTAATACATATGAAATATATAACCACAAAATACCTATGGAATACGAAGAGAGGTCTACACAGCACTCTATAATAACATACACGGAAAGGATCCAAAGAGGAATAGACAGATACATTGATAGCATGAACCAAAAACTGTACACCAAGGAGAATCTACATTTTTATCAAATTTGCTCTGATACTTAATAAAAATTAAATTTACAAAACAAAAAAATTTAGGACATATAATCTCCTGGGGGTTTGTGCTGGCACATTCTACTTGAATTTGCAGCTTATTAACACGATTTCCAGGAAAGTTCTGTTGCCCAAAAACCCAGAGTGGGAAATGTAGAAAGGCTGCTGCCTTGTGGCCGTTTCCCACAAGAGTGGCTTTAAACCCACAGCTAATGGTCACTTAACTTTCTCAAGGGCTCAGGGCTGTAAAGGACACCTGCCGTCAAAAAATGTCCTGAGGTATGGAATGGCCAAAGTATTCACAACTGGCAAATTTTTCAAGGAGATAGTAAGGAGGGGTAAGTTTTACTCACTCATTTTCAAAAAAAGAAGAAAATGGATAAAAGCTCAACATCAGGAATTATTAGACTCATGCAAATCTAACCTCCAAACAGGTTTCAAATCACACGTGTCTACTATCATCAGCCAAAGTCTACAAACAATAAATGCTGAAGGGGTTTTAGAGAATTGTGTACCCTTAGCTGCTGGTGAGATGTAAAGTGGTAAGAGCTAATAATGAGAACAGAAAGGAGCTGCATTTACAAGTAAAAATTGAGCCCCCATTCCATTTAGCAGACCCACCGCTGAGCCTCTCACCTGAGAAGTCCAGAGTCGAGAAGGCACAGGCTTCAACAGCTGCACTGCAGAAATTTTCACAGTAGCCAAGACACGGAAGCAACCAAAATGTCCATCACCAGATGAATGGATAAAGAAGTGGTCCATGTACACAATGGAACATTAGCCATGGAAAACAATGAAACACTGCTCTCTGAGGCACCATAGATGAGCCTAGAGATAATCACAGAACATGAGGTAAGTCGGAAAGCAAAAGACATATCCTATGATATCACTTATAGGCGTTATCTAACAACTGACAAAAAACTGAACATATTTCCACAGAGAAAGACACTCACAGACTTAGAAAACAAACTATGCTTATCTAAAACGAAAGGGGTGGTGGTGAATGGAAACATTAAGATTAGGGTTACCATACGTGTACAAATACCTATTAAATACATATATCAAAAAGACCGACCATATAGCAAGGGTGGTCTATGCAAAACTCTGCAATAATTTACATGGAAATTGGATCTGTACATGAATATATATATATATATATATATATGTATTGTATGAATGAAACAGTTTGTGTACACCTAGGACAAACAATATTCTAATCATTACACCAATCAAAAAAATTAAAACAATGAAGAAGAAGTAATGTGACATAAACTTATGGGGGTTTTTTCCTGGCACATTCCATTGTAATTTACAACCTAGGAACAAGACTTCCAGAAAGGCTCTGCTGCCCTAGTAACCAGATTTGGGAATGGAGAAATGCTGCCGCCTTGTGGCCGTTTCCCACAACAGCAGCTTTAACCCCAGTTCTACTGGTTCACTAAATATTCACACTCATTGCAGGCCTGTAAATGACACCTGCCCTCAAAAAAATCCTGGGTTCGAAAATCGACCAAAAAATTCCAAAGCTGGCCTCCTTCCAAGAACACAATTTCAAGAGGATTACTGTACTCACCGTTTTTTTCTGTTTTTGTTTAACAGAAATTTAAAATGTTGTGGGAAAAGCTGAACATTAGGAATAACTAAAGACATGCAAATCCCAATTACAAAAACCTATCAGCTCACACCAGTCAGAATGGACATCAGCAAAAATTCTGCAAAAAATAAATGCTGAAGGCTTTGTGGAGAAGTGCCTACCCTTGGTTCAACGTGGAACATGCTAAGAGCCAGTAATGAAAACACAAAGGAGGTGCCTTGAAAAGACAAGTATTGAGCTACCATTCAATCAAGCATACCCACCCCTTGGCCTATCGCCTGAGAGTATGAGAATCAAAAAGTCACAGGCTGGGCTTCACTGGTGGTGCAGTGGTTGAGAATCTGCCTGCCGATGCAGGGGACACGGGTTCATGCACCCTTCCAGGAAGATCCCACATGCCGCAAAGCGGCCGGTCCCGTAGCTATGGCTGCTGGGCCTGCACGTCCGGAGCCTGTGCTCCGCAAAGGGAGAGGCCACGACAGTGAGAGGCCCGCATACCGCAAACAAACAAACAAAAAGACACAGGCTGGCAATCCTGCACTCCAGCAATATGTACCATAGCCAACACTTGGAAGCAACGAAAATGTCCATAAACAGAGAAATGCACAAAGAAGAAGTGTTCCATGAACACAATGGAATATGACTCCAATAAAAAAATATAAATTTATTTAAAAAAACAAACATAAGTAAGGGGACATCAGCATTTGGGCGTTTATCCTTTTCACATTGCACACTAATTTATAAGCGAGGAACACCACTGCTAGGAAGGTCTGTTTCCCTAGTTACCAGATTGGCAAAGCAGAAATGCTGCCGCGCTCTCGCCGTTACCTGCAACAGCAGCTTTAAAAGCTGTGCTAAGCGTCACTTCATATGCACCAGTACTGGAGGGCTGTAAATGAAACTTGCCTTCAAAATGTCTTGAGGGAGGTAATGGCCAAAATATTTCAAAATGTCATACGTACTTCAAGAAAACCATTTGAAGAGGTAAGCTGTACTCACAGTTTGAAGAAGAAAAGGACATGCCAGAAAGCTCAATTTCAAGGGATTATGAGACACATGCAAATCCAAGCACAAAGAGGTATCAGCTCACACTAGTCAGAATAAACATCAGCAAAAAATCTATAAAGAATAAATGCTGAAGGTGTTGTGGAGAAGTGAATAAACTCAAATTTAAGTGGGATATGAACTGGTAAGAGCCACTAATGAGAACAGAGTGGAGGTGCCTTTACAAGGAAAACAGTTGGCTACCATATGATCCAGGAGGCTCACTCCTGGGCCTATAACCTAAGAAGACAGAATTGGAAAGACACAGGCAGGCAAATGTGCATTGCCGCAGTTATTACAATAGCCAAGACCTGGAAGCAACCAAAATGTCCATCAACAGACGAGTGGACAAAGATGAACTGGTGCATGTATAGATGGAAAATTAGGCAAGGAAAAAAAGAACACAATGCCATGTGCAGCACCGTAGATGAGTCTAGAGGTAATCACGCAACTTGTAGTAAGTCAGAAAGAGTAAGACACATATCGTATGATATCACTTATAGGTGTTACCCAAAAATTGATACCAGTGAAGATATTTCCACAGAGAAGGGCAATCACAGATTCATTAAACAAACTTATGGCTCACCAATGGAAAGGTGTGAGGATTGGTTACATTAGGATATTGGTGTTAACAGACATATACCAACACAAGTGAAATATATAATCACCAAAGACCTACGGAATACCAAGAGAAGACTACCCAACATTCTGTCATAACATACAAGGGAAAAGGATCCCAGGAAGAATAGACATATGTGTATGTGTAAAAGAACCACATCTTGCACACCTAGAAGGAGCCAAACATTGTAATCAAACATGCTGTGATAAAAAATTAAAATTAAATTACAAAAATGAACAAGAAGTAGGGAGACTTAAACTTAAGAGCCTTTTTCCTGGCACATTCCATTCTAAATTACAACCTAGAACACGACTGCCATTGAGGCTTTGTTGCCTTCGTAACCAGATTTGGTAAAGGAGAACTGCTGCCACCTTGTGGCCGTTTCACACAACAGCAGCTTTAATCCAAGCGCTAATGGTCAGTTGATATTCAAAATAATTGCAGGCCTGTAAAAGACACCTGCCCTGAAAACAAATCCTGGGGTCGTATATCAACCAAAAAATTCAAAAGACGTCCACATTTCAAAACGACAGTTTCAAGAGGCATATTTTATGCACATTTGTCTTCTCTTTCCTTTTCTTTCTTTCTTTTGTTAAAAAAACAGGAATGGAAAAAGGCTGAACATCAGGAATTAATAAAGCCATGCAAATCCAGTGTACAAAAACGTTCACCTGACAGCCGTCAGAATGATCATCAGCAAAAAAAAGTCTACAAAGAATAAATGCTGAAGGGGTTTTAGAGAACTGCGTACCCTTTAGCTGCTGGTGGGATGTAACCTGGTAACAGCCAGTAGTGAGAACAGAATGGAGGTGTGTTTAAGAGTAAAAATTGAGCTACCATGTGATCTGGTAGGCCCACTGGCGGGCCTATCACCTGAGTAGACCAGAATCAAAAAGACACAGGCTGACATCCCTGCACTGCAGCAACATGTACCATAGCCAAGACCTGGAAGAAACCAAAATGTCCATCAACAGGAAAATGCACCAAGAAGACGTCGTCCATGTACACAATGGAATAGTAGCCATGAAAATGCATGGAACAGTGCCGTTGGCACCACCATAGAAGGATTTAGAGATAATCACCCAACTTGAAGTAAGAAAGAAACCAAAAGACAGACATCCTATGACATCACTTATAGGTGTTACCTAAAAACTGATAGCCATGAAATAACTTCCAAGACAAGGACACGCATAGATTCAGAAAACCAAATTATGTTTAACCAAATGGAAAGGTGTAAGGAATGTCTGAATTAGGATATGGGAGTTAACAGACATATACTAATACATATGAAATATATAATCACAAAATACCTATGGAATACGAAGAGAGGTCTACACAGCACTCTATAATAACATACACGGAAAGGATCCAAAGAGGAATAGACAGATACATTGATAGCATGAACCAAAAACTGTACACCAAGGAGAATCTACATTTTTATCAAATTTGCTCTGATACTTAATAAAAATTAAATTTACAAAACAAAAAAATTTAGGACATATAATCTCCTGGGGGTTTGTGCTGGCACATTCTACTTGAATTTGCAGCTTATTAACACGATTTCCAGGAAAGTTCTGTTGCCCAAAAACCCAGAGAGGGAAATGTAGAAAGGCTGCCGCCTTGTGGCCGTTTCCCACAAGAGCGGCTTTAAACCCACAGCTAATGGTCACTTAACTTTCTCAAGGGCTCAGGGCTGTAAAGGACACCTGCCGTCAAAAAATGTCCTGAGGTATGGAATGGCCAAAGTATTCAAAACTGGCACATTTTTCAAGGAGATAGTAAGGAGGGGTAAGTTTTACTCACTCATTTTCAAAAAAAGAAGAAAATGGATAAAAGCTCAACATCAGGAATTATTAGACTCATGCAAATCTAACCTCCAAACAGGTTTCAAATCACACGTGTCTACTAACATCAGCCAAAGTCTACAAACAATAAATGCTGAAGGGGTTTTAGAGAATTGTGTACCCTTAGCTGCTGGTGAGATGTAAAGTGGTAAGAGCTAATAATGAGAACAGAAAGGAGCTGCATTTACAAGTAAAAATTGAGCCCCCATTCCATTTAGCAGACCCACTGCTGAGCCTCTCACCTGAGAAGTCCAGAGTCGAGAAGGCACAGGCTTCAACAGCTGCACTGCAGAAATTTTCACAGTAGCCAAGACACGGAAGCAACCAAAATGTCCATCACCAGATGAATGGATAAAGAAGTGGTCCATGTACACAATGGAACATTAGCCATGGAAAACAATGAAACACTGCTCTCTGAGGCACCATAGATGAGCCTAGAGATAATCACAGAACATGAGGTAAGTCGGAAAGCAAAAGACATATCCTATGATATCACTTATAGGCGTTATCTAACAACTGACAAAAAACTGAACATATTTCCACAGAGAAAGACACTCACAGACTTAGAAAACAAACTGTGCTTATCTAAAAGGAAAGGGGGGGAGTGAATGGAAACATTAAGATTAGGGTTACCATACGTGTACAAATACCTATTAAATACATATATCAAAAAGACCGACCATATAGCAAGGGTGGTCTATGCAAAACTCTGCAATAATTTACATGGAAATTGGATCTGTACATGAATATATATATATATATATATATATGTATTGTATGAATGAAACAGTTTGTGTACACCTAGGACAAACAATATTCTAATCATTACACCGATCAAAAAAATTAAAACAATGAAGAAGAAGTAATGTTACATAAACTTATGGGGGTTTTTTCCTGGCACATTCCATTGTAATTTACAACCTAGGAACAGGACTTCCAGAAAGGCTCTGCTGCCCTAGTAACCAGATTTGGGAATGGAGAAATGCTGCCGCCTTGTGGCCGTTTCCCACAACAGCAGCTTTAACCCCAGTTCTACTGGTTCACTAAATATTCACACTCATTGCAGGCCTGTAAATGACACCTGCCCTCAAAAATCTCCTGGGTTCGAAAATCGACCAAAAAATTCCAAAGCTGGCCTCCTTCCAAGAACACAATTTCAAGAGGATTACTGTACTCACCGTTTTTTTCTGTTTTTGTTTAACAGAAATTTAAAATGTTGTGGGAAAAGCTGAACATTAGGAATAACTAAAGACATGCAAATCCCAATTACAAAAACCTATCAGCTCACACCAGTCAGAATGGACATCAGCAAAAATTCTGCAAAAAATAAATGCTGAAGGCTTTGTGGAGAAGTGCCTACCCTTGGTTCAACGTGGAACATGCTAAGAGCCAGTAATGAAAACACAAAGGAGGTGCCTTGAAAAGATAAGTATTGAGCTACCATTCAATCAAGCATACCCACCCCTTGGCCTATCACCTGAGAGTATGAGAATCAAAAAGTCACAGGCTGGGCTTCACTGGTGGTGCAGTGGTTGAGAATCTGCCTGCCGATGCAGGGGACACGGGTTCATGCACCCTTCCAGGAAGATCCCACATGCCGCAAAGCGGCCGGTCCCGTAGCTATGGCTGCTGGGCCTGCACGTCCGGAGCCTGTGCTCCGCAAAGGGAGAGGCCACGACAGTGAGAGGCCCGCATACCGCAAACAAACAAACAAAAAGACACAGGCTGGCAATCCTGCACTCCAGCAATATGTACCATAGCCAACACTTGGAAGCAATGAAAATGTCCATCAACAGAGAAATGCACAAAGAAGAAGTGTTCCATGAACACAATGGAATATGACTCCAATAAAAAAATATAAATTTATTTAAAAAAACAAACATAAGTAAGGGGACATCAGCATTTGGGCGTTTATCCTTTTCACATTGCACACTAATTTATAAGCGAGGAACACCACTGCTAGGAAGGTCTGTTTCCCTAGTTACCAGATTGGCAAAGCAGAAATGCTGCCGCGCTCTCGCCGTTACCTGCAACAGCAGCTTTAAAAGCTGTGCTAAGCGTCACTTCATATGCACCAGTACTGGAGGGCTGTAAATAAAACTTGCCTTCAAAATGTCTTGAGGGAGGTAATGGCCAAAATATTTCAAAATGTCATACGTACTTCAAGAAAACCATTTGAAGAGGTAAGCTGTACTCACAGTTTGAAGAAGAAAAGGACATGCCAGAAAGCTCAATTTCAAGGGATTATGAGACACATGCAAATCCAAGCACAAAGAGGTATCAGCTCACACTAGTCAGAATAAACATCAGCAAAAAATCTATAAAGAATAAATGCTGAAGGTGTTGTGGAGAAGTGCATAAACTCAAATTTAAGTGGGATATAAACTGGTAAGAGCCACTAATGAGAACAGAGTGGAGGTGCCTTTACAAGGAAAACAGTTGGCTACCATATGATCCAGGAGGCTCACTCCTGGGCCTATAACCTAAGAAGACAGAATTGGAAAGACACAGGCAGGCAAATGTGCATTGCCGCAGTTATCACAATAGCCAAGACCTGGAAGCAACCAAAATGTCCATCAACAGACGAGTGGACAAAGATGAACTGGTGCATGTATAGATGGAAAATTAGGCAAGGAAAAAAAGAACACAATGCCATGTGCAGCACCGTAGATGAGTCTAGAGGTAATCACGCAACTTGTAGTAAGTCAGAAAGAGTAAGACACATATCGTATGATATCACTTATAGGTGTTACCCAAAAATTGATACCAGTGAAGATATTTCCACAGAGAAGGGCAATCACAGATTCATTAAACAAACTTATGGCTCACCAATGGAAAGGTGTGAGGATTGGTTACATTAGGATATTGGTGTTAACAGACATATACCAACACAAGTGAAATATATAATCACCAAAGACCTACGGAATACCAAGAGAAGACTACCCAACATTCTGTCATAACATACAAGGGAAAAGGATCCCAGGAAGAATAGACATATGTGTATGTGTAACAGAACCACATCTTGCACACCTAGAAGGAGCCAAACATTGTAATCAAACATGCTGTGATAAAAAATTAAAATTAAATTACAAAAATGAACAAGAAGTAGGGAGACTTAAACTTAAGAGCCTTTTTCCTGGCACATTCCATTCTAAATTACAACCTAGAACACGACTGCCATTGAGGCTTTGTTGCCTTCGTAACCAGATTTGGTAAAGGAGAACTGCTGCCACCTTGTGGCCGTTTCACACAACAGCAGCTTTAATCCAAGCGCTAATGGTCAGTTGATATTCAAAATAATTGCAGGCCTGTAAAAGACACCTGCCCTGAAAACAAATCCTGGGGTCGTATATCAACCAAAAAATTCAAAAGACGTCCACATTTCAAAACGACAGTTTCAAGAGGCATATTTTATGCACATTTGTCTTCTCTTTCCTTTTCTTTCTTTCTTTTGTTAAAAAAACAGGAATGGAAAAAGGCTGAACATCAGGAATTAATAAAGCCATGCAAATCCAGTGTACAAAAACGTTCACCTGACAGCCGTCAGAATGATCATCAGCAAAAAAAAGTCTACAAAGAATAAATGCTGAAGGGGTTTTAGAGAACTGCGTACCCTTTAGCTGCTGGTGGGATGTAACCTGGTAACAGCCAGTAGTGAGAACAGAATGGAGGTGTGTTTAAGAGTAAAAATTGAGCTACCATGTGATCTGGTAGGCCCACTGGCGGGCCTATCACCTGAGTAGACCAGAATCAAAAAGACACAGGCTGACATCCCTGCACTGCAGCAACATGTACCATAGCCAAGACCTGGAAGAAACCAAAATGTCCATCAACAGGAAAATGCACCAAGAAGACGTCGTCCATGTACACAATGGAATAGTAGCCATGAAAATGCATGGAACAGTGTCGTTGGCACCACCATAGAAGGATTTAGAGATAATCACCCAACTTGAAGTAAGAAAGAAACCAAAAGACAGACATCCTATGACATCACTTATAGGTGTTACCTAAAAACTGATAGCCATGAAATAACTTCCAAGACAAGGACACGCATAGATTCAGAAAACCAAATTATGTTTAACCAAATGGAAAGGTGTAAGGAATGTCTGAATTAGGATATGGGAGTTAACAGACATATACTAATACATATGAAATATATAACCACAAAATACCTATGGAATACGAAGAGAGGTCTACACAGCACTCTATAATAACATACACGGAAAGGATCCAAAGAGGAATAGACAGATACATTGATAGCATGAACCAAAAACTGTACACCAAGGAGAATCTACATTTTTATCAAATTTGCTCTGATACTTAATAAAAATTAAATTTACAAAACAAAAAAATTTAGGACATATAATCTCCTGGGGGTTTGTGCTGGCACATTCTACTTGAATTTGCAGCTTATTAACACGATTTCCAGGAAAGTTCTGTTGCCCAAAAACCCAGAGTGGGAAATGTAGAAAGGCTGCTGCCTTGTGGCCGTTTCCCACAAGAGTGGCTTTAAACCCACAGCTAATGGTCACTTAACTTTCTCAAGGGCTCAGGGCTGTAAAGGACACCTGCCGTCAAAAAATGTCCTGAGGTATGGAATGGCCAAAGTATT
Organism: Mesoplodon densirostris; assembly: GCF_025265405.1. Taxonomy (NCBI): domain Eukaryota; kingdom Metazoa; phylum Chordata; class Mammalia; order Artiodactyla; family Ziphiidae; genus Mesoplodon; species Mesoplodon densirostris. The sequence continues at coordinate 32,069,144 of NC_082669.1, forward strand.
CACAACTGGCAAATTTTTCAAGGAGATAGTAAGGAGGGGTAAGTTTTACTCACTCATTTTCAAAAAAAGAAGAAAATGGATAAAAGCTCAACATCAGGAATTATTAGACTCATGCAAATCTAACCTCCAAACAGGTTTCAAATCACACGTGTCTACTATCATCAGCCAAAGTCTACAAACAATAAATGCTGAAGGGGTTTTAGAGAATTGTGTACCCTTAGCTGCTGGTGAGATGTAAAGTGGTAAGAGCTAATAATGAGAACAGAAAGGAGCTGCATTTACAAGTAAAAATTGAGCCCCCATTCCATTTAGCAGACCCACCGCTGAGCCTCTCACCTGAGAAGTCCAGAGTCGAGAAGGCACAGGCTTCAACAGCTGCACTGCAGAAATTTTCACAGTAGCCAAGACACGGAAGCAACCAAAATGTCCATCACCAGATGAATGGATAAAGAAGTGGTCCATGTACACAATGGAACATTAGCCATGGAAAACAATGAAACACTGCTCTCTGAGGCACCATAGATGAGCCTAGAGATAATCACAGAACATGAGGTAAGTCGGAAAGCAAAAGACATATCCTATGATATCACTTATAGGCGTTATCTAACAACTGACAAAAAACTGAACATATTTCCACAGAGAAAGACACTCACAGACTTAGAAAACAAACTATGCTTATCTAAAAGGAAAGGGGTGGTGGTGAATGGAAACATTAAGATTAGGGTTACCATACGTGTACAAATACCTATTAAATACATATATCAAAAAGACCGACCATATAGCAAGGGTGGTCTATGCAAAACTCTGCAATAATTTACATGGAAATTGGATCTGTACATGAATATATATATATATATATATATGTATTGTATGAATGAAACAGTTTGTGTACACCTAGGACAAACAATATTCTAATCATTACACCAATCAAAAAAATTAAAACAATGAAGAAGAAGTAATGTGACATAAACTTATGGGGGTTTTTTCCTGGCACATTCCATTGTAATTTACAACCTAGGAACAAGACTTCCAGAAAGGCTCTGCTGCCCTAGTAACCAGATTTGGGAATGGAGAAATGCTGCCGCCTTGTGGCCGTTTCCCACAACAGCAGCTTTAACCCCAGTTCTACTGGTTCACTAAATATTCACACTCATTGCAGGCCTGTAAATGACACCTGCCCTCAAAAAAATCCTGGGTTCGAAAATCGACCAAAAAATTCCAAAGCTGGCCTCCTTCCAAGAACACAATTTCAAGAGGATTACTGTACTCACCGTTTTTTTCTGTTTTTGTTTAACAGAAATTTAAAATGTTGTGGGAAAAGCTGAACATTAGGAATAACTAAAGACATGCAAATCCCAATTACAAAAACCTATCAGCTCACACCAGTCAGAATGGACATCAGCAAAAATTCTGCAAAAAATAAATGCTGAAGGCTTTGTGGAGAAGTGCCTACCCTTGGTTCAACGTGGAACATGCTAAGAGCCAGTAATGAAAACACAAAGGAGGTGCCTTGAAAAGACAAGTATTGAGCTACCATTCAATCAAGCATACCCACCCCTTGGCCTATCGCCTGAGAGTATGAGAATCAAAAAGTCACAGGCTGGGCTTCACTGGTGGTGCAGTGGTTGAGAATCTGCCTGCCGATGCAGGGGACACGGGTTCATGCACCCTTCCAGGAAGATCCCACATGCCGCAAAGCGGCCGGTCCCGTAGCTATGGCTGCTGGGCCTGCACGTCCGGAGCCTGTGCTCCGCAAAGGGAGAGGCCACGACAGTGAGAGGCCCGCATACCGCAAACAAACAAACAAAAAGACACAGGCTGGCAATCCTGCACTCCAGCAATATGTACCATAGCCAACACTTGGAAGCAACGAAAATGTCCATAAACAGAGAAATGCACAAAGAAGAAGTGTTCCATGAACACAATGGAATATGACTCCAATAAAAAAATATAAATTTATTTAAAAAAACAAACATAAGTAAGGGGACATCAGCATTTGGGCGTTTATCCTTTTCACATTGCACACTAATTTATAAGCGAGGAACACCACTGCTAGGAAGGTCTGTTTCCCTAGTTACCAGATTGGCAAAGCAGAAATGCTGCCGCGCTCTCGCCGTTACCTGCAACAGCAGCTTTAAAAGCTGTGCTAAGCGTCACTTCATATGCACCAGTACTGGAGGGCTGTAAATGAAACTTGCCTTCAAAATGTCTTGAGGGAGGTAATGGCCAAAATATTTCAAAATGTCATACGTACTTCAAGAAAACCATTTGAAGAGGTAAGCTGTACTCACAGTTTGAAGAAGAAAAGGACATGCCAGAAAGCTCAATTTCAAGGGATTATGAGACACATGCAAATCCAAGCACAAAGAGGTATCAGCTCACACTAGTCAGAATAAACATCAGCAAAAAATCTATAAAGAATAAATGCTGAAGGTGTTGTGGAGAAGTGAATAAACTCAAATTTAAGTGGGATATGAACTGGTAAGAGCCACTAATGAGAACAGAGTGGAGGTGCCTTTACAAGGAAAACAGTTGGCTACCATATGATCCAGGAGGCTCACTCCTGGGCCTATAACCTAAGAAGACAGAATTGGAAAGACACAGGCAGGCAAATGTGCATTGCCGCAGTTATTACAATAGCCAAGACCTGGAAGCAACCAAAATGTCCATCAACAGACGAGTGGACAAAGATGAACTGGTGCATGTATAGATGGAAAATTAGGCAAGGAAAAAAAGAACACAATGCCATGTGCAGCACCGTAGATGAGTCTAGAGGTAATCACGCAACTTGTAGTAAGTCAGAAAGAGTAAGACACATATCGTATGATATCACTTATAGGTGTTACCCAAAAATTGATACCAGTGAAGATATTTCCACAGAGAAGGGCAATCACAGATTCATTAAACAAACTTATGGCTCACCAATGGAAAGGTGTGAGGATTGGTTACATTAGGATATTGGTGTTAACAGACATATACCAACACAAGTGAAATATATAATCACCAAAGACCTACGGAATACCAAGAGAAGACTACCCAACATTCTGTCATAACATACAAGGGAAAAGGATCCCAGGAAGAATAGACATATGTGTATGTGTAAAAGAACCACATCTTGCACACCTAGAAGGAGCCAAACATTGTAATCAAACATGCTGTGATAAAAAATTAAAATTAAATTACAAAAATGAACAAGAAGTAGGGAGACTTAAACTTAAGAGCCTTTTTCCTGGCACATTCCATTCTAAATTACAACCTAGAACACGACTGCCATTGAGGCTTTGTTGCCTTCGTAACCAGATTTGGTAAAGGAGAACTGCTGCCACCTTGTGGCCGTTTCACACAACAGCAGCTTTAATCCAAGCGCTAATGGTCAGTTGATATTCAAAATAATTGCAGGCCTGTAAAAGACACCTGCCCTGAAAACAAATCCTGGGGTCGTATATCAACCAAAAAATTCAAAAGACGTCCACATTTCAAAACGACAGTTTCAAGAGGCATATTTTATGCACATTTGTCTTCTCTTTCCTTTTCTTTCTTTCTTTTGTTAAAAAAACAGGAATGGAAAAAGGCTGAACATCAGGAATTAATAAAGCCATGCAAATCCAGTGTACAAAAACGTTCACCTGACAGCCGTCAGAATGATCATCAGCAAAAAAAAGTCTACAAAGAATAAATGCTGAAGGGGTTTTAGAGAACTGCGTACCCTTTAGCTGCTGGTGGGATGTAACCTGGTAACAGCCAGTAGTGAGAACAGAATGGAGGTGTGTTTAAGAGTAAAAATTGAGCTACCATGTGATCTGGTAGGCCCACTGGCGGGCCTATCACCTGAGTAGACCAGAATCAAAAAGACACAGGATGACATCCCTGCACTGCAGCAACATGTACCATAGCCAAGACCTGGAAGAAACCAAAATGTCCATCAACAGGAAAATGCACCAAGAAGACGTCGTCCATGTACACAATGGAATAGTAGCCATGAAAATGCATGGAACAGTGCCGTTGGCACCACCATAGAAGGATTTAGAGATAATCACCCAACTTGAAGTAAGAAAGAAACCAAAAGACAGACATCCTATGACATCACTTATAGGTGTTACCTAAAAACTGATAGCCATGAAATAACTTCCAAGACAAGGACACGCATAGATTCAGAAAACCAAATTATGTTTAACCAAATGGAAAGGTGTAAGGAATGTCTGAATTAGGATATGGGAGTTAACAGACATATACTAATACATATGAAATATATAATCACAAAATACCTATGGAATACGAAGAGAGGTCTACACAGCACTCTATAATAACATACACGGAAAGGATCCAAAGAGGAATAGACAGATACATTGATAGCATGAACCAAAAACTGTACACCAAGGAGAATCTACATTTTTATCAAATTTGCTCTGATACTTAATAAAAATTAAATTTACAAAACAAAAAAATTTAGGACATATAATCTCCTGGGGGTTTGTGCTGGCACATTCTACTTGAATTTGCAGCTTATTAACACGATTTCCAGGAAAGTTCTGTTGCCCAAAAACCCAGAGAGGGAAATGTAGAAAGGCTGCCGCCTTGTGGCCGTTTCCCACAAGAGCGGCTTTAAACCCACAGCTAATGGTCACTTAACTTTCTCAAGGGCTCAGGGCTGTAAAGGACACCTGCCGTCAAAAAATGTCCTGAGGTATGGAATGGCCAAAGTATTCAAAACTGGCACATTTTTCAAGGAGATAGTAAGGAGGGGTAAGTTTTACTCACTCATTTTCAAAAAAAGAAGAAAATGGATAAAAGCTCAACATCAGGAATTATTAGACTCATGCAAATCTAACCTCCAAACAGGTTTCAAATCACACGTGTCTACTATCATCAGCCAAAGTCTACAAACAATAAATGCTGAAGGGGTTTTAGAGAATTGTGTACCCTTAGCTGCTGGTGAGATGTAAAGTGGTAAGAGCTAATAATGAGAACAGAAAGGAGCTGCATTTACAAGTAAAAATTGAGCCCCCATTCCATTTAGCAGACCCACTGCTGAGCCTCTCACCTGAGAAGTCCAGAGTCGAGAAGGCACAGGCTTCAACAGCTGCACTGCAGAAATTTTCACAGTAGCCAAGACACGGAAGCAACCAAAATGTCCATCACCAGATGAATGGATAAAGAAGTGGTCCATGTACACAATGGAACATTAGCCATGGAAAACAATGAAACACTGCTCTCTGAGGCACCATAGATGAGCCTAGAGATAATCACAGAACATGAGGTAAGTCGGAAAGCAAAAGACATATCCTATGATATCACTTATAGGCGTTATCTAACAACTGACAAAAAACTGAACATATTTCCACAGAGAAAGACACTCACAGACTTAGAAAACAAACTGTGCTTATCTAAAAGGAAAGGGGGGGAGTGAATGGAAACATTAAGATTAGGGTTACCATACGTGTACAAATACCTATTAAATACATATATCAAAAAGACCGACCATATAGCAAGGGTGGTCTATGCAAAACTCTGCAATAATTTACATGGAAATTGGATCTGTACATGAATATATATATATATATATATATATGTATTGTATGAATGAAACAGTTTGTGTACACCTAGGACAAACAATATTCTAATCATTACACCGATCAAAAAAATTAAAACAATGAAGAAGAAGTAATGTTACATAAACTTATGGGGGTTTTTTCCTGGCACATTCCATTGTAATTTACAACCTAGGAACAGGACTTCCAGAAAGGCTCTGCTGCCCTAGTAACCAGATTTGGGAATGGAGAAATGCTGCCGCCTTGTGGCCGTTTCCCACAACAGCAGCTTTAACCCCAGTTCTACTGGTTCACTAAATATTCACACTCATTGCAGGCCTGTAAATGACACCTGCCCTCAAAAATCTCCTGGGTTCGAAAATCGACCAAAAAATTCCAAAGCTGGCCTCCTTCCAAGAACACAATTTCAAGAGGATTACTGTACTCACCGTTTTTTTCTGTTTTTGTTTAACAGAAATTTAAAATGTTGTGGGAAAAGCTGAACATTAGGAATAACTAAAGACATGCAAATCCCAATTACAAAAACCTATCAGCTCACACCAGTCAGAATGGACATCAGCAAAAATTCTGCAAAAAATAAATGCTGAAGGCTTTGTGGAGAAGTGCCTACCCTTGGTTCAATGTGGAACATGCTAAGAGCCAGTAATGAAAACACAAAGGAGGTGCCTTGAAAAGATAAGTATTGAGCTACCATTCAATCAAGCATACCCACCCCTTGGCCTATCACCTGAGAGTATGAGAATCAAAAAGTCACAGGCTGGGCTTCACTGGTGGTGCAGTGGTTGAGAATCTGCCTGCCGATGCAGGGGACACGGGTTCATGCACCCTTCCAGGAAGATCCCACATGCCGCAAAGCGGCCGGTCCCGTAGCTATGGCTGCTGGGCCTGCACGTCCGGAGCCTGTGCTCCGCAAAGGGAGAGGCCACGACAGTGAGAGGCCCGCATACCGCAAACAAACAAACAAAAAGACACAGGCTGGCAATCCTGCACTCCAGCAATATGTACCATAGCCAACACTTGGAAGCAATGAAAATGTCCATCAACAGAGAAATGCACAAAGAAGAAGTGTTCCATGAACACAATGGAATATGACTCCAATAAAAAAATATAAATTTATTTAAAAAAACAAACATAAGTAAGGGGACATCAGCATTTGGGCGTTTATCCTTTTCACATTGCACACTAATTTATAAGCGAGGAACACCACTGCTAGGAAGGTCTGTTTCCCTAGTTACCAGATTGGCAAAGCAGAAATGCTGCCGCGCTCTCGCCGTTACCTGCAACAGCAGCTTTAAAAGCTGTGCTAAGCGTCACTTCATATGCACCAGTACTGGAGGGCTGTAAATAAAACTTGCCTTCAAAATGTCTTGAGGGAGGTAATGGCCAAAATATTTCAAAATGTCATACGTACTTCAAGAAAACCATTTGAAGAGGTAAGCTGTACTCACAGTTTGAAGAAGAAAAGGACATGCCAGAAAGCTCAATTTCAAGGGATTATGAGACACATGCAAATCCAAGCACAAAGAGGTATCAGCTCACACTAGTCAGAATAAACATCAGCAAAAAATCTATAAAGAATAAATGCTGAAGGTGTTGTGGAGAAGTGCATAAACTCAAATTTAAGTGGGATATAAACTGGTAAGAGCCACTAATGAGAACAGAGTGGAGGTGCCTTTACAAGGAAAACAGTTGGCTACCATATGATCCAGGAGGCTCACTCCTGGGCCTATAACCTAAGAAGACAGAATTGGAAAGACACAGGCAGGCAAATGTGCATTGCCGCAGTTATCACAATAGCCAAGACCTGGAAGCAACCAAAATGTCCATCAACAGACGAGTGGACAAAGATGAACTGGTGCATGTATAGATGGAAAATTAGGCAAGGAAAAAAAGAACACAATGCCATGTGCAGCACCGTAGATGAGTCTAGAGGTAATCACGCAACTTGTAGTAAGTCAGAAAGAGTAAGACACATATCGTATGATATCACTTATAGGTGTTACCCAAAAATTGATACCAGTGAAGATATTTCCACAGAGAAGGGCAATCACAGATTCATTAAACAAACTTATGGCTCACCAATGGAAAGGTGTGAGGATTGGTTACATTAGGATATTGGTGTTAACAGACATATACCAACACAAGTGAAATATATAATCACCAAAGACCTACGGAATACCAAGAGAAGACTACCCAACATTCTGTCATAACATACAAGGGAAAAGGATCCCAGGAAGAATAGACATATGTGTATGTGTAACAGAACCACATCTTGCACACCTAGAAGGAGCCAAACATTGTAATCAAACATGCTGTGATAAAAAATTAAAATTAAATTACAAAAATGAACAAGAAGTAGGGAGACTTAAACTTAAGAGCCTTTTTCCTGGCACATTCCATTCTAAATTACAACCTAGAACACGACTGCCATTGAGGCTTTGTTGCCTTCGTAACCAGATTTGGTAAAGGAGAACTGCTGCCACCTTGTGGCCGTTTCACACAACAGCAGCTTTAATCCAAGCGCTAATGGTCAGTTGATATTCAAAATAATTGCAGGCCTGTAAAAGACACCTGCCCTGAAAACAAATCCTGGGGTCGTATATCAACCAAAAAATTCAAAAGACGTCCACATTTCAAAACGACAGTTTCAAGAGGCATATTTTATGCACATTTGTCTTCTCTTTCCTTTTCTTTCTTTCTTTTGTTAAAAAAACAGGAATGGAAAAAGGCTGAACATCAGGAATTAATAAAGCCATGCAAATCCAGTGTACAAAAACGTTCACCTGACAGCCGTCAGAATGATCATCAGCAAAAAAAAGTCTACAAAGAATAAATGCTGAAGGGGTTTTAGAGAACTGCGTACCCTTTAGCTGCTGGTGGGATGTAACCTGGTAACAGCCAGTAGTGAGAACAGAATGGAGGTGTGTTTAAGAGTAAAAATTGAGCTACCATGTGATCTGGTAGGCCCACTGGCGGGCCTATCACCTGAGTAGACCAGAATCAAAAAGACACAGGCTGACATCCCTGCACTGCAGCAACATGTACCATAGCCAAGACCTGGAAGAAACCAAAATGTCCATCAACAGGAAAATGCACCAAGAAGACGTCGTCCATGTACACAATGGAATAGTAGCCATGAAAATGCATGGAACAGTGCCGTTGGCACCACCATAGAAGGATTTAGAGATAATCACCCAACTTGAAGTAAGAAAGAAACCAAAAGACAGACATCCTATGACATCACTTATAGGTGTTACCTAAAAACTGATAGCCATGAAATAACTTCCAAGACAAGGACACGCATAGATTCAGAAAACCAAATTATGTTTAACCAAATGGAAAGGTGTAAGGAATGTCTGAATTAGGATATGGGAGTTAACAGACATATACTAATACATATGAAATATATAACCACAAAATACCTATGGAATACGAAGAGAGGTCTACACAGCACTCTATAATAACATACACGGAAAGGATCCAAAGAGGAATAGACAGATACATTGATAGCATGAACCAAAAACTGTACACCAAGGAGAATCTACATTTTTATCAAATTTGCTCTGATACTTAATAAAAATTAAATTTACAAAACAAAAAAATTTAGGACATATAATCTCCTGGGGGTTTGTGCTGGCACATTCTACTTGAATTTGCAGCTTATTAACACGATTTCCAGGAAAGTTCTGTTGCCCAAAAACCCAGAGTGGGAAATGTAGAAAGGCTGCTGCCTTGTGGCCGTTTCCCACAAGAGTGGCTTTAAACCCACAGCTAATGGTCACTTAACTTTCTCAAGGGCTCAGGGCTGTAAAGGACACCTGCCGTCAAAAAATGTCCTGAGGTATGGAATGGCCAAAGTATTCACAACTGGCAAATTTTTCAAGGAGATAGTAAGGAGGGGTAAGTTTTACTCACTCATTTTCAAAAAAAGAAGAAAATGGATAAAAGCTCAACATCAGGAATTATTAGACTCATGCAAATCTAACCTCCAAACAGGTTTCAAATCACACGTGTCTACTATCATCAGCCAAAGTCTACAAACAATAAATGCTGAAGGGGTTTTAGAGAATTGTGTACCCTTAGCTGCTGGTGAGATGTAAAGTGGTAAGAGCTAATAATGAGAACAGAAAGGAGCTGCATTTACAAGTAAAAATTGAGCCCCCATTCCATTTAGCAGACCCACCGCTGAGCCTCTCACCTGAGAAGTCCAGAGTCGAGAAGGCACAGGCTTCAACAGCTGCACTGCAGAAATTTTCACAGTAGCCAAGACACGGAAGCAACCAAAATGTCCATCACCAGATGAATGGATAAAGAAGTGGTCCATGTACACAATGGAACATTAGCCATGGAAAACAATGAAACACTGCTCTCTGAGGCACCATAGATGAGCCTAGAGATAATCACAGAACATGAGGTAAGTCGGAAAGCAAAAGACATATCCTATGATATCACTTATAGGCGTTATCTAACAACTGACAAAAAACTGAACATATTTCCACAGAGAAAGACACTCACAGACTTAGAAAACAAACTATGCTTATCTAAAAGGAAAGGGGTGGTGGTGAATGGAAACATTAAGATTAGGGTTACCATACGTGTACAAATACCTATTAAATACATATATCAAAAAGACCGACCATATAGCAAGGGTGGTCTATGCAAAACTCTGCAATAATTTACATGGAAATTGGATCTGTACATGAATATATATATATATATATATATGTATTGTATGAATGAAACAGTTTGTGTACACCTAGGACAAACAATATTCTAATCATTACACCAATCAAAAAAATTAAAACAATGAAGAAGAAGTAATGTGACATAAACTTATGGGGGTTTTTTCCTGGCACATTCCATTGTAATTTACAACCTAGGAACAAGACTTCCAGAAAGGCTCTGCTGCCCTAGTAACCAGATTTGGGAATGGAGAAATGCTGCCGCCTTGTGGCCGTTTCCCACAACAGCAGCTTTAACCCCAGTTCTACTGGTTCACTAAATATTCACACTCATTGCAGGCCTGTAAATGACACCTGCCCTCAAAAAAATCCTGGGTTCGAAAATCGACCAAAAAATTCCAAAGCTGGCCTCCTTCCAAGAACACAATTTCAAGAGGATTACTGTACTCACCGTTTTTTTCTGTTTTTGTTTAACAGAAATTTAAAATGTTGTGGGAAAAGCTGAACATTAGGAATAACTAAAGACATGCAAATCCCAATTACAAAAACCTATCAGCTCACACCAGTCAGAATGGACATCAGCAAAAATTCTGCAAAAAATAAATGCTGAAGGCTTTGTGGAGAAGTGCCTACCCTTGGTTCAACGTGGAACATGCTAAGAGCCAGTAATGAAAACACAAAGGAGGTGCCTTGAAAAGACAAGTATTGAGCTACCATTCAATCAAGCATACCCACCCCTTGGCCTATCGCCTGAGAGTATGAGAATCAAAAAGTCACAGGCTGGGCTTCACTGGTGGTGCAGTGGTTGAGAATCTGCCTGCCGATGCAGGGGACACGGGTTCATGCACCCTTCCAGGAAGATCCCACATGCCGCAAAGCGGCCGGTCCCGTAGCTATGGCTGCTGGGCCTGCACGTCCGGAGCCTGTGCTCCGCAAAGGGAGAGGCCACGACAGTGAGAGGCCCGCATACCGCAAACAAACAAACAAAAAGACACAGGCTGGCAATCCTGCACTCCAGCAATATGTACCATAGCCAACACTTGGAAGCAACGAAAATGTCCATAAACAGAGAAATGCACAAAGAAGAAGTGTTCCATGAACACAATGGAATATGACTCCAATAAAAAAATATAAATTTATTTAAAAAAACAAACATAAGTAAGGGGACATCAGCATTTGGGCGTTTATCCTTTTCACATTGCACACTAATTTATAAGCGAGGAACACCACTGCTAGGAAGGTCTGTTTCCCTAGTTACCAGATTGGCAAAGCAGAAATGCTGCCGCGCTCTCGCCGTTACCTGCAACAGCAGCTTTAAAAGCTGTGCTAAGCGTCACTTCATATGCACCAGTACTGGAGGGCTGTAAATGAAACTTGCCTTCAAAATGTCTTGAGGGAGGTAATGGCCAAAATATTTCAAAATGTCATACGTACTTCAAGAAAACCATTTGAAGAGGTAAGCTGTACTCACAGTTTGAAGAAGAAAAGGACATGCCAGAAAGCTCAATTTCAAGGGATTATGAGACACATGCAAATCCAAGCACAAAGAGGTATCAGCTCACACTAGTCAGAATAAACATCAGCAAAAAATCTATAAAGAATAAATGCTGAAGGTGTTGTGGAGAAGTGAATAAACTCAAATTTAAGTGGGATATGAACTGGTAAGAGCCACTAATGAGAACAGAGTGGAGGTGCCTTTACAAGGAAAACAGTTGGCTACCATATGATCCAGGAGGCTCACTCCTGGGCCTATAACCTAAGAAGACAGAATTGGAAAGACACAGGCAGGCAAATGTGCATTGCCGCAGTTATTACAATAGCCAAGACCTGGAAGCAACCAAAATGTCCATCAACAGACGAGTGGACAAAGATGAACTGGTGCATGTATAGATGGAAAATTAGGCAAGGAAAAAAAGAACACAATGCCATGTGCAGCACCGTAGATGAGTCTAGAGGTAATCACGCAACTTGTAGTAAGTCAGAAAGAGTAAGACACATATCGTATGATATCACTTATAGGTGTTACCCAAAAATTGATACCAGTGAAGATATTTCCACAGAGAAGGGCAATCACAGATTCATTAAACAAACTTATGGCTCACCAATGGAAAGGTGTGAGGATTGGTTACATTAGGATATTGGTGTTAACAGACATATACCAACACAAGTGAAATATATAATCACCAAAGACCTACGGAATACCAAGAGAAGACTACCCAACATTCTGTCATAACATACAAGGGAAAAGGATCCCAGGAAGAATAGACATATGTGTATGTGTAAAAGAACCACATCTTGCACACCTAGAAGGAGCCAAACATTGTAATCAAACATGCTGTGATAAAAAATTAAAATTAAATTACAAAAATGAACAAGAAGTAGGGAGACTTAAACTTAAGAGCCTTTTTCCTGGCACATTCCATTCTAAATTACAACCTAGAACACGACTGCCATTGAGGCTTTGTTGCCTTCGTAACCAGATTTGGTAAAGGAGAACTGCTGCCACCTTGTGGCCGTTTCACACAACAGCAGCTTTAATCCAAGCGCTAATGGTCAGTTGATATTCAAAATAATTGCAGGCCTGTAAAAGACACCTGCCCTGAAAACAAATCCTGGGGTCGTATATCAACCAAAAAATTCAAAAGACGTCCACATTTCAAAACGACAGTTTCAAGAGGCATATTTTATGCACATTTGTCTTCTCTTTCCTTTTCTTTCTTTCTTTTGTTAAAAAAACAGGAATGGAAAAAGGCTGAACATCAGGAATTAATAAAGCCATGCAAATCCAGTGTACAAAAACGTTCACCTGACAGCCGTCAGAATGATCATCAGCAAAAAAAAGTCTACAAAGAATAAATGCTGAAGGGGTTTTAGAGAACTGCGTACCCTTTAGCTGCTGGTGGGATGTAACCTGGTAACAGCCAGTAGTGAGAACAGAATGGAGGTGTGTTTAAGAGTAAAAATTGAGCTACCATGTGATCTGGTAGGCCCACTGGCGGGCCTATCACCTGAGTAGACCAGAATCAAAAAGACACAGGATGACATCCCTGCACTGCAGCAACATGTACCATAGCCAAGACCTGGAAGAAACCAAAATGTCCATCAACAGGAAAATGCACCAAGAAGACGTCGTCCATGTACACAATGGAATAGTAGCCATGAAAATGCATGGAACAGTGCCGTTGGCACCACCATAGAAGGATTTAGAGATAATCACCCAACTTGAAGTAAGAAAGAAACCAAAAGACAGACATCCTATGACATCACTTATAGGTGTTACCTAAAAACTGATAGCCATGAAATAACTTCCAAGACAAGGACACGCATAGATTCAGAAAACCAAATTATGTTTAACCAAATGGAAAGGTGTAAGGAATGTCTGAATTAGGATATGGGAGTTAACAGACATATACTAATACATATGAAATATATAACCACAAAATACCTATGGAATACGAAGAGAGGTCTACACAGCACTCTATAATAACATACACGGAAAGGATCCAAAGAGGAATAGACAGATACATTGATAGCATGAACCAAAAACTGTACACCAAGGAGAATCTACATTTTTATCAAATTTGCTCTGATACTTAATAAAAATTAAATTTACAAAACAAAAAAATTTAGGACATATAATCTCCTGGGGGTTTGTGCTGGCACATTCTACTTGAATTTGCAGCTTATTAACACGATTTCCAGGAAAGTTCTGTTGCCCAAAAACCCAGAGAGGGAAATGTAGAAAGGCTGCCGCCTTGTGGCCGTTTCCCACAAGAGCGGCTTTAAACCCACAGCTAATGGTCACTTAACTTTCTCAAGGGCTCAGGGCTGTAAAGGACACCTGCCGTCAAAAAATGTCCTGAGGTATGGAATGGCCAAAGTATTCAAAACTGGCACATTTTTCAAGGAGATAGTAAGGAGGGGTAAGTTTTACTCACTCATTTTCAAAAAAAGAAGAAAATGGATAAAAGCTCAACATCAGGAATTATTAGACTCATGCAAATCTAACCTCCAAACAGGTTTCAAATCACACGTGTCTACTATCATCAGCCAAAGTCTACAAACAATAAATGCTGAAGGGGTTTTAGAGAATTGTGTACCCTTAGCTGCTGGTGAGATGTAAAGTGGTAAGAGCTAATAATGAGAACAGAAAGGAGCTGCATTTACAAGTAAAAATTGAGCCCCCATTCCATTTAGCAGACCCACTGCTGAGCCTCTCACCTGAGAAGTCCAGAGTCGAGAAGGCACAGGCTTCAACAGCTGCACTGCAGAAATTTTCACAGTAGCCAAGACACGGAAGCAACCAAAATGTCCATCACCAGATGAATGGATAAAGAAGTGGTCCATGTACATAATGGAACATTAGCCATGGAAAACAATGAAACACTGCTCTCTGAGGCACCATAGATGAGCCTAGAGATAATCACAGAACATGAGGTAAGTCGGAAAGCAAAAGACATATCCTATGATATCACTTATAGGCGTTATCTAACAACTGACAAAAAACTGAACATATTTCCACAGAGAAAGACACTCACAGACTTAGAAAACAAACTGTGCTTATCTAAAAGGAAAGGGGGGGAGTGAATGGAAACATTAAGATTAGGGTTACCATACGTGTACAAATACCTATTAAATACATATATCAAAAAGACCGACCATATAGCAAGGGTGGTCTATGCAAAACTCTGCAATAATTTACATGGAAATTGGATCTGTACATGAATATATATATATATATATATATATATGTATTGTATGAATGAAACAGTTTGTGTACACCTAGGACAAACAATATTCTAATCATTACACCGATCAAAAAAATTAAAACAATGAAGAAGAAGTAATGTTACATAAACTTATGGGGGTTTTTTCCTGGCACATTCCATTGTAATTTACAACCTAGGAACAGGACTTCCAGAAAGGCTCTGCTGCCCTAGTAACCAGATTTGGGAATGGAGAAATGCTGCCGCCTTGTGGCCGTTTCCCACAACAGCAGCTTTAACCCCAGTTCTACTGGTTCACTAAATATTCACACTCATTGCAGGCCTGTAAATGACACCTGCCCTCAAAAATCTCCTGGGTTCGAAAATCAACCAAAAAATTCCAAAGCTGGCCTCCTTCCAAGAACACAATTTCAAGAGGATTACTGTACTCACCGTTTTTTTCTGTTTTTGTTTAACAGAAATTTAAAATGTTGTGGGAAAAGCTGAACATTAGGAATAACTAAAGACATGCAAATCCCAATTACAAAAACCTATCAGCTCACACCAGTCAGAATGGACATCAGCAAAAATTCTGCAAAAAATAAATGCTGAAGGCTTTGTGGAGAAGTGCCTACCCTTGGTTCAACGTGGAACATGCTAAGAGCCAGTAATGAAAACACAAAGGAGGTGCCTTGAAAAGATAAGTATTGAGCTACCATTCAATCAAGCATACCCACCCCTTGGCCTATCACCTGAGAGTATGAGAATCAAAAAGTCACAGGCTGGGCTTCACTGGTGGTGCAGTGGTTGAGAATCTGCCTGCCGATGCAGGGGACACGGGTTCATGCACCCTTCCAGGAAGATCCCACATGCCGCAAAGCGGCCGGTCCCGTAGCTATGGCTGCTGGGCCTGCACGTCCGGAGCCTGTGCTCCGCAAAGGGAGAGGCCACGACAGTGAGAGGCCCGCATACCGCAAACAAACAAACAAAAAGACACAGGCTGGCAATCCTGCACTCCAGCAATATGTACCATAGCCAACACTTGGAAGCAATGAAAATGTCCATCAACAGAGAAATGCACAAAGAAGAAGTGTTCCATGAACACAATGGAATATGACTCCAATAAAAAAATATAAATTTATTTAAAAAAACAAACATAAGTAAGGGGACATCAGCATTTGGGCGTTTATCCTTTTCACATTGCACACTAATTTATAAGCGAGGAACACCACTGCTAGGAAGGTCTGTTTCCCTAGTTACCAGATTGGCAAAGCAGAAATGCTGCCGCGCTCTCGCCGTTACCTGCAACAGCAGCTTTAAAAGCTGTGCTAAGCGTCACTTCATATGCACCAGTACTGGAGGGCTGTAAATAAAACTTGCCTTCAAAATGTCTTGAGGGAGGTAATGGCCAAAATATTTCAAAATGTCATACGTACTTCAAGAAAACCATTTGAAGAGGTAAGCTGTACTCACAGTTTGAAGAAGAAAAGGACATGCCAGAAAGCTCAATTTCAAGGGATTATGAGACACATGCAAATCCAAGCACAAAGAGGTATCAGCTCACACTAGTCAGAATAAACATCAGCAAAAAATCTATAAAGAATAAATGCTGAAGGTGTTGTGGAGAAGTGCATAAACTCAAATTTAAGTGGGATATAAACTGGTAAGAGCCACTAATGAGAACAGAGTGGAGGTGCCTTTACAAGGAAAACAGTTGGCTACCATATGATCCAGGAGGCTCACTCCTGGGCCTATAACCTAAGAAGACAGAATTGGAAAGACACAGGCAGGCAAATGTGCATTGCCGCAGTTATCACAATAGCCAAGACCTGGAAGCAACCAAAATGTCCATCAACAGACGAGTGGACAAAGATGAACTGGTGCATGTATAGATGGAAAATTAGGCAAGGAAAAAAAGAACACAATGCCATGTGCAGCACCGTAGATGAGTCTAGAGGTAATCACGCAACTTGTAGTAAGTCAGAAAGAGTAAGACACATATCGTATGATATCACTTATAGGTGTTACCCAAAAATTGATACCAGTGAAGATATTTCCACAGAGAAGGGCAATCACAGATTCATTAAACAAACTTATGGCTCACCAATGGAAAGGTGTGAGGATTGGTTACATTAGGATATTGGTGTTAACAGACATATACCAACACAAGTGAAATATATAATCACCAAAGACCTACGGAATACCAAGAGAAGACTACCCAACATTCTGTCATAACATACAAGGGAAAAGGATCCCAGGAAGAATAGACATATGTGTATGTGTAACAGAACCACATCTTGCACACCTAGAAGGAGCCAAACATTGTAATCAAACATGCTGTGATAAAAAATTAAAATTAAATTACAAAAATGAACAAGAAGTAGGGAGACTTAAACTTAAGAGCCTTTTTCCTGGCACATTCCATTCTAAATTACAACCTAGAACACGACTGCCATTGAGGCTTTGTTGCCTTCGTAACCAGATTTGGTAAAGGAGAACTGCTGCCACCTTGTGGCCGTTTCACACAACAGCAGCTTTAATCCAAGCGCTAATGGTCAGTTGATATTCAAAATAATTGCAGGCCTGTAAAAGACACCTGCCCTGAAAACAAATCCTGGGGTCGTATATCAACCAAAAAATTCAAAAGACGTCCACATTTCAAAACGACAGTTTCAAGAGGCATATTTTATGCACATTTGTCTTCTCTTTCCTTTTCTTTCTTTCTTTTGTTAAAAAAACAGGAATGGAAAAAGGCTGAACATCAGGAATTAATAAAGCCATGCAAATCCAGTGTACAAAAACGTTCACCTGACAGCCGTCAGAATGATCATCAGCAAAAAAAAGTCTACAAAGAATAAATGCTGAAGGGGTTTTAGAGAACTGCGTACCCTTTAGCTGCTGGTGGGATGTAACCTGGTAACAGCCAGTAGTGAGAACAGAATGGAGGTGTGTTTAAGAGTAAAAATTGAGCTACCATGTGATCTGGTAGGCCCACTGGCGGGCCTATCACCTGAGTAGACCAGAATCAAAAAGACACAGGCTGACATCCCTGCACTGCAGCAACATGTACCATAGCCAAGACCTGGAAGAAACCAAAATGTCCATCAACAGGAAAATGCACCAAGAAGACGTCGTCCATGTACACAATGGAATAGTAGCCATGAAAATGCATGGAACAGTGCCGTTGGCACCACCATAGAAGGATTTAGAGATAATCACCCAACTTGAAGTAAGAAAGAAACCAAAAGACAGACATCCTATGACATCACTTATAGGTGTTACCTAAAAACTGATAGCCATGAAATAACTTCCAAGACAAGGACACGCATAGATTCAGAAAACCAAATTATGTTTAACCAAATGGAAAGGTGTAAGGAATGTCTGAATTAGGATATGGGAGTTAACAGACATATACTAATACATATGAAATATATAACCACAAAATACCTATGGAATACGAAGAGAGGTCTACACAGCACTCTATAATAACATACACGGAAAGGATCCAAAGAGGAATAGACAGATACATTGATAGCATGAACCAAAAACTGTACACCAAGGAGAATCTACATTTTTATCAAATTTGCTCTGATACTTAATAAAAATTAAATTTACAAAACAAAAAAATTTAGGACATATAATCTCCTGGGGGTTTGTGCTGGCACATTCTACTTGAATTTGCAGCTTATTAACACGATTTCCAGGAAAGTTCTGTTGCCCAAAAACCCAGAGTGGGAAATGTAGAAAGGCTGCTGCCTTGTGGCCGTTTCCCACAAGAGTGGCTTTAAACCCACAGCTAATGGTCACTTAACTTTCTCAAGGGCTCAGGGCTGTAAAGGACACCTGCCGTCAAAAAATGTCCTGAGGTATGGAATGGCCAAAGTATTCACAACTGGCAAATTTTTCAAGGAGATAGTAAGGAGGGGTAAGTTTTACTCACTCATTTTCAAAAAAAGAAGAAAATGGATAAAAGCTCAACATCAGGAATTATTAGACTCATGCAAATCTAACCTCCAAACAGGTTTCAAATCACACGTGTCTACTATCATCAGCCAAAGTCTACAAACAATAAATGCTGAAGGGGTTTTAGAGAATTGTGTACCCTTAGCTGCTGGTGAGATGTAAAGTGGTAAGAGCTAATAATGAGAACAGAAAGGAGCTGCATTTACAAGTAAAAATTGAGCCCCCATTCCATTTAGCAGACCCACCGCTGAGCCTCTCACCTGAGAAGTCCAGAGTCGAGAAGGCACAGGCTTCAACAGCTGCACTGCAGAAATTTTCACAGTAGCCAAGACACGGAAGCAACCAAAATGTCCATCACCAGATGAATGGATAAAGAAGTGGTCCATGTACACAATGGAACATTAGCCATGGAAAACAATGAAACACTGCTCTCTGAGGCACCATAGATGAGCCTAGAGATAATCACAGAACATGAGGTAAGTCGGAAAGCAAAAGACATATCCTATGATATCACTTATAGGCGTTATCTAACAACTGACAAAAAACTGAACATATTTCCACAGAGAAAGACACTCACAGACTTAGAAAACAAACTATGCTTATCTAAAAGGAAAGGGGTGGTGGTGAATGGAAACATTAAGATTAGGGTTACCATACGTGTACAAATACCTATTAAATACATATATCAAAAAGACCGACCATATAGCAAGGGTGGTCTATGCAAAACTCTGCAATAATTTACATGGAAATTGGATCTGTACATGAATATATATATATATATATATATGTATTGTATGAATGAAACAGTTTGTGTACACCTAGGACAAACAATATTCTAATCATTACACCAATCAAAAAAATTAAAACAATGAAGAAGAAGTAATGTGACATAAACTTATGGGGGTTTTTTCCTGGCACATTCCATTGTAATTTACAACCTAGGAACAAGACTTCCAGAAAGGCTCTGCTGCCCTAGTAACCAGATTTGGGAATGGAGAAATGCTGCCGCCTTGTGGCCGTTTCCCACAACAGCAGCTTTAACCCCAGTTCTACTGGTTCACTAAATATTCACACTCATTGCAGGCCTGTAAATGACACCTGCCCTCAAAAAAATCCTGGGTTCGAAAATCGACCAAAAAATTCCAAAGCTGGCCTCCTTCCAAGAACACAATTTCAAGAGGATTACTGTACTCACCGTTTTTTTCTGTTTTTGTTTAACAGAAATTTAAAATGTTGTGGGAAAAGCTGAACATTAGGAATAACTAAAGACATGCAAATCCCAATTACAAAAACCTATCAGCTCACACCAGTCAGAATGGACATCAGCAAAAATTCTGCAAAAAATAAATGCTGAAGGCTTTGTGGAGAAGTGCCTACCCTTGGTTCAACGTGGAACATGCTAAGAGCCAGTAATGAAAACACAAAGGAGGTGCCTTGAAAAGACAAGTATTGAGCTACCATTCAATCAAGCATACCCACCCCTTGGCCTATCGCCTGAGAGTATGAGAATCAAAAAGTCACAGGCTGGGCTTCACTGGTGGTGCAGTGGTTGAGAATCTGCCTGCCGATGCAGGGGACACGGGTTCATGCACCCTTCCAGGAAGATCCCACATGCCGCAAAGCGGCCGGTCCCGTAGCTATGGCTGCTGGGCCTGCACGTCCGGAGCCTGTGCTCCGCAAAGGGAGAGGCCACGACAGTGAGAGGCCCGCATACCGCAAACAAACAAACAAAAAGACACAGGCTGGCAATCCTGCACTCCAGCAATATGTACCATAGCCAACACTTGGAAGCAACGAAAATGTCCATAAACAGAGAAATGCACAAAGAAGAAGTGTTCCATGAACACAATGGAATATGACTCCAATAAAAAAATATAAATTTATTTAAAAAAACAAACATAAGTAAGGGGACATCAGCATTTGGGCGTTTATCCTTTTCACATTGCACACTAATTTATAAGCGAGGAACACCACTGCTAGGAAGGTCTGTTTCCCTAGTTACCAGATTGGCAAAGCAGAAATGCTGCCGCGCTCTCGCCGTTACCTGCAACAGCAGCTTTAAAAGCTGTGCTAAGCGTCACTTCATATGCACCAGTACTGGAGGGCTGTAAATGAAACTTGCCTTCAAAATGTCTTGAGGGAGGTAATGGCCAAAATATTTCAAAATGTCATACGTACTTCAAGAAAACCATTTGAAGAGGTAAGCTGTACTCACAGTTTGAAGAAGAAAAGGACATGCCAGAAAGCTCAATTTCAAGGGATTATGAGACACATGCAAATCCAAGCACAAAGAGGTATCAGCTCACACTAGTCAGAATAAACATCAGCAAAAAATCTATAAAGAATAAATGCTGAAGGTGTTGTGGAGAAGTGAATAAACTCAAATTTAAGTGGGATATGAACTGGTAAGAGCCACTAATGAGAACAGAGTGGAGGTGCCTTTACAAGGAAAACAGTTGGCTACCATATGATCCAGGAGGCTCACTCCTGGGCCTATAACCTAAGAAGACAGAATTGGAAAGACACAGGCAGGCAAATGTGCATTGCCGCAGTTATTACAATAGCCAAGACCTGGAAGCAACCAAAATGTCCATCAACAGACGAGTGGACAAAGATGAACTGGTGCATGTATAGATGGAAAATTAGGCAAGGAAAAAAAGAACACAATGCCATGTGCAGCACCGTAGATGAGTCTAGAGGTAATCACGCAACTTGTAGTAAGTCAGAAAGAGTAAGACACATATCGTATGATATCACTTATAGGTGTTACCCAAAAATTGATACCAGTGAAGATATTTCCACAGAGAAGGGCAATCACAGATTCATTAAACAAACTTATGGCTCACCAATGGAAAGGTGTGAGGATTGGTTACATTAGGATATTGGTGTTAACAGACATATACCAACACAAGTGAAATATATAATCACCAAAGACCTACGGAATACCAAGAGAAGACTACCCAACATTCTGTCATAACATACAAGGGAAAAGGATCCCAGGAAGAATAGACATATGTGTATGTGTAAAAGAACCACATCTTGCACACCTAGAAGGAGCCAAACATTGTAATCAAACATGCTGTGATAAAAAATTAAAATTAAATTACAAAAATGAACAAGAAGTAGGGAGACTTAAACTTAAGAGCCTTTTTCCTGGCACATTCCATTCTAAATTACAACCTAGAACACGACTGCCATTGAGGCTTTGTTGCCTTCGTAACCAGATTTGGTAAAGGAGAACTGCTGCCACCTTGTGGCCGTTTCACACAACAGCAGCTTTAATCCAAGCGCTAATGGTCAGTTGATATTCAAAATAATTGCAGGCCTGTAAAAGACACCTGCCCTGAAAACAAATCCTGGGGTCGTATATCAACCAAAAAATTCAAAAGACGTCCACATTTCAAAACGACAGTTTCAAGAGGCATATTTTATGCACATTTGTCTTCTCTTTCCTTTTCTTTCTTTCTTTTGTTAAAAAAACAGGAATGGAAAAAGGCTGAACATCAGGAATTAATAAAGCCATGCAAATCCAGTGTACAAAAACGTTCACCTGACAGCCGTCAGAATGATCATCAGCAAAAAAAAGTCTACAAAGAATAAATGCTGAAGGGGTTTTAGAGAACTGCGTACCCTTTAGCTGCTGGTGGGATGTAACCTGGTAACAGCCAGTAGTGAGAACAGAATGGAGGTGTGTTTAAGAGTAAAAATTGAGCTACCATGTGATCTGGTAGGCCCACTGGCGGGCCTATCACCTGAGTAGACCAGAATCAAAAAGACACAGGATGACATCCCTGCACTGCAGCAACATGTACCATAGCCAAGACCTGGAAGAAACCAAAATGTCCATCAACAGGAAAATGCACCAAGAAGACGTCGTCCATGTACACAATGGAATAGTAGCCATGAAAATGCATGGAACAGTGCCGTTGGCACCACCATAGAAGGATTTAGAGATAATCACCCAACTTGAAGTAAGAAAGAAACCAAAAGACAGACATCCTATGACATCACTTATAGGTGTTACCTAAAAACTGATAGCCATGAAATAACTTCCAAGACAAGGACACGCATAGATTCAGAAAACCAAATTATGTTTAACCAAATGGAAAGGTGTAAGGAATGTCTGAATTAGGATATGGGAGTTAACAGACATATACTAATACATATGAAATATATAATCACAAAATACCTATGGAATACGAAGAGAGGTCTACACAGCACTCTATAATAACATACACGGAAAGGATCCAAAGAGGAATAGACAGATACATTGATAGCATGAACCAAAAACTGTACACCAAGGAGAATCTACATTTTTATCAAATTTGCTCTGATACTTAATAAAAATTAAATTTACAAAACAAAAAAATTTAGGACATATAATCTCCTGGGGGTTTGTGCTGGCACATTCTACTTGAATTTGCAGCTTATTAACACGATTTCCAGGAAAGTTCTGTTGCCCAAAAACCCAGAGAGGGAAATGTAGAAAGGCTGCCGCCTTGTGGCCGTTTCCCACAAGAGCGGCTTTAAACCCACAGCTAATGGTCACTTAACTTTCTCAAGGGCTCAGGGCTGTAAAGGACACCTGCCGTCAAAAAATGTCCTGAGGTATGGAATGGCCAAAGTATTCAAAACTGGCACATTTTTCAAGGAGATAGTAAGGAGGGGTAAGTTTTACTCACTCATTTTCAAAAAAAGAAGAAAATGGATAAAAGCTCAACATCAGGAATTATTAGACTCATGCAAATCTAACCTCCAAACAGGTTTCAAATCACACGTGTCTACTATCATCAGCCAAAGTCTACAAACAATAAATGCTGAAGGGGTTTTAGAGAATTGTGTACCCTTAGCTGCTGGTGAGATGTAAAGTGGTAAGAGCTAATAATGAGAACAGAAAGGAGCTGCATTTACAAGTAAAAATTGAGCCCCCATTCCATTTAGCAGACCCACTGCTGAGCCTCTCACCTGAGAAGTCCAGAGTCGAGAAGGCACAGGCTTCAACAGCTGCACTGCAGAAATTTTCACAGTAGCCAAGACACGGAAGCAACCAAAATGTCCATCACCAGATGAATGGATAAAGAAGTGGTCCATGTACACAATGGAACATTAGCCATGGAAAACAATGAAACACTGCTCTCTGAGGCACCATAGATGAGCCTAGAGATAATCACAGAACATGAGGTAAGTCGGAAAGCAAAAGACATATCCTATGATATCACTTATAGGCGTTATCTAACAACTGACAAAAAACTGAACATATTTCCACAGAGAAAGACACTCACAGACTTAGAAAACAAACTGTGCTTATCTAAAAGGAAAGGGGGGGAGTGAATGGAAACATTAAGATTAGGGTTACCATACGTGTACAAATACCTATTAAATACATATATCAAAAAGACCGACCATATAGCAAGGGTGGTCTATGCAAAACTCTGCAATAATTTACATGGAAATTGGATCTGTACATGAATATATATATATATATATATATATGTATTGTATGAATGAAACAGTTTGTGTACACCTAGGACAAACAATATTCTAATCATTACACCGATCAAAAAAATTAAAACAATGAAGAAGAAGTAATGTTACATAAACTTATGGGGGTTTTTTCCTGGCACATTCCATTGTAATTTACAACCTAGGAACAGGACTTCCAGAAAGGCTCTGCTGCCCTAGTAACCAGATTTGGGAATGGAGAAATGCTGCCGCCTTGTGGCCGTTTCCCACAACAGCAGCTTTAACCCCAGTTCTACTGGTTCACTAAATATTCACACTCATTGCAGGCCTGTAAATGACACCTGCCCTCAAAAATCTCCTGGGTTCGAAAATCGACCAAAAAATTCCAAAGCTGGCCTCCTTCCAAGAACACAATTTCAAGAGGATTACTGTACTCACCGTTTTTTTCTGTTTTTGTTTAACAGAAATTTAAAATGTTGTGGGAAAAGCTGAACATTAGGAATAACTAAAGACATGCAAATCCCAATTACAAAAACCTATCAGCTCACACCAGTCAGAATGGACATCAGCAAAAATTCTGCAAAAAATAAATGCTGAAGGCTTTGTGGAGAAGTGCCTACCCTTGGTTCAACGTGGAACATGCTAAGAGCCAGTAATGAAAACACAAAGGAGGTGCCTTGAAAAGATAAGTATTGAGCTACCATTCAATCAAGCATACCCACCCCTTGGCCTATCACCTGAGAGTATGAGAATCAAAAAGTCACAGGCTGGGCTTCACTGGTGGTGCAGTGGTTGAGAATCTGCCTGCCGATGCAGGGGACACGGGTTCATGCACCCTTCCAGGAAGATCCCACATGCCGCAAAGCGGCCGGTCCCGTAGCTATGGCTGCTGGGCCTGCACGTCCGGAGCCTGTGCTCCGCAAAGGGAGAGGCCACGACAGTGAGAGGCCCGCATACCGCAAACAAACAAACAAAAAGACACAGGCTGGCAATCCTGCACTCCAGCAATATGTACCATAGCCAACACTTGGAAGCAATGAAAATGTCCATCAACAGAGAAATGCACAAAGAAGAAGTGTTCCATGAACACAATGGAATATGACTCCAATAAAAAAATATAAATTTATTTAAAAAAACAAACATAAGTAAGGGGACATCAGCATTTGGGCGTTTATCCTTTTCACATTGCACACTAATTTATAAGCGAGGAACACCACTGCTAGGAAGGTCTGTTTCCCTAGTTACCAGATTGGCAAAGCAGAAATGCTGCCGCGCTCTCGCCGTTACCTGCAACAGCAGCTTTAAAAGCTGTGCTAAGCGTCACTTCATATGCACCAGTACTGGAGGGCTGTAAATAAAACTTGCCTTCAAAATGTCTTGAGGGAGGTAATGGCCAAAATATTTCAAAATGTCATACGTACTTCAAGAAAACCATTTGAAGAGGTAAGCTGTACTCACAGTTTGAAGAAGAAAAGGACATGCCAGAAAGCTCAATTTCAAGGGATTATGAGACACATGCAAATCCAAGCACAAAGAGGTATCAGCTCACACTAGTCAGAATAAACATCAGCAAAAAATCTATAAAGAATAAATGCTGAAGGTGTTGTGGAGAAGTGCATAAACTCAAATTTAAGTGGGATATAAACTGGTAAGAGCCACTAATGAGAACAGAGTGGAGGTGCCTTTACAAGGAAAACAGTTGGCTACCATATGATCCAGGAGGCTCACTCCTGGGCCTATAACCTAAGAAGACAGAATTGGAAAGACACAGGCAGGCAAATGTGCATTGCCGCAGTTATCACAATAGCCAAGACCTGGAAGCAACCAAAATGTCCATCAACAGACGAGTGGACAAAGATGAACTGGTGCATGTATAGATGGAAAATTAGGCAAGGAAAAAAAGAACACAATGCCATGTGCAGCACCGTAGATGAGTCTAGAGGTAATCACGCAACTTGTAGTAAGTCAGAAAGAGTAAGACACATATCGTATGATATCACTTATAGGTGTTACCCAAAAATTGATACCAGTGAAGATATTTCCACAGAGAAGGGCAATCACAGATTCATTAAACAAACTTATGGCTCACCAATGGAAAGGTGTGAGGATTGGTTACATTAGGATATTGGTGTTAACAGACATATACCAACACAAGTGAAATATATAATCACCAAAGACCTACGGAATACCAAGAGAAGACTACCCAACATTCTGTCATAACATACAAGGGAAAAGGATCCCAGGAAGAATAGACATATGTGTATGTGTAACAGAACCACATCTTGCACACCTAGAAGGAGCCAAACATTGTAATCAAACATGCTGTGATAAAAAATTAAAATTAAATTACAAAAATGAACAAGAAGTAGGGAGACTTAAACTTAAGAGCCTTTTTCCTGGCACATTCCATTCTAAATTACAACCTAGAACACGACTGCCATTGAGGCTTTGTTGCCTTCGTAACCAGATTTGGTAAAGGAGAACTGCTGCCACCTTGTGGCCGTTTCACACAACAGCAGCTTTAATCCAAGCGCTAATGGTCAGTTGATATTCAAAATAATTGCAGGCCTGTAAAAGACACCTGCCCTGAAAACAAATCCTGGGGTCGTATATCAACCAAAAAATTCAAAAGACGTCCACATTTCAAAACGACAGTTTCAAGAGGCATATTTTATGCACATTTGTCTTCTCTTTCCTTTTCTTTCTTTCTTTTGTTAAAAAAACAGGAATGGAAAAAGGCTGAACATCAGGAATTAATAAAGCCATGCAAATCCAGTGTACAAAAACGTTCACCTGACAGCCGTCAGAATGATCATCAGCAAAAAAAAGTCTACAAAGAATAAATGCTGAAGGGGTTTTAGAGAACTGCGTACCCTTTAGCTGCTGGTGGGATGTAACCTGGTAACAGCCAGTAGTGAGAACAGAATGGAGGTGTGTTTAAGAGTAAAAATTGAGCTACCATGTGATCTGGTAGGCCCACTGGCGGGCCTATCACCTGAGTAGACCAGAATCAAAAAGACACAGGCTGACATCCCTGCACTGCAGCAACATGTACCATAGCCAAGACCTGGAAGAAACCAAAATGTCCATCAACAGGAAAATGCACCAAGAAGACGTCGTCCATGTACACAATGGAATAGTAGCCATGAAAATGCATGGAACAGTGCCGTTGGCACCACCATAGAAGGATTTAGAGATAATCACCCAACTTGAAGTAAGAAAGAAACCAAAAGACAGACATCCTATGACATCACTTATAGGTGTTACCTAAAAACTGATAGCCATGAAATAACTTCCAAGACAAGGACACGCATAGATTCAGAAAACCAAATTATGTTTAACCAAATGGAAAGGTGTAAGGAATGTCTGAATTAGGATATGGGAGTTAACAGACATATACTAATACATATGAAATATATAACCACAAAATACCTATGGAATACGAAGAGAGGTCTACACAGCACTCTATAATAACATACACGGAAAGGATCCAAAGAGGAATAGACAGATACATTGATAGCATGAACCAAAAACTGTACACCAAGGAGAATCTACATTTTTATCAAATTTGCTCTGATACTTAATAAAAATTAAATTTACAAAACAAAAAAATTTAGGACATATAATCTCCTGGGGGTTTGTGCTGGCACATTCTACTTGAATTTGCAGCTTATTAACACGATTTCCAGGAAAGTTCTGTTGCCCAAAAACCCAGAGTGGGAAATGTAGAAAGGCTGCTGCCTTGTGGCCGTTTCCCACAAGAGTGGCTTTAAACCCACAGCTAATGGTCACTTAACTTTCTCAAGGGCTCAGGGCTGTAAAGGACACCTGCCGTCAAAAAATGTCCTGAGGTATGGAATGGCCAAAGTATTCACAACTGGCAAATTTTTCAAGGAGATAGTAAGGAGGGGTAAGTTTTACTCACTCATTTTCAAAAAAAGAAGAAAATGGATAAAAGCTCAACATCAGGAATTATTAGACTCATGCAAATCTAACCTCCAAACAGGTTTCAAATCACACGTGTCTACTATCATCAGCCAAAGTCTACAAACAATAAATGCTGAAGGGGTTTTAGAGAATTGTGTACCCTTAGCTGCTGGTGAGATGTAAAGTGGTAAGAGCTAATAATGAGAACAGAAAGGAGCTGCATTTACAAGTAAAAATTGAGCCCCCATTCCATTTAGCAGACCCACCGCTGAGCCTCTCACCTGAGAAGTCCAGAGTCGAGAAGGCACAGGCTTCAACAGCTGCACTGCAGAAATTTTCACAGTAGCCAAGACACGGAAGCAACCAAAATGTCCATCACCAGATGAATGGATAAAGAAGTGGTCCATGTACACAATGGAACATTAGCCATGGAAAACAATGAAACACTGCTCTCTGAGGCACCATAGATGAGCCTAGAGATAATCACAGAACATGAGGTAAGTCGGAAAGCAAAAGACATATCCTATGATATCACTTATAGGCGTTATCTAACAACTGACAAAAAACTGAACATATTTCCACAGAGAAAGACACTCACAGACTTAGAAAACAAACTATGCTTATCTAAAAGGAAAGGGGTGGTGGTGAATGGAAACATTAAGATTAGGGTTACCATACGTGTACAAATACCTATTAAATACATATATCAAAAAGACCGACCATATAGCAAGGGTGGTCTATGCAAAACTCTGCAATAATTTACATGGAAATTGGATCTGTACATGAATATATATATATATATATATGTATTGTATGAATGAAACAGTTTGTGTACACCTAGGACAAACAATATTCTAATCATTACACCAATCAAAAAAATTAAAACAATGAAGAAGAAGTAATGTGACATAAACTTATGGGGGTTTTTTCCTGGCACATTCCATTGTAATTTACAACCTAGGAACAAGACTTCCAGAAAGGCTCTGCTGCCCTAGTAACCAGATTTGGGAATGGAGAAATGCTGCCGCCTTGTGGCCGTTTCCCACAACAGCAGCTTTAACCCCAGTTCTACTGGTTCACTAAATATTCACACTCATTGCAGGCCTGTAAATGACACCTGCCCTCAAAAAAATCCTGGGTTCGAAAATCGACCAAAAAATTCCAAAGCTGGCCTCCTTCCAAGAACACAATTTCAAGAGGATTACTGTACTCACCGTTTTTTTCTGTTTTTGTTTAACAGAAATTTAAAATGTTGTGGGAAAAGCTGAACATTAGGAATAACTAAAGACATGCAAATCCCAATTACAAAAACCTATCAGCTCACACCAGTCAGAATGGACATCAGCAAAAATTCTGCAAAAAATAAATGCTGAAGGCTTTGTGGAGAAGTGCCTACCCTTGGTTCAACGTGGAACATGCTAAGAGCCAGTAATGAAAACACAAAGGAGGTGCCTTGAAAAGACAAGTATTGAGCTACCATTCAATCAAGCATACCCACCCCTTGGCCTATCGCCTGAGAGTATGAGAATCAAAAAGTCACAGGCTGGGCTTCACTGGTGGTGCAGTGGTTGAGAATCTGCCTGCCGATGCAGGGGACACGGGTTCATGCACCCTTCCAGGAAGATCCCACATGCCGCAAAGCGGCCGGTCCCGTAGCTATGGCTGCTGGGCCTGCACGTCCGGAGCCTGTGCTCCGCAAAGGGAGAGGCCACGACAGTGAGAGGCCCGCATACCGCAAACAAACAAACAAAAAGACACAGGCTGGCAATCCTGCACTCCAGCAATATGTACCATAGCCAACACTTGGAAGCAACGAAAATGTCCATCAACAGAGAAATGCACAAAGAAGAAGTGTTCCATGAACACAATGGAATATGACTCCAATAAAAAAATATAAATTTATTTAAAAAAACAAACATAAGTAAGGGGACATCAGCATTTGGGCGTTTATCCTTTTCACATTGCACACTAATTTATAAGCGAGGAACACCACTGCTAGGAAGGTCTGTTTCCCTAGTTACCAGATTGGCAAAGCAGAAATGCTGCCGCGCTCTCGCCGTTACCTGCAACAGCAGCTTTAAAAGCTGTGCTAAGCGTCACTTCATATGCACCAGTACTGGAGGGCTGTAAATGAAACTTGCCTTCAAAATGTCTTGAGGGAGGTAATGGCCAAAATATTTCAAAATGTCATACGTACTTCAAGAAAACCATTTGAAGAGGTAAGCTGTACTCACAGTTTGAAGAAGAAAAGGACATGCCAGAAAGCTCAATTTCAAGGGATTATGAGACACATGCAAATCCAAGCACAAAGAGGTATCAGCTCACACTAGTCAGAATAAACATCAGCAAAAAATCTATAAAGAATAAATGCTGAAGGTGTTGTGGAGAAGTGAATAAACTCAAATTTAAGTGGGATATGAACTGGTAAGAGCCACTAATGAGAACAGAGTGGAGGTGCCTTTACAAGGAAAACAGTTGGCTACCATATGATCCAGGAGGCTCACTCCTGGGCCTATAACCTAAGAAGACAGAATTGGAAAGACACAGGCAGGCAAATGTGCATTGCCGCAGTTATTACAATAGCCAAGACCTGGAAGCAACCAAAATGTCCATCAACAGACGAGTGGACAAAGATGAACTGGTGCATGTATAGATGGAAAATTAGGCAAGGAAAAAAAGAACACAATGCCATGTGCAGCACCGTAGATGAGTCTAGAGGTAATCACGCAACTTGTAGTAAGTCAGAAAGAGTAAGACACATATCGTATGATATCACTTATAGGTGTTACCCAAAAATTGATACCAGTGAAGATATTTCCACAGAGAAGGGCAATCACAGATTCATTAAACAAACTTATGGCTCACCAATGGAAAGGTGTGAGGATTGGTTACATTAGGATATTGGTGTTAACAGACATATACCAACACAAGTGAAATATATAATCACCAAAGACCTACGGAATACCAAGAGAAGACTACCCAACATTCTGTCATAACATACAAGGGAAAAGGATCCCAGGAAGAATAGACATATGTGTATGTGTAAAAGAACCACATCTTGCACACCTAGAAGGAGCCAAACATTGTAATCAAACATGCTGTGATAAAAAATTAAAATTAAATTACAAAAATGAACAAGAAGTAGGGAGACTTAAACTTAAGAGCCTTTTTCCTGGCACATTCCATTCTAAATTACAACCTAGAACACGACTGCCATTGAGGCTTTGTTGCCTTCGTAACCAGATTTGGTAAAGGAGAACTGCTGCCACCTTGTGGCCGTTTCACACAACAGCAGCTTTAATCCAAGCGCTAATGGTCAGTTGATATTCAAAATAATTGCAGGCCTGTAAAAGACACCTGCCCTGAAAACAAATCCTGGGGTCGTATATCAACCAAAAAATTCAAAAGACGTCCACATTTCAAAACGACAGTTTCAAGAGGCATATTTTATGCACATTTGTCTTCTCTTTCCTTTTCTTTCTTTCTTTTGTTAAAAAAACAGGAATGGAAAAAGGCTGAACATCAGGAATTAATAAAGCCATGCAAATCCAGTGTACAAAAACGTTCACCTGACAGCCGTCAGAATGATCATCAGCAAAAAAAAGTCTACAAAGAATAAATGCTGAAGGGGTTTTAGAGAACT
Organism: Mesoplodon densirostris; assembly: GCF_025265405.1. NCBI lineage: Eukaryota > Metazoa > Chordata > Mammalia > Artiodactyla > Ziphiidae > Mesoplodon > Mesoplodon densirostris. The sequence goes on from NC_082669.1 coordinate 32,101,077, forward strand.
GCGTACCCTTTAGCTGCTGGTGGGATGTAACCTGGTAACAGCCAGTAGTGAGAACAGAATGGAGGTGTGTTTAAGAGTAAAAATTGAGCTACCATGTGATCTGGTAGGCCCACTGGCGGGCCTATCACCTGAGTAGACCAGAATCAAAAAGACACAGGCTGACATCCCTGCACTGCAGCAACATGTACCATAGCCAAGACCTGGAAGAAACCAAAATGTCCATCAACAGGAAAATGCACCAAGAAGACGTCGTCCATGTACACAATGGAATAGTAGCCATGAAAATGCATGGAACAGTGCCGTTGGCACCACCATAGAAGGATTTAGAGATAATCACCCAACTTGAAGTAAGAAAGAAACCAAAAGACAGACATCCTATGACATCACTTATAGGTGTTACCTAAAAACTGATAGCCATGAAATAACTTCCAAGACAAGGACACGCATAGATTCAGAAAACCAAATTATGTTTAACCAAATGGAAAGGTGTAAGGAATGTCTGAATTAGGATATGGGAGTTAACAGACATATACTAATACATATGAAATATATAATCACAAAATACCTATGGAATACGAAGAGAGGTCTACACAGCACTCTATAATAACATACACGGAAAGGATCCAAAGAGGAATAGACAGATACATTGATAGCATGAACCAAAAACTGTACACCAAGGAGAATCTACATTTTTATCAAATTTGCTCTGATACTTAATAAAAATTAAATTTACAAAACAAAAAAATTTAGGACATATAATCTCCTGGGGGTTTGTGCTGGCACATTCTACTTGAATTTGCAGCTTATTAACACGATTTCCAGGAAAGTTCTGTTGCCCAAAAACCCAGAGAGGGAAATGTAGAAAGGCTGCCGCCTTGTGGCCGTTTCCCACAAGAGCGGCTTTAAACCCACAGCTAATGGTCACTTAACTTTCTCAAGGGCTCAGGGCTGTAAAGGACACCTGCCGTCAAAAAATGTCCTGAGGTATGGAATGGCCAAAGTATTCAAAACTGGCACATTTTTCAAGGAGATAGTAAGGAGGGGTAAGTTTTACTCACTCATTTTCAAAAAAAGAAGAAAATGGATAAAAGCTCAACATCAGGAATTATTAGACTCATGCAAATCTAACCTCCAAACAGGTTTCAAATCACACGTGTCTACTATCATCAGCCAAAGTCTACAAACAATAAATGCTGAAGGGGTTTTAGAGAATTGTGTACCCTTAGCTGCTGGTGAGATGTAAAGTGGTAAGAGCTAATAATGAGAACAGAAAGGAGCTGCATTTACAAGTAAAAATTGAGCCCCCATTCCATTTAGCAGACCCACTGCTGAGCCTCTCACCTGAGAAGTCCAGAGTCGAGAAGGCACAGGCTTCAACAGCTGCACTGCAGAAATTTTCACAGTAGCCAAGACACGGAAGCAACCAAAATGTCCATCACCAGATGAATGGATAAAGAAGTGGTCCATGTACACAATGGAACATTAGCCATGGAAAACAATGAAACACTGCTCTCTGAGGCACCATAGATGAGCCTAGAGATAATCACAGAACATGAGGTAAGTCGGAAAGCAAAAGACATATCCTATGATATCACTTATAGGCGTTATCTAACAACTGACAAAAAACTGAACATATTTCCACAGAGAAAGACACTCACAGACTTAGAAAACAAACTGTGCTTATCTAAAAGGAAAGGGGGGGAGTGAATGGAAACATTAAGATTAGGGTTACCATACGTGTACAAATACCTATTAAATACATATATCAAAAAGACCGACCATATAGCAAGGGTGGTCTATGCAAAACTCTGCAATAATTTACATGGAAATTGGATCTGTACATGAATATATATATATATATATATATATGTATTGTATGAATGAAACAGTTTGTGTACACCTAGGACAAACAATATTCTAATCATTACACCGATCAAAAAAATTAAAACAATGAAGAAGAAGTAATGTTACATAAACTTATGGGGGTTTTTTCCTGGCACATTCCATTGTAATTTACAACCTAGGAACAGGACTTCCAGAAAGGCTCTGCTGCCCTAGTAACCAGATTTGGGAATGGAGAAATGCTGCCGCCTTGTGGCCGTTTCCCACAACAGCAGCTTTAACCCCAGTTCTACTGGTTCACTAAATATTCACACTCATTGCAGGCCTGTAAATGACACCTGCCCTCAAAAATCTCCTGGGTTCGAAAATCGACCAAAAAATTCCAAAGCTGGCCTCCTTCCAAGAACACAATTTCAAGAGGATTACTGTACTCACCGTTTTTTTCTGTTTTTGTTTAACAGAAATTTAAAATGTTGTGGGAAAAGCTGAACATTAGGAATAACTAAAGACATGCAAATCCCAATTACAAAAACCTATCAGCTCACACCAGTCAGAATGGACATCAGCAAAAATTCTGCAAAAAATAAATGCTGAAGGCTTTGTGGAGAAGTGCCTACCCTTGGTTCAATGTGGAACATGCTAAGAGCCAGTAATGAAAACACAAAGGAGGTGCCTTGAAAAGATAAGTATTGAGCTACCATTCAATCAAGCATACCCACCCCTTGGCCTATCACCTGAGAGTATGAGAATCAAAAAGTCACAGGCTGGGCTTCACTGGTGGTGCAGTGGTTGAGAATCTGCCTGCCGATGCAGGGGACACGGGTTCATGCACCCTTCCAGGAAGATCCCACATGCCGCAAAGCGGCCGGTCCCGTAGCTATGGCTGCTGGGCCTGCACGTCCGGAGCCTGTGCTCCGCAAAGGGAGAGGCCACGACAGTGAGAGGCCCGCATACCGCAAACAAACAAACAAAAAGACACAGGCTGGCAATCCTGCACTCCAGCAATATGTACCATAGCCAACACTTGGAAGCAATGAAAATGTCCATCAACAGAGAAATGCACAAAGAAGAAGTGTTCCATGAACACAATGGAATATGACTCCAATAAAAAAATATAAATTTATTTAAAAAAACAAACATAAGTAAGGGGACATCAGCATTTGGGCGTTTATCCTTTTCACATTGCACACTAATTTATAAGCGAGGAACACCACTGCTAGGAAGGTCTGTTTCCCTAGTTACCAGATTGGCAAAGCAGAAATGCTGCCGCGCTCTCGCCGTTACCTGCAACAGCAGCTTTAAAAGCTGTGCTAAGCGTCACTTCATATGCACCAGTACTGGAGGGCTGTAAATAAAACTTGCCTTCAAAATGTCTTGAGGGAGGTAATGGCCAAAATATTTCAAAATGTCATACGTACTTCAAGAAAACCATTTGAAGAGGTAAGCTGTACTCACAGTTTGAAGAAGAAAAGGACATGCCAGAAAGCTCAATTTCAAGGGATTATGAGACACATGCAAATCCAAGCACAAAGAGGTATCAGCTCACACTAGTCAGAATAAACATCAGCAAAAAATCTATAAAGAATAAATGCTGAAGGTGTTGTGGAGAAGTGCATAAACTCAAATTTAAGTGGGATATAAACTGGTAAGAGCCACTAATGAGAACAGAGTGGAGGTGCCTTTACAAGGAAAACAGTTGGCTACCATATGATCCAGGAGGCTCACTCCTGGGCCTATAACCTAAGAAGACAGAATTGGAAAGACACAGGCAGGCAAATGTGCATTGCCGCAGTTATCACAATAGCCAAGACCTGGAAGCAACCAAAATGTCCATCAACAGACGAGTGGACAAAGATGAACTGGTGCATGTATAGATGGAAAATTAGGCAAGGAAAAAAAGAACACAATGCCATGTGCAGCACCGTAGATGAGTCTAGAGGTAATCACGCAACTTGTAGTAAGTCAGAAAGAGTAAGACACATATCGTATGATATCACTTATAGGTGTTACCCAAAAATTGATACCAGTGAAGATATTTCCACAGAGAAGGGCAATCACAGATTCATTAAACAAACTTATGGCTCACCAATGGAAAGGTGTGAGGATTGGTTACATTAGGATATTGGTGTTAACAGACATATACCAACACAAGTGAAATATATAATCACCAAAGACCTACGGAATACCAAGAGAAGACTACCCAACATTCTGTCATAACATACAAGGGAAAAGGATCCCAGGAAGAATAGACATATGTGTATGTGTAACAGAACCACATCTTGCACACCTAGAAGGAGCCAAACATTGTAATCAAACATGCTGTGATAAAAAATTAAAATTAAATTACAAAAATGAACAAGAAGTAGGGAGACTTAAACTTAAGAGCCTTTTTCCTGGCACATTCCATTCTAAATTACAACCTAGAACACGACTGCCATTGAGGCTTTGTTGCCTTCGTAACCAGATTTGGTAAAGGAGAACTGCTGCCACCTTGTGGCCGTTTCACACAACAGCAGCTTTAATCCAAGCGCTAATGGTCAGTTGATATTCAAAATAATTGCAGGCCTGTAAAAGACACCTGCCCTGAAAACAAATCCTGGGGTCGTATATCAACCAAAAAATTCAAAAGACGTCCACATTTCAAAACGACAGTTTCAAGAGGCATATTTTATGCACATTTGTCTTCTCTTTCCTTTTCTTTCTTTCTTTTGTTAAAAAAACAGGAATGGAAAAAGGCTGAACATCAGGAATTAATAAAGCCATGCAAATCCAGTGTACAAAAACGTTCACCTGACAGCCGTCAGAATGATCATCAGCAAAAAAAAGTCTACAAAGAATAAATGCTGAAGGGGTTTTAGAGAACTGCGTACCCTTTAGCTGCTGGTGGGATGTAACCTGGTAACAGCCAGTAGTGAGAACAGAATGGAGGTGTGTTTAAGAGTAAAAATTGAGCTACCATGTGATCTGGTAGGCCCACTGGCGGGCCTATCACCTGAGTAGACCAGAATCAAAAAGACACAGGCTGACATCCCTGCACTGCAGCAACATGTACCATAGCCAAGACCTGGAAGAAACCAAAATGTCCATCAACAGGAAAATGCACCAAGAAGACGTCGTCCATGTACACAATGGAATAGTAGCCATGAAAATGCATGGAACAGTGCCGTTGGCACCACCATAGAAGGATTTAGAGATAATCACCCAACTTGAAGTAAGAAAGAAACCAAAAGACAGACATCCTATGACATCACTTATAGGTGTTACCTAAAAACTGATAGCCATGAAATAACTTCCAAGACAAGGACACGCATAGATTCAGAAAACCAAATTATGTTTAACCAAATGGAAAGGTGTAAGGAATGTCTGAATTAGGATATGGGAGTTAACAGACATATACTAATACATATGAAATATATAACCACAAAATACCTATGGAATACGAAGAGAGGTCTACACAGCACTCTATAATAACATACACGGAAAGGATCCAAAGAGGAATAGACAGATACATTGATAGCATGAACCAAAAACTGTACACCAAGGAGAATCTACATTTTTATCAAATTTGCTCTGATACTTAATAAAAATTAAATTTACAAAACAAAAAAATTTAGGACATATAATCTCCTGGGGGTTTGTGCTGGCACATTCTACTTGAATTTGCAGCTTATTAACACGATTTCCAGGAAAGTTCTGTTGCCCAAAAACCCAGAGTGGGAAATGTAGAAAGGCTGCTGCCTTGTGGCCGTTTCCCACAAGAGTGGCTTTAAACCCACAGCTAATGGTCACTTAACTTTCTCAAGGGCTCAGGGCTGTAAAGGACACCTGCCGTCAAAAAATGTCCTGAGGTATGGAATGGCCAAAGTATTCACAACTGGCAAATTTTTCAAGGAGATAGTAAGGAGGGGTAAGTTTTACTCACTCATTTTCAAAAAAAGAAGAAAATGGATAAAAGCTCAACATCAGGAATTATTAGACTCATGCAAATCTAACCTCCAAACAGGTTTCAAATCACACGTGTCTACTATCATCAGCCAAAGTCTACAAACAATAAATGCTGAAGGGGTTTTAGAGAATTGTGTACCCTTAGCTGCTGGTGAGATGTAAAGTGGTAAGAGCTAATAATGAGAACAGAAAGGAGCTGCATTTACAAGTAAAAATTGAGCCCCCATTCCATTTAGCAGACCCACCGCTGAGCCTCTCACCTGAGAAGTCCAGAGTCGAGAAGGCACAGGCTTCAACAGCTGCACTGCAGAAATTTTCACAGTAGCCAAGACACGGAAGCAACCAAAATGTCCATCACCAGATGAATGGATAAAGAAGTGGTCCATGTACACAATGGAACATTAGCCATGGAAAACAATGAAACACTGCTCTCTGAGGCACCATAGATGAGCCTAGAGATAATCACAGAACATGAGGTAAGTCGGAAAGCAAAAGACATATCCTATGATATCACTTATAGGCGTTATCTAACAACTGACAAAAAACTGAACATATTTCCACAGAGAAAGACACTCACAGACTTAGAAAACAAACTATGCTTATCTAAAAGGAAAGGGGTGGTGGTGAATGGAAACATTAAGATTAGGGTTACCATACGTGTACAAATACCTATTAAATACATATATCAAAAAGACCGACCATATAGCAAGGGTGGTCTATGCAAAACTCTGCAATAATTTACATGGAAATTGGATCTGTACATGAATATATATATATATATATATATGTATTGTATGAATGAAACAGTTTGTGTACACCTAGGACAAACAATATTCTAATCATTACACCAATCAAAAAAATTAAAACAATGAAGAAGAAGTAATGTGACATAAACTTATGGGGGTTTTTTCCTGGCACATTCCATTGTAATTTACAACCTAGGAACAAGACTTCCAGAAAGGCTCTGCTGCCCTAGTAACCAGATTTGGGAATGGAGAAATGCTGCCGCCTTGTGGCCGTTTCCCACAACAGCAGCTTTAACCCCAGTTCTACTGGTTCACTAAATATTCACACTCATTGCAGGCCTGTAAATGACACCTGCCCTCAAAAAAATCCTGGGTTCGAAAATCGACCAAAAAATTCCAAAGCTGGCCTCCTTCCAAGAACACAATTTCAAGAGGATTACTGTACTCACCGTTTTTTTCTGTTTTTGTTTAACAGAAATTTAAAATGTTGTGGGAAAAGCTGAACATTAGGAATAACTAAAGACATGCAAATCCCAATTACAAAAACCTATCAGCTCACACCAGTCAGAATGGACATCAGCAAAAATTCTGCAAAAAATAAATGCTGAAGGCTTTGTGGAGAAGTGCCTACCCTTGGTTCAACGTGGAACATGCTAAGAGCCAGTAATGAAAACACAAAGGAGGTGCCTTGAAAAGACAAGTATTGAGCTACCATTCAATCAAGCATACCCACCCCTTGGCCTATCGCCTGAGAGTATGAGAATCAAAAAGTCACAGGCTGGGCTTCACTGGTGGTGCAGTGGTTGAGAATCTGCCTGCCGATGCAGGGGACACGGGTTCATGCACCCTTCCAGGAAGATCCCACATGCCGCAAAGCGGCCGGTCCCGTAGCTATGGCTGCTGGGCCTGCACGTCCGGAGCCTGTGCTCCGCAAAGGGAGAGGCCACGACAGTGAGAGGCCCGCATACCGCAAACAAACAAACAAAAAGACACAGGCTGGCAATCCTGCACTCCAGCAATATGTACCATAGCCAACACTTGGAAGCAACGAAAATGTCCATAAACAGAGAAATGCACAAAGAAGAAGTGTTCCATGAACACAATGGAATATGACTCCAATAAAAAAATATAAATTTATTTAAAAAAACAAACATAAGTAAGGGGACATCAGCATTTGGGCGTTTATCCTTTTCACATTGCACACTAATTTATAAGCGAGGAACACCACTGCTAGGAAGGTCTGTTTCCCTAGTTACCAGATTGGCAAAGCAGAAATGCTGCCGCGCTCTCGCCGTTACCTGCAACAGCAGCTTTAAAAGCTGTGCTAAGCGTCACTTCATATGCACCAGTACTGGAGGGCTGTAAATAAAACTTGCCTTCAAAATGTCTTGAGGGAGGTAATGGCCAAAATATTTCAAAATGTCATACGTACTTCAAGAAAACCATTTGAAGAGGTAAGCTGTACTCACAGTTTGAAGAAGAAAAGGACATGCCAGAAAGCTCAATTTCAAGGGATTATGAGACACATGCAAATCCAAGCACAAAGAGGTATCAGCTCACACTAGTCAGAATAAACATCAGCAAAAAATCTATAAAGAATAAATGCTGAAGGTGTTGTGGAGAAGTGCATAAACTCAAATTTAAGTGGGATATAAACTGGTAAGAGCCACTAATGAGAACAGAGTGGAGGTGCCTTTACAAGGAAAACAGTTGGCTACCATATGATCCAGGAGGCTCACTCCTGGGCCTATAACCTAAGAAGACAGAATTGGAAAGACACAGGCAGGCAAATGTGCATTGCCGCAGTTATCACAATAGCCAAGACCTGGAAGCAACCAAAATGTCCATCAACAGACGAGTGGACAAAGATGAACTGGTGCATGTATAGATGGAAAATTAGGCAAGGAAAAAAAGAACACAATGCCATGTGCAGCACCGTAGATGAGTCTAGAGGTAATCACGCAACTTGTAGTAAGTCAGAAAGAGTAAGACACATATCGTATGATATCACTTATAGGTGTTACCCAAAAATTGATACCAGTGAAGATATTTCCACAGAGAAGGGCAATCACAGATTCATTAAACAAACTTATGGCTCACCAATGGAAAGGTGTGAGGATTGGTTACATTAGGATATTGGTGTTAACAGACATATACCAACACAAGTGAAATATATAATCACCAAAGACCTACGGAATACCAAGAGAAGACTACCCAACATTCTGTCATAACATACAAGGGAAAAGGATCCCAGGAAGAATAGACATATGTGTATGTGTAACAGAACCACATCTTGCACACCTAGAAGGAGCCAAACATTGTAATCAAACATGCTGTGATAAAAAATTAAAATTAAATTACAAAAATGAACAAGAAGTAGGGAGACTTAAACTTAAGAGCCTTTTTCCTGGCACATTCCATTCTAAATTACAACCTAGAACACGACTGCCATTGAGGCTTTGTTGCCTTCGTAACCAGATTTGGTAAAGGAGAACTGCTGCCACCTTGTGGCCGTTTCACACAACAGCAGCTTTAATCCAAGCGCTAATGGTCAGTTGATATTCAAAATAATTGCAGGCCTGTAAAAGACACCTGCCCTGAAAACAAATCCTGGGGTCGTATATCAACCAAAAAATTCAAAAGACGTCCACATTTCAAAACGACAGTTTCAAGAGGCATATTTTATGCACATTTGTCTTCTCTTTCCTTTTCTTTCTTTCTTTTGTTAAAAAAACAGGAATGGAAAAAGGCTGAACATCAGGAATTAATAAAGCCATGCAAATCCAGTGTACAAAAACGTTCACCTGACAGCCGTCAGAATGATCATCAGCAAAAAAAAGTCTACAAAGAATAAATGCTGAAGGGGTTTTAGAGAACTGCGTACCCTTTAGCTGCTGGTGGGATGTAACCTGGTAACAGCCAGTAGTGAGAACAGAATGGAGGTGTGTTTAAGAGTAAAAATTGAGCTACCATGTGATCTGGTAGGCCCACTGGCGGGCCTATCACCTGAGTAGACCAGAATCAAAAAGACACAGGCTGACATCCCTGCACTGCAGCAACATGTACCATAGCCAAGACCTGGAAGAAACCAAAATGTCCATCAACAGGAAAATGCACCAAGAAGACGTCGTCCATGTACACAATGGAATAGTAGCCATGAAAATGCATGGAACAGTGCCGTTGGCACCACCATAGAAGGATTTAGAGATAATCACCCAACTTGAAGTAAGAAAGAAACCAAAAGACAGACATCCTATGACATCACTTATAGGTGTTACCTAAAAACTGATAGCCATGAAATAACTTCCAAGACAAGGACACGCATAGATTCAGAAAACCAAATTATGTTTAACCAAATGGAAAGGTGTAAGGAATGTCTGAATTAGGATATGGGAGTTAACAGACATATACTAATACATATGAAATATATAACCACAAAATACCTATGGAATACGAAGAGAGGTCTACACAGCACTCTATAATAACATACACGGAAAGGATCCAAAGAGGAATAGACAGATACATTGATAGCATGAACCAAAAACTGTACACCAAGGAGAATCTACATTTTTATCAAATTTGCTCTGATACTTAATAAAAATTAAATTTACAAAACAAAAAAATTTAGGACATATAATCTCCTGGGGGTTTGTGCTGGCACATTCTACTTGAATTTGCAGCTTATTAACACGATTTCCAGGAAAGTTCTGTTGCCCAAAAACCCAGAGTGGGAAATGTAGAAAGGCTGCTGCCTTGTGGCCGTTTCCCACAAGAGTGGCTTTAAACCCACAGCTAATGGTCACTTAACTTTCTCAAGGGCTCAGGGCTGTAAAGGACACCTGCCGTCAAAAAATGTCCTGAGGTATGGAATGGCCAAAGTATTCACAACTGGCAAATTTTTCAAGGAGATAGTAAGGAGGGGTAAGTTTTACTCACTCATTTTCAAAAAAAGAAGAAAATGGATAAAAGCTCAACATCAGGAATTATTAGACTCATGCAAATCTAACCTCCAAACAGGTTTCAAATCACACGTGTCTACTATCATCAGCCAAAGTCTACAAACAATAAATGCTGAAGGGGTTTTAGAGAATTGTGTACCCTTAGCTGCTGGTGAGATGTAAAGTGGTAAGAGCTAATAATGAGAACAGAAAGGAGCTGCATTTACAAGTAAAAATTGAGCCCCCATTCCATTTAGCAGACCCACCGCTGAGCCTCTCACCTGAGAAGTCCAGAGTCGAGAAGGCACAGGCTTCAACAGCTGCACTGCAGAAATTTTCACAGTAGCCAAGACACGGAAGCAACCAAAATGTCCATCACCAGATGAATGGATAAAGAAGTGGTCCATGTACACAATGGAACATTAGCCATGGAAAACAATGAAACACTGCTCTCTGAGGCACCATAGATGAGCCTAGAGATAATCACAGAACATGAGGTAAGTCGGAAAGCAAAAGACATATCCTATGATATCACTTATAGGCGTTATCTAACAACTGACAAAAAACTGAACATATTTCCACAGAGAAAGACACTCACAGACTTAGAAAACAAACTATGCTTATCTAAAAGGAAAGGGGTGGTGGTGAATGGAAACATTAAGATTAGGGTTACCATACGTGTACAAATACCTATTAAATACATATATCAAAAAGACCGACCATATAGCAAGGGTGGTCTATGCAAAACTCTGCAATAATTTACATGGAAATTGGATCTGTACATGAATATATATATATATATATATATGTATTGTATGAATGAAACAGTTTGTGTACACCTAGGACAAACAATATTCTAATCATTACACCAATCAAAAAAATTAAAACAATGAAGAAGAAGTAATGTGACATAAACTTATGGGGGTTTTTTCCTGGCACATTCCATTGTAATTTACAACCTAGGAACAAGACTTCCAGAAAGGCTCTGCTGCCCTAGTAACCAGATTTGGGAATGGAGAAATGCTGCCGCCTTGTGGCCGTTTCCCACAACAGCAGCTTTAACCCCAGTTCTACTGGTTCACTAAATATTCACACTCATTGCAGGCCTGTAAATGACACCTGCCCTCAAAAAAATCCTGGGTTCGAAAATCGACCAAAAAATTCCAAAGCTGGCCTCCTTCCAAGAACACAATTTCAAGAGGATTACTGTACTCACCGTTTTTTTCTGTTTTTGTTTAACAGAAATTTAAAATGTTGTGGGAAAAGCTGAACATTAGGAATAACTAAAGACATGCAAATCCCAATTACAAAAACCTATCAGCTCACACCAGTCAGAATGGACATCAGCAAAAATTCTGCAAAAAATAAATGCTGAAGGCTTTGTGGAGAAGTGCCTACCCTTGGTTCAACGTGGAACATGCTAAGAGCCAGTAATGAAAACACAAAGGAGGTGCCTTGAAAAGACAAGTATTGAGCTACCATTCAATCAAGCATACCCACCCCTTGGCCTATCGCCTGAGAGTATGAGAATCAAAAAGTCACAGGCTGGGCTTCACTGGTGGTGCAGTGGTTGAGAATCTGCCTGCCGATGCAGGGGACACGGGTTCATGCACCCTTCCAGGAAGATCCCACATGCCGCAAAGCGGCCGGTCCCGTAGCTATGGCTGCTGGGCCTGCACGTCCGGAGCCTGTGCTCCGCAAAGGGAGAGGCCACGACAGTGAGAGGCCCGCATACCGCAAACAAACAAACAAAAAGACACAGGCTGGCAATCCTGCACTCCAGCAATATGTACCATAGCCAACACTTGGAAGCAACGAAAATGTCCATAAACAGAGAAATGCACAAAGAAGAAGTGTTCCATGAACACAATGGAATATGACTCCAATAAAAAAATATAAATTTATTTAAAAAAACAAACATAAGTAAGGGGACATCAGCATTTGGGCGTTTATCCTTTTCACATTGCACACTAATTTATAAGCGAGGAACACCACTGCTAGGAAGGTCTGTTTCCCTAGTTACCAGATTGGCAAAGCAGAAATGCTGCCGCGCTCTCGCCGTTACCTGAAACAGCAGCTTTAAAAGCTGTGCTAAGCGTCACTTCATATGCACCAGTACTGGAGGGCTGTAAATGAAACTTGCCTTCAAAATGTCTTGAGGGAGGTAATGGCCAAAATATTTCAAAATGTCATACGTACTTCAAGAAAACCATTTGAAGAGGTAAGCTGTACTCACAGTTTGAAGAAGAAAAGGACATGCCAGAAAGCTCAATTTCAAGGGATTATGAGACACATGCAAATCCAAGCACAAAGAGGTATCAGCTCACACTAGTCAGAATAAACATCAGCAAAAAATCTATAAAGAATAAATGCTGAAGGTGTTGTGGAGAAGTGAATAAACTCAAATTTAAGTGGGATATGAACTGGTAAGAGCCACTAATGAGAACAGAGTGGAGGTGCCTTTACAAGGAAAACAGTTGGCTACCATATGATCCAGGAGGCTCACTCCTGGGCCTATAACCTAAGAAGACAGAATTGGAAAGACACAGGCAGGCAAATGTGCATTGCCGCAGTTATTACAATAGCCAAGACCTGGAAGCAACCAAAATGTCCATCAACAGACGAGTGGACAAAGATGAACTGGTGCATGTATAGATGGAAAATTAGGCAAGGAAAAAAAGAACACAATGCCATGTGCAGCACCGTAGATGAGTCTAGAGGTAATCACGCAACTTGTAGTAAGTCAGAAAGAGTAAGACACATATCGTATGATATCACTTATAGGTGTTACCCAAAAATTGATACCAGTGAAGATATTTCCACAGAGAAGGGCAATCACAGATTCATTAAACAAACTTATGGCTCACCAATGGAAAGGTGTGAGGATTGGTTACATTAGGATATTGGTGTTAACAGACATATACCAACACAAGTGAAATATATAATCACCAAAGACCTACGGAATACCAAGAGAAGACTACCCAACATTCTGTCATAACATACAAGGGAAAAGGATCCCAGGAAGAATAGACATATGTGTATGTGTAAAAGAACCACATCTTGCACACCTAGAAGGAGCCAAACATTGTAATCAAACATGCTGTGATAAAAAATTAAAATTAAATTACAAAAATGAACAAGAAGTAGGGAGACTTAAACTTAAGAGCCTTTTTCCTGGCACATTCCATTCTAAATTACAACCTAGAACACGACTGCCATTGAGGCTTTGTTGCCTTCGTAACCAGATTTGGTAAAGGAGAACTGCTGCCACCTTGTGGCCGTTTCACACAACAGCAGCTTTAATCCAAGCGCTAATGGTCAGTTGATATTCAAAATAATTGCAGGCCTGTAAAAGACACCTGCCCTGAAAACAAATCCTGGGGTCGTATATCAACCAAAAAATTCAAAAGACGTCCACATTTCAAAACGACAGTTTCAAGAGGCATATTTTATGCACATTTGTCTTCTCTTTCCTTTTCTTTCTTTCTTTTGTTAAAAAAACAGGAATGGAAAAAGGCTGAACATCAGGAATTAATAAAGCCATGCAAATCCAGTGTACAAAAACGTTCACCTGACAGCCGTCAGAATGATCATCAGCAAAAAAAAGTCTACAAAGAATAAATGCTGAAGGGGTTTTAGAGAACTGCGTACCCTTTAGCTGCTGGTGGGATGTAACCTGGTAACAGCCAGTAGTGAGAACAGAATGGAGGTGTGTTTAAGAGTAAAAATTGAGCTACCATGTGATCTGGTAGGCCCACTGGCGGGCCTATCACCTGAGTAGACCAGAATCAAAAAGACACAGGATGACATCCCTGCACTGCAGCAACATGTACCATAGCCAAGACCTGGAAGAAACCAAAATGTCCATCAACAGGAAAATGCACCAAGAAGACGTCGTCCATGTACACAATGGAATAGTAGCCATGAAAATGCATGGAACAGTGCCGTTGGCACCACCATAGAAGGATTTAGAGATAATCACCCAACTTGAAGTAAGAAAGAAACCAAAAGACAGACATCCTATGACATCACTTATAGGTGTTACCTAAAAACTGATAGCCATGAAATAACTTCCAAGACAAGGACACGCATAGATTCAGAAAACCAAATTATGTTTAACCAAATGGAAAGGTGTAAGGAATGTCTGAATTAGGATATGGGAGTTAACAGACATATACTAATACATATGAAATATATAACCACAAAATACCTATGGAATACGAAGAGAGGTCTACACAGCACTCTATAATAACATACACGGAAAGGATCCAAAGAGGAATAGACAGATACATTGATAGCATGAACCAAAAACTGTACACCAAGGAGAATCTACATTTTTATCAAATTTGCTCTGATACTTAATAAAAATTAAATTTACAAAACAAAAAAATTTAGGACATATAATCTCCTGGGGGTTTGTGCTGGCACATTCTACTTGAATTTGCAGCTTATTAACACGATTTCCAGGAAAGTTCTGTTGCCCAAAAACCCAGAGTGGGAAATGTAGAAAGGCTGCTGCCTTGTGGCCGTTTCCCACAAGAGTGGCTTTAAACCCACAGCTAATGGTCACTTAACTTTCTCAAGGGCTCAGGGCTGTAAAGGACACCTGCCGTCAAAAAATGTCCTGAGGTATGGAATGGCCAAAGTATTCACAACTGGCAAATTTTTCAAGGAGATAGTAAGGAGGGGTAAGTTTTACTCACTCATTTTCAAAAAAAGAAGAAAATGGATAAAAGCTCAACATCAGGAATTATTAGACTCATGCAAATCTAACCTCCAAACAGGTTTCAAATCACACGTGTCTACTATCATCAGCCAAAGTCTACAAACAATAAATGCTGAAGGGGTTTTAGAGAATTGTGTACCCTTAGCTGCTGGTGAGATGTAAAGTGGTAAGAGCTAATAATGAGAACAGAAAGGAGCTGCATTTACAAGTAAAAATTGAGCCCCCATTCCATTTAGCAGACCCACCGCTGAGCCTCTCACCTGAGAAGTCCAGAGTCGAGAAGGCACAGGCTTCAACAGCTGCACTGCAGAAATTTTCACAGTAGCCAAGACACGGAAGCAACCAAAATGTCCATCACCAGATGAATGGATAAAGAAGTGGTCCATGTACACAATGGAACATTAGCCATGGAAAACAATGAAACACTGCTCTCTGAGGCACCATAGATGAGCCTAGAGATAATCACAGAACATGAGGTAAGTCGGAAAGCAAAAGACATATCCTATGATATCACTTATAGGCGTTATCTAACAACTGACAAAAAACTGAACATATTTCCAAAGAGAAAGACAATCACAGACTTAGAAAACAAACTATGCTTATCTAAAAGGAAAGGGGTGGTGGTGAATGGAAACATTAAGATTAGGGTTACCATACGTGTACAAATACCTATTAAATACATATATCAAAAAGACCGACCATATAGCAAGGGTGGTCTATGCAAAACTCTGCAATAATTTACATGGAAATTGGATCTGTACATGAATATATATATATATATATATATGTATTGTATGAATGAAACAGTTTGTGTACACCTAGGACAAACAATATTCTAATCATTACACCAATCAAAAAAATTAAAACAATGAAGAAGAAGTAATGTGACATAAACTTATGGGGGTTTTTTCCTGGCACATTCCATTGTAATTTACAACCTAGGAACAAGACTTCCAGAAAGGCTCTGCTGCCCTAGTAACCAGATTTGGGAATGGAGAAATGCTGCCGCCTTGTGGCCGTTTCCCACAACAGCAGCTTTAACCCCAGTTCTACTGGTTCACTAAATATTCACACTCATTGCAGGCCTGTAAATGACACCTGCCCTCAAAAAAATCCTGGGTTCGAAAATCGACCAAAAAATTCCAAAGCTGGCCTCCTTCCAAGAACACAATTTCAAGAGGATTACTGTACTCACCGTTTTTTTCTGTTTTTGTTTAACAGAAATTTAAAATGTTGTGGGAAAAGCTGAACATTAGGAATAACTAAAGACATGCAAATCCCAATTACAAAAACCTATCAGCTCACACCAGTCAGAATGGACATCAGCAAAAATTCTGCAAAAAATAAATGCTGAAGGCTTTGTGGAGAAGTGCCTACCCTTGGTTCAACGTGGAACATGCTAAGAGCCAGTAATGAAAACACAAAGGAGGTGCCTTGAAAAGACAAGTATTGAGCTACCATTCAATCAAGCATACCCACCCCTTGGCCTATCGCCTGAGAGTATGAGAATCAAAAAGTCACAGGCTGGGCTTCACTGGTGGTGCAGTGGTTGAGAATCTGCCTGCCGATGCAGGGGACACGGGTTCATGCACCCTTCCAGGAAGATCCCACATGCCGCAAAGCGGCCGGTCCCGTAGCTATGGCTGCTGGGCCTGCACGTCCGGAGCCTGTGCTCCGCAAAGGGAGAGGCCACGACAGTGAGAGGCCCGCATACCGCAAACAAACAAACAAAAAGACACAGGCTGGCAATCCTGCACTCCAGCAATATGTACCATAGCCAACACTTGGAAGCAACGAAAATGTCCATAAACAGAGAAATGCACAAAGAAGAAGTGTTCCATGAACACAATGGAATATGACTCCAATAAAAAAATATAAATTTATTTAAAAAAACAAACATAAGTAAGGGGACATCAGCATTTGGGCGTTTATCCTTTTCACATTGCACACTAATTTATAAGCGAGGAACACCACTGCTAGGAAGGTCTGTTTCCCTAGTTACCAGATTGGCAAAGCAGAAATGCTGCCGCGCTCTCGCCGTTACCTGCAACAGCAGCTTTAAAAGCTGTGCTAAGCGTCACTTCATATGCACCAGTACTGGAGGGCTGTAAATGAAACTTGCCTTCAAAATGTCTTGAGGGAGGTAATGGCCAAAATATTTCAAAATGTCATACGTACTTCAAGAAAACCATTTGAAGAGGTAAGCTGTACTCACAGTTTGAAGAAGAAAAGGACATGCCAGAAAGCTCAATTTCAAGGGATTATGAGACACATGCAAATCCAAGCACAAAGAGGTATCAGCTCACACTAGTCAGAATAAACATCAGCAAAAAATCTATAAAGAATAAATGCTGAAGGTGTTGTGGAGAAGTGAATAAACTCAAATTTAAGTGGGATATGAACTGGTAAGAGCCACTAATGAGAACAGAGTGGAGGTGCCTTTACAAGGAAAACAGTTGGCTACCATATGATCCAGGAGGCTCACTCCTGGGCCTATAACCTAAGAAGACAGAATTGGAAAGACACAGGCAGGCAAATGTGCATTGCCGCAGTTATTACAATAGCCAAGACCTGGAAGCAACCAAAATGTCCATCAACAGACGAGTGGACAAAGATGAACTGGTGCATGTATAGATGGAAAATTAGGCAAGGAAAAAAAGAACACAATGCCATGTGCAGCACCGTAGATGAGTCTAGAGGTAATCACGCAACTTGTAGTAAGTCAGAAAGAGTAAGACACATATCGTATGATATCACTTATAGGTGTTACCCAAAAATTGATACCAGTGAAGATATTTCCACAGAGAAGGGCAATCACAGATTCATTAAACAAACTTATGGCTCACCAATGGAAAGGTGTGAGGATTGGTTACATTAGGATATTGGTGTTAACAGACATATACCAACACAAGTGAAATATATAATCACCAAAGACCTACGGAATACCAAGAGAAGACTACCCAACATTCTGTCATAACATACAAGGGAAAAGGATCCCAGGAAGAATAGACATATGTGTATGTGTAAAAGAACCACATCTTGCACACCTAGAAGGAGCCAAACATTGTAATCAAACATGCTGTGATAAAAAATTAAAATTAAATTACAAAAATGAACAAGAAGTAGGGAGACTTAAACTTAAGAGCCTTTTTCCTGGCACATTCCATTCTAAATTACAACCTAGAACACGACTGCCATTGAGGCTTTGTTGCCTTCGTAACCAGATTTGGTAAAGGAGAACTGCTGCCACCTTGTGGCCGTTTCACACAACAGCAGCTTTAATCCAAGCGCTAATGGTCAGTTGATATTCAAAATAATTGCAGGCCTGTAAAAGACACCTGCCCTGAAAACAAATCCTGGGGTCGTATATCAACCAAAAAATTCAAAAGACGTCCACATTTCAAAACGACAGTTTCAAGAGGCATATTTTATGCACATTTGTCTTCTCTTTCCTTTTCTTTCTTTCTTTTGTTAAAAAAACAGGAATGGAAAAAGGCTGAACATCAGGAATTAATAAAGCCATGCAAATCCAGTGTACAAAAACGTTCACCTGACAGCCGTCAGAATGATCATCAGCAAAAAAAAGTCTACAAAGAATAAATGCTGAAGGGGTTTTAGAGAACTGCGTACCCTTTAGCTGCTGGTGGGATGTAACCTGGTAACAGCCAGTAGTGAGAACAGAATGGAGGTGTGTTTAAGAGTAAAAATTGAGCTACCATGTGATCTGGTAGGCCCACTGGCGGGCCTATCACCTGAGTAGACCAGAATCAAAAAGACACAGGATGACATCCCTGCACTGCAGCAACATGTACCATAGCCAAGACCTGGAAGAAACCAAAATGTCCATCAACAGGAAAATGCACCAAGAAGACGTCGTCCATGTACACAATGGAATAGTAGCCATGAAAATGCATGGAACAGTGCCGTTGGCACCACCATAGAAGGATTTAGAGATAATCACCCAACTTGAAGTAAGAAAGAAACCAAAAGACAGACATCCTATGACATCACTTATAGGTGTTACCTAAAAACTGATAGCCATGAAATAACTTCCAAGACAAGGACACGCATAGATTCAGAAAACCAAATTATGTTTAACCAAATGGAAAGGTGTAAGGAATGTCTGAATTAGGATATGGGAGTTAACAGACATATACTAATACATATGAAATATATAATCACAAAATACCTATGGAATACGAAGAGAGGTCTACACAGCACTCTATAATAACATACACGGAAAGGATCCAAAGAGGAATAGACAGATACATTGATAGCATGAACCAAAAACTGTACACCAAGGAGAATCTACATTTTTATCAAATTTGCTCTGATACTTAATAAAAATTAAATTTACAAAACAAAAAAATTTAGGACATATAATCTCCTGGGGGTTTGTGCTGGCACATTCTACTTGAATTTGCAGCTTATTAACACGATTTCCAGGAAAGTTCTGTTGCCCAAAAACCCAGAGAGGGAAATGTAGAAAGGCTGCCGCCTTGTGGCCGTTTCCCACAAGAGCGGCTTTAAACCCACAGCTAATGGTCACTTAACTTTCTCAAGGGCTCAGGGCTGTAAAGGACACCTGCCGTCAAAAAATGTCCTGAGGTATGGAATGGCCAAAGTATTCAAAACTGGCACATTTTTCAAGGAGATAGTAAGGAGGGGTAAGTTTTACTCACTCATTTTCAAAAAAAGAAGAAAATGGATAAAAGCTCAACATCAGGAATTATTAGACTCATGCAAATCTAACCTCCAAACAGGTTTCAAATCACACGTGTCTACTATCATCAGCCAAAGTCTACAAACAATAAATGCTGAAGGGGTTTTAGAGAATTGTGTACCCTTAGCTGCTGGTGAGATGTAAAGTGGTAAGAGCTAATAATGAGAACAGAAAGGAGCTGCATTTACAAGTAAAAATTGAGCCCCCATTCCATTTAGCAGACCCACTGCTGAGCCTCTCACCTGAGAAGTCCAGAGTCGAGAAGGCACAGGCTTCAACAGCTGCACTGCAGAAATTTTCACAGTAGCCAAGACACGGAAGCAACCAAAATGTCCATCACCAGATGAATGGATAAAGAAGTGGTCCATGTACACAATGGAACATTAGCCATGGAAAACAATGAAACACTGCTCTCTGAGGCACCATAGATGAGCCTAGAGATAATCACAGAACATGAGGTAAGTCGGAAAGCAAAAGACATATCCTATGATATCACTTATAGGCGTTATCTAACAACTGACAAAAAACTGAACATATTTCCACAGAGAAAGACACTCACAGACTTAGAAAACAAACTGTGCTTATCTAAAAGGAAAGGGGGGGAGTGAATGGAAACATTAAGATTAGGGTTACCATACGTGTACAAATACCTATTAAATACATATATCAAAAAGACCGACCATATAGCAAGGGTGGTCTATGCAAAACTCTGCAATAATTTACATGGAAATTGGATCTGTACATGAATATATATATATATATATATATATGTATTGTATGAATGAAACAGTTTGTGTACACCTAGGACAAACAATATTCTAATCATTACACCGATCAAAAAAATTAAAACAATGAAGAAGAAGTAATGTTACATAAACTTATGGGGGTTTTTTCCTGGCACATTCCATTGTAATTTACAACCTAGGAACAGGACTTCCAGAAAGGCTCTGCTGCCCTAGTAACCAGATTTGGGAATGGAGAAATGCTGCCGCCTTGTGGCCGTTTCCCACAACAGCAGCTTTAACCCCAGTTCTACTGGTTCACTAAATATTCACACTCATTGCAGGCCTGTAAATGACACCTGCCCTCAAAAATCTCCTGGGTTCGAAAATCGACCAAAAAATTCCAAAGCTGGCCTCCTTCCAAGAACACAATTTCAAGAGGATTACTGTACTCACCGTTTTTTTCTGTTTTTGTTTAACAGAAATTTAAAATGTTGTGGGAAAAGCTGAACATTAGGAATAACTAAAGACATGCAAATCCCAATTACAAAAACCTATCAGCTCACACCAGTCAGAATGGACATCAGCAAAAATTCTGCAAAAAATAAATGCTGAAGGCTTTGTGGAGAAGTGCCTACCCTTGGTTCAATGTGGAACATGCTAAGAGCCAGTAATGAAAACACAAAGGAGGTGCCTTGAAAAGATAAGTATTGAGCTACCATTCAATCAAGCATACCCACCCCTTGGCCTATCACCTGAGAGTATGAGAATCAAAAAGTCACAGGCTGGGCTTCACTGGTGGTGCAGTGGTTGAGAATCTGCCTGCCGATGCAGGGGACACGGGTTCATGCACCCTTCCAGGAAGATCCCACATGCCGCAAAGCGGCCGGTCCCGTAGCTATGGCTGCTGGGCCTGCACGTCCGGAGCCTGTGCTCCGCAAAGGGAGAGGCCACGACAGTGAGAGGCCCGCATACCGCAAACAAACAAACAAAAAGACACAGGCTGGCAATCCTGCACTCCAGCAATATGTACCATAGCCAACACTTGGAAGCAATGAAAATGTCCATCAACAGAGAAATGCACAAAGAAGAAGTGTTCCATGAACACAATGGAATATGACTCCAATAAAAAAATATAAATTTATTTAAAAAAACAAACATAAGTAAGGGGACATCAGCATTTGGGCGTTTATCCTTTTCACATTGCACACTAATTTATAAGCGAGGAACACCACTGCTAGGAAGGTCTGTTTCCCTAGTTACCAGATTGGCAAAGCAGAAATGCTGCCGCGCTCTCGCCGTTACCTGCAACAGCAGCTTTAAAAGCTGTGCTAAGCGTCACTTCATATGCACCAGTACTGGAGGGCTGTAAATAAAACTTGCCTTCAAAATGTCTTGAGGGAGGTAATGGCCAAAATATTTCAAAATGTCATACGTACTTCAAGAAAACCATTTGAAGAGGTAAGCTGTACTCACAGTTTGAAGAAGAAAAGGACATGCCAGAAAGCTCAATTTCAAGGGATTATGAGACACATGCAAATCCAAGCACAAAGAGGTATCAGCTCACACTAGTCAGAATAAACATCAGCAAAAAATCTATAAAGAATAAATGCTGAAGGTGTTGTGGAGAAGTGCATAAACTCAAATTTAAGTGGGATATAAACTGGTAAGAGCCACTAATGAGAACAGAGTGGAGGTGCCTTTACAAGGAAAACAGTTGGCTACCATATGATCCAGGAGGCTCACTCCTGGGCCTATAACCTAAGAAGACAGAATTGGAAAGACACAGGCAGGCAAATGTGCATTGCCGCAGTTATCACAATAGCCAAGACCTGGAAGTAACCAAAATGTCCATCAACAGACGAGTGGACAAAGATGAACTGGTGCATGTATAGATGGAAAATTAGGCAAGGAAAAAAAGAACACAATGCCATGTGCAGCACCGTAGATGAGTCTAGAGGTAATCACGCAACTTGTAGTAAGTCAGAAAGAGTAAGACACATATCGTATGATATCACTTATAGGTGTTACCCAAAAATTGATACCAGTGAAGATATTTCCACAGAGAAGGGCAATCACAGATTCATTAAACAAACTTATGGCTCACCAATGGAAAGGTGTGAGGATTGGTTACATTAGGATATTGGTGTTAACAGACATATACCAACACAAGTGAAATATATAATCACCAAAGACCTACGGAATACCAAGAGAAGACTACCCAACATTCTGTCATAACATACAAGGGAAAAGGATCCCAGGAAGAATAGACATATGTGTATGTGTAACAGAACCACATCTTGCACACCTAGAAGGAGCCAAACATTGTAATCAAACATGCTGTGATAAAAAATTAAAATTAAATTACAAAAATGAACAAGAAGTAGGGAGACTTAAACTTAAGAGCCTTTTTCCTGGCACATTCCATTCTAAATTACAACCTAGAACACGACTGCCATTGAGGCTTTGTTGCCTTCGTAACCAGATTTGGTAAAGGAGAACTGCTGCCACCTTGTGGCCGTTTCACACAACAGCAGCTTTAATCCAAGCGCTAATGGTCAGTTGATATTCAAAATAATTGCAGGCCTGTAAAAGACACCTGCCCTGAAAACAAATCCTGGGGTCGTATATCAACCAAAAAATTCAAAAGACGTCCACATTTCAAAACGACAGTTTCAAGAGGCATATTTTATGCACATTTGTCTTCTCTTTCCTTTTCTTTCTTTCTTTTGTTAAAAAAACAGGAATGGAAAAAGGCTGAACATCAGGAATTAATAAAGCCATGCAAATCCAGTGTACAAAAACGTTCACCTGACAGCCGTCAGAATGATCATCAGCAAAAAAAAGTCTACAAAGAATAAATGCTGAAGGGGTTTTAGAGAACTGCGTACCCTTTAGCTGCTGGTGGGATGTAACCTGGTAACAGCCAGTAGTGAGAACAGAATGGAGGTGTGTTTAAGAGTAAAAATTGAGCTACCATGTGATCTGGTAGGCCCACTGGCGGGCCTATCACCTGAGTAGACCAGAATCAAAAAGACACAGGCTGACATCCCTGCACTGCAGCAACATGTACCATAGCCAAGACCTGGAAGAAACCAAAATGTCCATCAACAGGAAAATGCACCAAGAAGACGTCGTCCATGTACACAATGGAATAGTAGCCATGAAAATGCATGGAACAGTGCCGTTGGCACCACCATAGAAGGATTTAGAGATAATCACCCAACTTGAAGTAAGAAAGAAACCAAAAGACAGACATCCTATGACATCACTTATAGGTGTTACCTAAAAACTGATAGCCATGAAATAACTTCCAAGACAAGGACACGCATAGATTCAGAAAACCAAATTATGTTTAACCAAATGGAAAGGTGTAAGGAATGTCTGAATTAGGATATGGGAGTTAACAGACATATACTAATACATATGAAATATATAACCACAAAATACCTATGGAATACGAAGAGAGGTCTACACAGCACTCTATAATAACATACACGGAAAGGATCCAAAGAGGAATAGACAGATACATTGATAGCATGAACCAAAAACTGTACACCAAGGAGAATCTACATTTTTATCAAATTTGCTCTGATACTTAATAAAAATTAAATTTACAAAACAAAAAAATTTAGGACATATAATCTCCTGGGGGTTTGTGCTGGCACATTCTACTTGAATTTGCAGCTTATTAACACGATTTCCAGGAAAGTTCTGTTGCCCAAAAACCCAGAGTGGGAAATGTAGAAAGGCTGCTGCCTTGTGGCCGTTTCCCACAAGAGTGGCTTTAAACCCACAGCTAATGGTCACTTAACTTTCTCAAGGGCTCAGGGCTGTAAAGGACACCTGCCGTCAAAAAATGTCCTGAGGTATGGAATGGCCAAAGTATTCACAACTGGCAAATTTTTCAAGGAGATAGTAAGGAGGGGTAAGTTTTACTCACTCATTTTCAAAAAAAGAAGAAAATGGATAAAAGCTCAACATCAGGAATTATTAGACTCATGCAAATCTAACCTCCAAACAGGTTTCAAATCACACGTGTCTACTATCATCAGCCAAAGTCTACAAACAATAAATGCTGAAGGGGTTTTAGAGAATTGTGTACCCTTAGCTGCTGGTGAGATGTAAAGTGGTAAGAGCTAATAATGAGAACAGAAAGGAGCTGCATTTACAAGTAAAAATTGAGCCCCCATTCCATTTAGCAGACCCACCGCTGAGCCTCTCACCTGAGAAGTCCAGAGTCGAGAAGGCACAGGCTTCAACAGCTGCACTGCAGAAATTTTCACAGTAGCCAAGACACGGAAGCAACCAAAATGTCCATCACCAGATGAATGGATAAAGAAGTGGTCCATGTACACAATGGAACATTAGCCATGGAAAACAATGAAACACTGCTCTCTGAGGCACCATAGATGAGCCTAGAGATAATCACAGAACATGAGGTAAGTCGGAAAGCAAAAGACATATCCTATGATATCACTTATAGGCGTTATCTAACAACTGACAAAAAACTGAACATATTTCCACAGAGAAAGACACTCACAGACTTAGAAAACAAACTATGCTTATCTAAAAGGAAAGGGGTGGTGGTGAATGGAAACATTAAGATTAGGGTTACCATACGTGTACAAATACCTATTAAATACATATATCAAAAAGACCGACCATATAGCAAGGGTGGTCTATGCAAAACTCTGCAATAATTTACATGGAAATTGGATCTGTACATGAATATATATATATATATATATATATGTATTGTATGAATGAAACAGTTTGTGTACACCTAGGACAAACAATATTCTAATCATTACACCAATCAAAAAAATTAAAACAATGAAGAAGAAGTAATGTGACATAAACTTATGGGGGTTTTTTCCTGGCACATTCCATTGTAATTTACAACCTAGGAACAAGACTTCCAGAAAGGCTCTGCTGCCCTAGTAACCAGATTTGGGAATGGAGAAATGCTGCCGCCTTGTGGCCGTTTCCCACAACAGCAGCTTTAACCCCAGTTCTACTGGTTCACTAAATATTCACACTCATTGCAGGCCTGTAAATGACACCTGCCCTCAAAAAAATCCTGGGTTCGAAAATCGACCAAAAAATTCCAAAGCTGGCCTCCTTCCAAGAACACAATTTCAAGAGGATTACTGTACTCACCGTTTTTTTCTGTTTTTGTTTAACAGAAATTTAAAATGTTGTGGGAAAAGCTGAACATTAGGAATAACTAAAGACATGCAAATCCCAATTACAAAAACCTATCAGCTCACACCAGTCAGAATGGACATCAGCAAAAATTCTGCAAAAAATAAATGCTGAAGGCTTTGTGGAGAAGTGCCTACCCTTGGTTCAACGTGGAACATGCTAAGAGCCAGTAATGAAAACACAAAGGAGGTGCCTTGAAAAGATAAGTATTGAGCTACCATTCAATCAAGCATACCCACCCCTTGGCCTATCGCCTGAGAGTATGAGAATCAAAAAGTCACAGGCTGGGCTTCACTGGTGGTGCAGTGGTTGAGAATCTGCCTGCCGATGCAGGGGACACGGGTTCATGCACCCTTCCAGGAAGATCCCACATGCCGCAAAGCGGCCGGTCCCGTAGCTATGGCTGCTGGGCCTGCACGTCCGGAGCCTGTGCTCCGCAAAGGGAGAGGCCACGACAGTGAGAGGCCCGCATACCGCAAACAAACAAACAAAAAGACACAGGCTGGCAATCCTGCACTCCAGCAATATGTACCATAGCCAACACTTGGAAGCAACGAAAATGTCCATAAACAGAGAAATGCACAAAGAAGAAGTGTTCCATGAACACAATGGAATATGACTCCAATAAAAAAATATAAATTTATTTAAAAAAACAAACATAAGTAAGGGGACATCAGCATTTGGGCGTTTATCCTTTTCACATTGCACACTAATTTATAAGCGAGGAACACCACTGCTAGGAAGGTCTGTTTCCCTAGTTACCAGATTGGCAAAGCAGAAATGCTGCCGCACTCTCGCCGTTACCTGCAACAGCAGCTTTAAAAGCTGTGCTAAGCGTCACTTCATATGCACCAGTACTGGAGGGCTGTAAATGAAACTTGCCTTCAAAATGTCTTGAGGGAGGTAATGGCCAAAATATTTCAAAATGTCATACGTACTTCAAGAAAACCATTTGAAGAGGTAAGCTGTACTCACAGTTTGAAGAAGAAAAGGACATGCCAGAAAGCTCAATTTCAAGGGATTATGAGACACATGCAAATCCAAGCACAAAGAGGTATCAGCTCACACTAGTCAGAATAAACATCAGCAAAAAATCTATAAAGAATAAATGCTGAAGGTGTTGTGGAGAAGTGCATAAACTCAAATTTAAGTGGGATATGAACTGGTAAGAGCCACTAATGAGAACAGAGTGGAGGTGCCTTTACAAGGAAAACAGTTGGCTACCATATGATCCAGGAGGCTCACTCCTGGGCCTATAACCTAAGAAGACAGAATTGGAAAGACACAGGCAGGCAAATGTGCATTGCCGCAGTTATTACAATAGCCAAGACCTGGAAGCAACCAAAATGTCCATCAACAGACGAGTGGACAAAGATGAACTGGTGCATGTATAGATGGAAAATTAGGCAAGGAAAAAAAGAACACAATGCCATGTGCAGCACCGTAGATGAGTCTAGAGGTAATCACGCAACTTGTAGTAAGTCAGAAAGAGTAAGACACATATCGTATGATATCACTTATAGGTGTTACCCAAAAATTGATACCAGTGAAGATATTTCCACAGAGAAGGGCAATCACAGATTCATTAAACAAACTTATGGCTCACCAATGGAAAGGTGTGAGGATTGGTTACATTAGGATATTGGTGTTAACAGACATATACCAACACAAGTGAAATATATAATCACCAAAGACCTACGGAATACCAAGAGAAGACTACCCAACATTCTGTCATAACATACAAGGGAAAAGGATCCCAGGAAGAATAGACATATGTGTATGTGTAAAAGAACCACATCTTGCACACCTAGAAGGAGCCAAACATTGTAATCAAACATGCTGTGATAAAAAATTAAAATTAAATTACAAAAATGAACAAGAAGTAGGGAGACTTAAACTTAAGAGCCTTTTTCCTGGCACATTCCATTCTAAATTACAACCTAGAACACGACTGCCATTGAGGCTTTGTTGCCTTCGTAACCAGATTTGGTAAAGGAGAACTGCTGCCACCTTGTGGCCGTTTCACACAACAGCAGCTTTAATCCAAGCGCTAATGGTCAGTTGATATTCAAAATAATTGCAGGCCTGTAAAAGACACCTGCCCTGAAAACAAATCCTGGGGTCGTATATCAACCAAAAAATTCAAAAGACGTCCACATTTCAAAACGACAGTTTCAAGAGGCATATTTTATGCACATTTGTCTTCTCTTTCCTTTTCTTTCTTTCTTTTGTTAAAAAAACAGGAATGGAAAAAGGCTGAACATCAGGAATTAATAAAGCCATGCAAATCCAGTGTACAAAAACGTTCACCTGACAGCCGTCAGAATGATCATCAGCAAAAAAAAGTCTACAAAGAATAAATGCTGAAGGGGTTTTAGAGAACTGCGTACCCTTTAGCTGCTGGTGGGATGTAACCTGGTAACAGCCAGTAGTGAGAACAGAATGGAGGTGTGTTTAAGAGTAAAAATTGAGCTACCATGTGATCTGGTAGGCCCACTGGCGGGCCTATCACCTGAGTAGACCAGAATCAAAAAGACACAGGCTGACATCCCTGCACTGCAGCAACATGTACCATAGCCAAGACCTGGAAGAAACCAAAATGTCCATCAACAGGAAAATGCACCAAGAAGACGTCGTCCATGTACACAATGGAATAGTAGCCATGAAAATGCATGGAACAGTGCCGTTGGCACCACCATAGAAGGATTTAGAGATAATCACCCAACTTGAAGTAAGAAAGAAACCAAAAGACAGACATCCTATGACATCACTTATAGGTGTTACCTAAAAACTGATAGCCATGAAATAACTTCCAAGACAAGGACACGCATAGATTCAGAAAACCAAATTATGTTTAACCAAATGGAAAGGTGTAAGGAATGTCTGAATTAGGATATGGGAGTTAACAGACATATACTAATACATATGAAATATATAATCACAAAATACCTATGGAATACGAAGAGAGGTCTACACAGCACTCTATAATAACATACACGGAAAGGATCCAAAGAGGAATAGACAGATACATTGATAGCATGAACCAAAAACTGTACACCAAGGAGAATCTACATTTTTATCAAATTTGCTCTGATACTTAATAAAAATTAAATTTACAAAACAAAAAAATTTAGGACATATAATCTCCTGGGGGTTTGTGCTGGCACATTCTACTTGAATTTGCAGCTTATTAACACGATTTCCAGGAAAGTTCTGTTGCCCAAAAACCCAGAGAGGGAAATGTAGAAAGGCTGCCGCCTTGTGGCCGTTTCCCACAAGAGCGGCTTTAAACCCACAGCTAATGGTCACTTAACTTTCTCAAGGGCTCAGGGCTGTAAAGGACACCTGCCGTCAAAAAATGTCCTGAGGTATGGAATGGCCAAAGTATTCAAAACTGGCACATTTTTCAAGGAGATAGTAAGGAGGGGTAAGTTTTACTCACTCATTTTCAAAAAAAGAAGAAAATGGATAAAAGCTCAACATCAGGAATTATTAGACTCATGCAAATCTAACCTCCAAACAGGTTTCAAATCACACGTGTCTACTATCATCAGCCAAAGTCTACAAACAATAAATGCTGAAGGGGTTTTAGAGAATTGTGTACCCTTAGCTGCTGGTGAGATGTAAAGTGGTAAGAGCTAATAATGAGAACAGAAAGGAGCTGCATTTACAAGTAAAAATTGAGCCCCCATTCCATTTAGCAGACCCACTGCTGAGCCTCTCACCTGAGAAGTCCAGAGTCGAGAAGGCACAGGCTTCAACAGCTGCACTGCAGAAATTTTCACAGTAGCCAAGACACGGAAGCAACCAAAATGTCCATCACCAGATGAATGGATAAAGAAGTGGTCCATGTACACAATGGAACATTAGCCATGGAAAACAATGAAACACTGCTCTCTGAGGCACCATAGATGAGCCTAGAGATAATCACAGAACATGAGGTAAGTCGGAAAGCAAAAGACATATCCTATGATATCACTTATAGGCGTTATCTAACAACTGACAAAAAACTGAACATATTTCCACAGAGAAAGACACTCACAGACTTAGAAAACAAACTGTGCTTATCTAAAAGGAAAGGGGGGGAGTGAATGGAAACATTAAGATTAGGGTTACCATACGTGTACAAATACCTATTAAATACATATATCAAAAAGACCGACCATATAGCAAGGGTGGTCTATGCAAAACTCTGCAATAATTTACATGGAAATTGGATCTGTACATGAATATATATATATATATATATATATATATATATATATATATTGTATGAATGAAACAGTTTGTGTACACCTAGGACAAACAATATTCTAATCATTACACCGATCAAAAAAATTAAAACAATGAAGAAGAAGTAATGTGACATAAACTTATGGGGGTTTTTTCCTGGCACATTCCATTGTAATTTACAACCTAGGAACAGGACTTCCAGAAAGGCTCTGCTGCCCTAGTAACCAGATTTGGGAATGGAGAAATGCTGCCGCCTTGTGGCCGTTTCCCACAACAGCAGCTTTAACCCCAGTTCTACTGGTTCACTAAATATTCACACTCATTGCAGGCCTGTAAATGACACCTGCCCTCAAAAATCTCCTGGGTTCGAAAATCGACCAAAAAATTCCAAAGCTGGCCTCCTTCCAAGAACACAATTTCAAGAGGATTACTGTACTCACCGTTTTTTTCTGTTTTTGTTTAACAGAAATTTAAAATGTTGTGGGAAAAGCTGAACATTAGGAATAACTAAAGACATGCAAATCCCAATTACAAAAACCTATCAGCTCACACCAGTCAGAATGGACATCAGCAAAAATTCTGCAAAAAATAAATGCTGAAGGCTTTGTGGAGAAGTGCCTACCCTTGGTTCAACGTGGAACATGCTAAGAGCCAGTAATGAAAACACAAAGGAGGTGCCTTGAAAAGATAAGTATTGAGCTACCATTCAATCAAGCATACCCACCCCTTGGCCTATCACCTGAGAGTATGAGAATCAAAAAGTCACAGGCTGGGCTTCACTGGTGGTGCAGTGGTTGAGAATCTGCCTTCCGATGCAGGGGACACGGGTTCATGCACCCTTCCAGGAAGATCCCACATGCCGCAAAGCGGCCGGTCCCGTAGCTATGGCTGCTGGGCCTGCACGTCCGGAGCCTGTGCTCCACAAAGGGAGAGGCCACGACAGTGAGAGGCCCGCATACCGCAAACAAACAAACAAAAAGACACAGGCTGGCAATCCTGCACTCCAGCAATATGTACCATAGCCAACACTTGGAAGCAATGAAAATGTCCATCAACAGAGAAATGCACAAAGAAGAAGTGTTCCATGAACACAATGGAATATGACTCCAATAAAAAAATATAAATTTATTTAAAAAAACAAACATAAGTAAGGGGACATCAGCATTTGGGCGTTTATCCTTTTCACATTGCACACTAATTTATAAGCGAGGAACACCACTGCTAGGAAGGTCTGTTTCCCTAGTTACCAGATTGGCAAAGCAGAAATGCTGCCGCGCTCTCGCCGTTACCTGCAACAGCAGCTTTAAAAGCTGTGCTAAGCGTCACTTCATATGCACCAGTACTGGAGGGCTGTAAATAAAACTTGCCTTCAAAATGTCTTGAGGGAGGTAATGGCCAAAATATTTCAAAATGTCATACGTACTTCAAGAAAACCATTTGAAGAGATAAGCTGTACTCACAGTTTGAAGAAGAAAAGGACATGCCAGAAAGCTCAATTTCAAGGGATTATGAGACACATGCAAATCCAAGCACAAAGAGGTATCAGCTCACACTAGTCAGAATAAACATCAGCAAAAAATCTATAAAGAATAAATGCTGAAGGTGTTGTGGAGAAGTGCATAAACTCAAATTTAAGTGGGATATAAACTGGTAAGAGCCACTAATGAGAACAGAGTGGAGGTGCCTTTACAAGGAAAACAGTTGGCTACCATATGATCCAGGAGGCTCACTCCTGGGCCTATAACCTAAGAAGACAGAATTGGAAAGACACAGGCAGGCAAATGTGCATTGCCGCAGTTATCACAATAGCCAAGACCTGGAAGCAACCAAAATGTCCATCAACAGACGAGTGGACAAAGATGAACTGGTGCATGTATAGATGGAAAATTAGGCAAGGAAAAAAAGAACACAATGCCATGTGCAGCACCGTAGATGAGTCTAGAGGTAATCACGCAACTTGTAGTAAGTCAGAAAGAGTAAGACACATATCGTATGATATTACTTATAGGTGTTACCCAAAAATTGATACCAGTGAAGATATTTCCACAGAGAAGGGCAATCACAGATTCATTAAACAAACTTATGGCTCACCAATGGAAAGGTGTGAGGATTGGTTACATTAGGATATTGGTGTTAACAGACATATACCAACACAAGTGAAATATATAATCACCAAAGACCTACGGAATACCAAGAGAAGACTACCCAACATTCTGTCATAACATACAAGGGAAAAGGATCCCAGGAAGAATAGACATATGTGTATGTGTAACAGAACCACATCTTGCACACCTAGAAGGAGCCAAACATTGTAATCAAACATGCTGTGATAAAAAATTAAAATTAAATTACAAAAATGAACAAGAAGTAGGGAGACTTAAACTTAAGAGCCTTTTTCCTGGCACATTCCATTCTAAATTACAACCTAGAACACGACTGCCATTGAGGCTTTGTTGCCTTCGTAACCAGATTTGGTAAAGGAGAACTGCTGCCACCTTGTGGCCGTTTCACACAACAGCAGCTTTAATCCAAGCGCTAATGGTCAGTTGATATTCAAAATAATTGCAGGCCTGTAAATGACACCTGCCCTGAAAACAAATCCTGGGGTCGTATATCAACCAAAAAATTCAAAAGACGTCCACATTTCAAAACGACAGTTTCAAGAGGCATATTTTATGCACATTTGTCTTCTCTTTCCTTTTCTTTCTTTCTTTTGTTAAAAAAACAGGAATGGAAAAAGGCTGAACATCAGGAATTAATAAAGCCATGCAAATCCAGTGTACAAAAACGTTCACCTGACAGCCGTCAGAATGATCATCAGCAAAAAAAAGTCTACAAAGAATAAATGCTGAAGGGGTTTTAGAGAACTGCGTACCCTTTAGCTGCTGGTGGGATGTAACCTGGTAACAGCCAGTAGTGAGAACAGAATGGAGGTGTGTTTAAGAGTAAAAATTGAGCTACCATGTGATCTGGTAGGCCCACTGGCGGGCCTATCACCTGAGTAGACCAGAATCAAAAAGACACAGGATGACATCCCTGCACTGCAGCAACATGTACCATAGCCAAGACCTGGAAGAAACCAAAATGTCCATCAACAGGAAAATGCACCAAGAAGACGTCGTCCATGTACACAATGGAATAGTAGCCATGAAAATGCATGGAACAGTGCCGTTGGCACCACCATAGAAGGATTTAGAGATAATCACCCAACTTGAAGTAAGAAAGAAACCAAAAGACAGACATCCTATGACATCACTTATAGGTGTTACCTAAAAACTGATAGCCATGAAATAACTTCCAAGACAAGGACACGCATAGATTCAGAAAACCAAATTATGTTTAACCAAATGGAAAGGTGTAAGGAATGTCTGAATTAGGATATGGGAGTTAACAGACATATACTAATACATATGAAATATATAACCACAAAATACCTATGGAATACGAAGAGAGGTCTACACAGCACTCTATAATAACATACACGGAAAGGATCCAAAGAGGAATAGACAGATACATTGATAGCATGAACCAAAAACTGTACACCAAGGAGAATCTACATTTTTATCAAATTTGCTCTGATACTTAATAAAAATTAAATTTACAAAACAAAAAAATTTAGGACATATAATCTCCTGGGGGTTTGTGCTGGCACATTCTACTTGAATTTGCAGCTTATTAACACGATTTCCAGGAAAGTTCTGTTGCCCAAAAACCCAGAGTGGGAAATGTAGAAAGGCTGCTGCCTTGTGGCCGTTTCCCACAAGAGTGGCTTTAAACCCACAGCTAATGGTCACTTAACTTTCTCAAGGGCTCAGGGCTGTAAAGGACACCTGCCGTCAAAAAATGTCCTGAGGTATGGAATGGCCAAAGTATTCACAACTGGCAAATTTTTCAAGGAGATAGTAAGGAGGGGTAAGTTTTACTCACTCATTTTCAAAAAAAGAAGAAAATGGATAAAAGCTCAACATCAGGAATTATTAGACTCATGCAAATCTAACCTCCAAACAGGTTTCAAATCACACGTGTCTACTATCATCAGCCAAAGTCTACAAACAATAAATGCTGAAGGGGTTTTAGAGAATTGTGTACCCTTAGCTGCTGGTGAGATGTAAAGTGGTAAGAGCTAATAATGAGAACAGAAAGGAGCTGCATTTACAAGTAAAAATTGAGCCCCCATTCCATTTAGCAGACCCACCGCTGAGCCTCTCACCTGAGAAGTCCAGAGTCGAGAAGGCACAGGCTTCAACAGCTGCACTGCAGAAATTTTCACAGTAGCCAAGACACGGAAGCAACCAAAATGTCCATCACCAGATGAATGGATAAAGAAGTGGTCCATGTACACAATGGAACATTAGCCATGGAAAACAATGAAACACTGCTCTCTGAGGCACCATAGATGAGCCTAGAGATAATCACAGAACATGAGGTAAGTCGGAAAGCAAAAGACATATCCTATGATATCACTTATAGGCGTTATCTAACAACTGACAAAAAACTGAACATATTTCCACAGAGAAAGACACTCACAGACTTAGAAAACAAACTATGCTTATCTAAAAGGAAAGGGGTGGTGGTGAATGGAAACATTAAGATTAGGGTTACCATACGTGTACAAATACCTATTAAATACATATATCAAAAAGACCGACCATATAGCAAGGGTGGTCTATGCAAAACTCTGCAATAATTTACATGGAAATTGGATCTGTACATGAATATATATATATATATATATGTATTGTATGAATGAAACAGTTTGTGTACACCTAGGACAAACAATATTCTAATCATTACACCAATCAAAAAAATTAAAACAATGAAGAAGAAGTAATGTGACATAAACTTATGGGGGTTTTTTCCTGGCACATTCCATTGTAATTTACAACCTAGGAACAAGACTTCCAGAAAGGCTCTGCTGCCCTAGTAACCAGATTTGGGAATGGAGAAATGCTGCCGCCTTGTGGCCGTTTCCCACAACAGCAGCTTTAACCCCAGTTCTACTGGTTCACTAAATATTCACACTCATTGCAGGCCTGTAAATGACACCTGCCCTCAAAAAAATCCTGGGTTCGAAAATCGACCAAAAAATTCCAAAGCTGGCCTCCTTCCAAGAACACAATTTCAAGAGGATTACTGTACTCACCGTTTTTTTCTGTTTTTGTTTAACAGAAATTTAAAATGTTGTGGGAAAAGCTGAACATTAGGAATAACTAAAGACATGCAAATCCCAATTACAAAAACCTATCAGCTCACACCAGTCAGAATGGACATCAGCAAAAATTCTGCAAAAAATAAATGCTGAAGGCTTTGTGGAGAAGTGCCTACCCTTGGTTCAACGTGGAACATGCTAAGAGCCAGTAATGAAAACACAAAGGAGGTGCCTTGAAAAGACAAGTATTGAGCTACCATTCAATCAAGCATACCCACCCCTTGGCCTATCACCTGAGAGTATGAGAATCAAAAAGTCACAGGC
This sequence comes from Mesoplodon densirostris, assembly GCF_025265405.1. Taxonomy (NCBI): domain Eukaryota; kingdom Metazoa; phylum Chordata; class Mammalia; order Artiodactyla; family Ziphiidae; genus Mesoplodon; species Mesoplodon densirostris. Next base: position 32,136,633 of record NC_082669.1, read on the forward strand.
TGGGCTTCACTGGTGGTGCAGTGGTTGAGAATCTGCCTGCCGATGCAGGGGACACGGGTTCATGCACCCTTCCAGGAAGATCCCACATGCCGCAAAGCGGCCGGTCCCGTAGCTATGGCTGCTGGGCCTGCACGTCCGGAGCCTGTGCTCCGCAAAGGGAGAGGCCACGACAGTGAGAGGCCCGCATACCGCAAACAAACAAACAAAAAGACACAGGCTGGCAATCCTGCACTCCAGCAATATGTACCATAGCCAACACTTGGAAGCAACGAAAATGTCCATCAACAGAGAAATGCACAAAGAAGAAGTGTTCCATGAACACAATGGAATATGACTCCAATAAAAAAATATAAATTTATTTAAAAAAACAAACATAAGTAAGGGGACATCAGCATTTGGGCGTTTATCCTTTTCACATTGCACACTAATTTATAAGCGAGGAACACCACTGCTAGGAAGGTCTGTTTCCCTAGTTACCAGATTGGCAAAGCAGAAATGCTGCCGCGCTCTCGCCGTTACCTGCAACAGCAGCTTTAAAAGCTGTGCTAAGCGTCACTTCATATGCACCAGTACTGGAGGGCTGTAAATAAAACTTGCCTTCAAAATGTCTTGAGGGAGGTAATGGCCAAAATATTTCAAAATGTCATACGTACTTCAAGAAAACCATTTGAAGAGGTAAGCTGTACTCACAGTTTGAAGAAGAAAAGGACATGCCAGAAAGCTCAATTTCAAGGGATTATGAGACACATGCAAATCCAAGCACAAAGAGGTATCAGCTCACACTAGTCAGAATAAACATCAGCAAAAAATCTATAAAGAATAAATGCTGAAGGTGTTGTGGAGAAGTGCATAAACTCAAATTTAAGTGGGATATGAACTGGTAAGAGCCACTAATGAGAACAGAGTGGAGGTGCCTTTACAAGGAAAACAGTTGGCTACCATATGATCCAGGAGGCTCACTCCTGGGCCTATAACCTAAGAAGACAGAATTGGAAAGACACAGGCAGGCAAATGTGCATTGCCGCAGTTATTACAATAGCCAAGACCTGGAAGCAACCAAAATGTCCATCAACAGACGAGTGGACAAAGATGAACTGGTGCATGTATAGATGGAAAATTAGGCAAGGAAAAAAAGAACACAATGCCATGTGCAGCACCGTAGATGAGTCTAGAGGTAATCACGCAACTTGTAGTAAGTCAGAAAGAGTAAGACACATATCGTATGATATCACTTATAGGTGTTACCCAAAAATTGATACCAGTGAAGATATTTCCACAGAGAAGGGCAATCACAGATTCATTAAACAAACTTATGGCTCACCAATGGAAAGGTGTGAGGATTGGTTACATTAGGATATTGGTGTTAACAGACATATACCAACACAAGTGAAATATATAATCACCAAAGACCTACGGAATACCAAGAGAAGACTACCCAACATTCTGTCATAACATACAAGGGAAAAGGATCCCAGGAAGAATAGACATATGTGTATGTGTAAAAGAACCACATCTTGCACACCTAGAAGGAGCCAAACATTGTAATCAAACATGCTGTGATAAAAAATTAAAATTAAATTACAAAAATGAACAAGAAGTAGGGAGACTTAAACTTAAGAGCCTTTTTCCTGGCACATTCCATTCTAAATTACAACCTAGAACACGACTGCCATTGAGGCTTTGTTGCCTTCGTAACCAGATTTGGTAAAGGAGAACTGCTGCCACCTTGTGGCCGTTTCACACAACAGCAGCTTTAATCCAAGCGCTAATGGTCAGTTGATATTCAAAATAATTGCAGGCCTGTAAATGACACCTGCCCTGAAAACAAATCCTGGGGTCGTATATCAACCAAAAAATTCAAAAGACGTCCACATTTCAAAACGACAGTTTCAAGAGGCATATTTTATGCACATTTGTCTTCTCTTTCCTTTTCTTTCTTTCTTTTGTTAAAAAAACAGGAATGGAAAAAGGCTGAACATCAGGAATTAATAAAGCCATGCAAATCCAGTGTACAAAAACGTTCACCTGACAGCCGTCAGAATGATCATCAGCAAAAAAAAGTCTACAAAGAATAAATGCTGAAGGGGTTTTAGAGAACTGCGTACCCTTTAGCTGCTGGTGGGATGTAACCTGGTAACAGCCCGTAGTGAGAACAGAATGGAGGTGTGTTTAAGAGTAAAAATTGAGCTACCATGTGATCTGGTAGGCCCACTGGCGGGCCTATCACCTGAGTAGACCAGAATCAAAAAGACACAGGATGACATCCCTGCACTGCAGCAACATGTACCATAGCCAAGACCTGGAAGAAACCAAAATGTCCATCAACAGGAAAATGCACCAAGAAGACGTCGTCCATGTACACAATGGAATAGTAGCCATGAAAATGCATGGAACAGTGCCGTTGGCACCACCATAGAAGGATTTAGAGATAATCACCCAACTTGAAGTAAGAAAGAAACCAAAAGACAGACATCCTATGACATCACTTATAGGTGTTACCTAAAAACTGATAGCCATGAAATAACTTCCAAGACAAGGACACGCATAGATTCAGAAAACCAAATTATGTTTAACCAAATGGAAAGGTGTAAGGAATGTCTGAATTAGGATATGGGAGTTAACAGACATATACTAATACATATGAAATATATAACCACAAAATACCTATGGAATACGAAGAGAGGTCTACACAGCACTCTATAATAACATACACGGAAAGGATCCAAAGAGGAATAGACAGATACATTGATAGCATGAACCAAAAACTGTACACCAAGGAGAATCTACATTTTTATCAAATTTGCTCTGATACTTAATAAAAATTAAATTTACAAAACAAAAAAATTTAGGACATATAATCTCCTGGGGGTTTGTGCTGGCACATTCTACTTGAATTTGCAGCTTATTAACACGATTTCCAGGAAAGTTCTGTTGCCCAAAAACCCAGAGAGGGAAATGTAGAAAGGCTGCCGCCTTGTGGCCGTTTCCCACAAGAGCGGCTTTAAACCCACAGCTAATGGTCACTTAACTTTCTCAAGGGCTCAGGGCTGTAAAGGACACCTGCCGTCAAAAAATGTCCTGAGGTATGGAATGGCCAAAGTATTCAAAACTGGCACATTTTTCAAGGAGATAGTAAGGAGGGGTAAGTTTTACTCACTCATTTTCAAAAAAAGAAGAAAATGGATAAAAGCTCAACATCAGGAATTATTAGACTCATGCAAATCTAACCTCCAAACAGGTTTCAAATCACACGTGTCTACTATCATCAGCCAAAGTCTACAAACAATAAATGCTGAAGGGGTTTTAGAGAATTGTGTACCCTTAGCTGCTGGTGAGATGTAAAGTGGTAAGAGCTAATAATGAGAACAGAAAGGAGCTGCATTTACAAGTAAAAATTGAGCCCCCATTCCATTTAGCAGACCCACTGCTGAGCCTCTCACCTGAGAAGTCCAGAGTCGAGAAGGCACAGGCTTCAACAGCTGCACTGCAGAAATTTTCACAGTAGCCAAGACACGGAAGCAACCAAAATGTCCATCACCAGATGAATGGATAAAGAAGTGGTCCATGTACACAATGGAACATTAGCCATGGAAAACAATGAAACACTGCTCTCTGAGGCACCATAGATGAGCCTAGAGATAATCACAGAACATGAGGTAAGTCGGAAAGCAAAAGACATATCCTATGATATCACTTATAGGCGTTATCTAACAACTGACAAAAAACTGAACATATTTCCACAGAGAAAGACACTCACAGACTTAGAAAACAAACTGTGCTTATCTAAAAGGAAAGGGGGGGAGTGAATGGAAACATTAAGATTAGGGTTACCATACGTGTACAAATACCTATTAAATACATATATCAAAAAGACCGACCATATAGCAAGGGTGGTCTATGCAAAACTCTGCAATAATTTACATGGAAATTGGATCTGTACATGAATATATATATATATATGTATTGTATGAATGAAACAGTTTGTGTACACCTAGGACAAACAATATTCTAATCATTACACCGATTAAAAAAATTAAAACAATGAAGAAGAAGTAATGTGACATAAACTTATGGGGGTTTTTTCCTGGCACATTCCATTGTAATTTACAACCTAGGAACAGGACTTCCAGAAAGGCTCTGCTGCCCTAGTAACCAGATTTGGGAATGGAGAAATGCTGCCGCCTTGTGGCCGTTTCACACAACAGCAGCTTTAACCCCAGTTCTACTGGTTCACTAAATATTCACACTCATTGCAGGCCTGTAAATGACACCTGCCCTCAAAAATCTCCTGGGTTCGAAAATCGACCAAAAAATTCCAAAGCTGGCCTCCTTCCAAGAACACAATTTCAAGAGGATTACTGTACTCACCGTTTTTTTCTGTTTTTGTTTAACAGAAATTTAAAATGTTGTGGGAAAAGCTGAACATTAGGAATAACTAAAGACATGCAAATCCCAATTACAAAAACCTATCAGCTCACACCAGTCAGAATGGACATCAGCAAAAATTCTGCAAAAAATAAATGCTGAAGGCTTTGTGGAGAAGTGCCTACCCTTGGTTCAACGTGGAACATGCTAAGAGCCAGTAATGAAAACACAAAGGAGGTGCCTTGAAAAGATAAGTATTGAGCTACCATTCAATCAAGCATACCCACCCCTTGGCCTATCACCTGAGAGTATGAGAATCAAAAAGTCACAGGCTGGGCTTCACTGGTGGTGCAGTGGTTGAGAATCTGCCTGCCGATGCAGGGGACACGGGTTCATGCACCCTTCCAGGAAGATCCCACATGCCGCAAAGCGGCCGGTCCCGTAGCTATGGCCTGCACGTCCGGAGCCTGTGCTCCGCAAAGGGAGAGGCCACGACAGTGAGAGGCCCGCATACCGCAAACAAACAAACAAAAAGACACAGGCTGGCAATCCTGCACTCCAGCAATATGTACCATAGCCAACACTTGGAAGCAATGAAAATGTCCATCAACAGAGAAATGCACAAAGAAGAAGTGTTCCATGAACACAATGGAATATGACTCCAATAAAAAAATATAAATTTATTTAAAAAAACAAACATAAGTAAGGGGACATCAGCATTTGGGCGTTTATCCTTTTCACATTGCACACTAATTTATAAGCGAGGAACACCACTGCTAGGAAGGTCTGTTTCCCTAGTTACCAGATTGGCAAAGCAGAAATGCTGCCGCGCTCTCGCCGTTACCTGCAACAGCAGCTTTAAAAGCTGTGCTAAGCGTCACTTCATATGCACCAGTACTGGAGGGCTGTAAATAAAACTTGCCTTCAAAATGTCTTGAGGGAGGTAATGGCCAAAATATTTCAAAATGTCATACGTACTTCAAGAAAACCATTTGAAGAGGTAAGCTGTACTCACAGTTTGAAGAAGAAAAGGACATGCCAGAAAGCTCAATTTCAAGGGATTATGAGACACATGCAAATCCAAGCACAAAGAGGTATCAGCTCACACTAGTCAGAATAAACATCAGCAAAAAATCTATAAAGAATAAATGCTGAAGGTGTTGTGGAGAAGTGCATAAACTCAAATTTAAGTGGGATATGAACTGGTAAGAGCCACTAATGAGAACAGAGTGGAGGTGCCTTTACAAGGAAAACAGTTGGCTACCATATGATCCAGGAGGCTCACTCCTGGGCCTATAACCTAAGAAGACAGAATTGGAAAGACACAGGCAGGCAAATGTGCATTGCCGCAGTTATCACAATAGCCAAGACCTGGAAGCAACCAAAATGTCCATCAACAGACGAGTGGACAAAGATGAACTGGTGCATGTATAGATGGAAAATTAGGCAAGGAAAAAAGAACACAATGCCATGTGCAGCACCGTAGATGAGTCTAGAGGTAATCACGCAACTTGTAGTAAGTCAGAAAGAGTAAGACACATATCGTATGATATCACTTATAGGTGTTACCCAAAAATTGATACCAGTGAAGATATTTCCACAGAGAAGGGCAATCACAGATTCATTAAACAAACTTATGGCTCACCAATGGAAAGGTGTGAGGATTGGTTACATTAGGATATTGGTGTTAACAGACATATACCAACACAAGTGAAATATATAATCACCAAAGACCTACGGAATACCAAGAGAAGACTACCCAACATTCTGTCATAACATACAAGGGAAAAGGATCCCAGGAAGAATAGACATATGTGTATGTGTAACAGAACCACATCTTGCACACCTAGAAGGAGCCAAACATTGTAATCAAACATGCTGTGATAAAAAATTAAAATTAAATTACAAAAATGAACAAGAAGTAGGGAGACTTAAACTTAAGAGCCTTTTTCCTGGCACATTCCATTCTAAATTACAACCTAGAACACGACTGCCATTGAGGCTTTGTTGCCTTCGTAACCAGATTTGGTAAAGGAGAACTGCTGCCACCTTGTGGCCGTTTCACACAACAGCAGCTTTAATCCAAGCGCTAATGGTCAGTTGATATTCAAAATAATTGCAGGCCTGTAAATGACACCTGCCCTGAAAACAAATCCTGGGGTCGTATATCAACCAAAAAATTCAAAAGACGTCCACATTTCAAAACGACAGTTTCAAGAGGCATATTTTATGCACATTTGTCTTCTCTTTCCTTTTCTTTCTTTCTTTTGTTAAAAAAACAGGAATGGAAAAAGGCTGAACATCAGGAATTAATAAAGCCATGCAAATCCAGTGTACAAAAACGTTCACCTGACAGCCGTCAGAATGATCATCAGCAAAAAAAAGTCTACAAAGAATAAATGCTGAAGGGGTTTTAGAGAACTGCGTACCCTTTAGCTGCTGGTGGGATGTAACCTGGTAACAGCCAGTAGTGAGAACAGAATGGAGGTGTGTTTAAGAGTAAAAATTGAGCTACCATGTGATCTGGTAGGCCCACTGGCGGGCCTATCACCTGAGTAGACCAGAATCAAAAAGACACAGGCTGACATCCCTGCACTGCAGCAACATGTACCATAGCCAAGACCTGGAAGAAACCAAAATGTCCATCAACAGAAAAATGCACCAAGAAGACGTCGTCCATGTACACAATGGAATAGTAGCCATGAAAATGCATGGAACAGTGCCGTTGGCACCACCATAGAAGGATTTAGAGATAATCACCCAACTTGAAGTAAGAAAGAAACCAAAAGACAGACATCCTATGACATCACTTATAGGTGTTACCTAAAAACTGATAGCCATGAAATAACTTCCAAGACAAGGACACGCATAGATTCAGAAAACCAAATTATGTTTAACCAAATGGAAAGGTGTAAGGAATGTCTGAATTAGGATATGGGAGTTAACAGACATATACTAATACATATGAAATATATAACCACAAAATACCTATGGAATACGAAGAGAGGTCTACACAGCACTCTATAATAACATACACGGAAAGGATCCAAAGAGGAATAGACAGATACATTGATAGCATGAACCAAAAACTGTACACCAAGGAGAATCTACATTTTTATCAAATTTGCTCTGATACTTAATAAAAATTAAATTTACAAAACAAAAAAATTTAGGACATATAATCTCCTGGGGGTTTGTGCTGGCACATTCTACTTGAATTTGCAGCTTATTAACACGATTTCCAGGAAAGTTCTGTTGCCCAAAAACCCAGAGTGGGAAATGTAGAAAGGCTGCTGCCTTGTGGCCGTTTCCCACAAGAGTGGCTTTAAACCCACAGCTAATGGTCACTTAACTTTCTCAAGGGCTCAGGGCTGTAAAGGACACCTGCCGTCAAAAAATGTCCTGAGGTATGGAATGGCCAAAGTATTCACAACTGGCAAATTTTTCAAGGAGATAGTAAGGAGGGGTAAGTTTTACTCACTCATTTTCAAAAAAAGAAGAAAATGGATAAAAGCTCAACATCAGGAATTATTAGACTCATGCAAATCTAACCTCCAAACAGGTTTCAAATCACACGTGTCTACTATCATCAGCCAAAGTCTACAAACAATAAATGCTGAAGGGGTTTTAGAGAATTGTGTACCCTTAGCTGCTGGTGAGATGTAAAGTGGTAAGAGCTAATAATGAGAACAGAAAGGAGCTGCATTTACAAGTAAAAATTGAGCCCCCATTCCATTTAGCAGACCCACCGCTGAGCCTCTCACCTGAGAAGTCCAGAGTCGAGAAGGCACAGGCTTCAACAGCTGCACTGCAGAAATTTTCACAGTAGCCAAGACACGGAAGCAACCAAAATGTCCATCACCAGATGAATGGATAAAGAAGTGGTCCATGTACACAATGGAACATTAGCCATGGAAAACAATGAAACACTGCTCTCTGAGGCACCATAGATGAGCCTAGAGATAATCACAGAACATGAGGTAAGTCGGAAAGCAAAAGACATATCCTATGATATCACTTATAGGCGTTATCTAACAACTGACAAAAAACTGAACATATTTCCACAGAGAAAGACACTCACAGACTTAGAAAACAAACTATGCTTATCTAAAAGGAAAGGGGTGGTGGTGAATGGAAACATTAAGATTAGGGTTACCATACGTGTACAAATACCTATTAAATACATATATCAAAAAGACCGACCATATAGCAAGGGTGGTCTATGCAAAACTCTGCAATAATTTACATGGAAATTGGATCTGTACATGAATATATATATATATATATATGTATTGTATGAATGAAACAGTTTGTGTACACCTAGGACAAACAATATTCTAATCATTACACCAATCAAAAAAATTAAAACAATGAAGAAGAAGTAATGTGACATAAACTTATGGGGTTTTTTTCCTGGCACATTCCATTGTAATTTACAACCTAGGAACAAGACTTCCAGAAAGGCTCTGCTGCCCTAGTAACCAGATTTGGGAATGGAGAAATGCTGCCGCCTTGTGGCCGTTTCCCACAACAGCAGCTTTAACCCCAGTTCTACTGGTTCACTAAATATTCACACTCATTGCAGGCCTGTAAATGACACCTGCCCTCAAAAAAATCCTGGGTTCGAAAATCGACCAAAAAATTCCAAAGCTGGCCTCCTTCCAAGAACACAATTTCAAGAGGATTACTGTACTCACCGTTTTTTTCTGTTTTTGTTTAACAGAAATTTAAAATGTTGTGGGAAAAGCTGAACATTAGGAATAACTAAAGACATGCAAATCCCAATTACAAAAACCTATCAGCTCACACCAGTCAGAATGGACATCAGCAAAAATTCTGCAAAAAATAAATGCTGAAGGCTTTGTGGAGAAGTGCCTACCCTTGGTTCAACGTGGAACATGCTAAGAGCCAGTAATGAAAACACAAAGGAGGTGCCTTGAAAAGACAAGTATTGAGCTACCATTCAATCAAGCATACCCACCCCTTGGCCTATCACCTGAGAGTATGAGAATCAAAAAGTCACAGGCTGGGCTTCACTGGTGGTGCAGTGGTTGAGAATCTGCCTGCCGATGCAGGGGACACGGGTTCATGCACCCTTCCAGGAAGATCCCACATGCCGCAAAGCGGCCAGTCCCGTAGCTATGGCTGCTGGGCCTGCACGTCCGGAGCCTGTGCTCCGCAAAGGGAGAGGCCACGACAGTGAGAGGCCCGCATACCGCAAACAAACAAACAAAAAGACACAGGCTGGCAATCCTGCACTCCAGCAATATGTACCATAGCCAACACTTGGAAGCAACGAAAATGTCCATAAACAGAGAAATGCACAAAGAAGAAGTGTTCCATGAACACAATGGAATATGACTCCAATAAAAAAATATAAATTTATTTAAAAAAACAAACATAAGTAAGGGGACATCAGCATTTGGGCGTTTATCCTTTTCACATTGCACACTAATTTATAAGCGAGGAACACCACTGCTAGGAAGGTCTGTTTCCCTAGTTACCAGATTGGCAAAGCAGAAATGCTGCCGCGCTCTCGCCGTTACCTGCAACAGCAGCTTTAAAAGCTGTGCTAAGCGTCACTTCATATGCACCAGTACTGGAGGGCTGTAAATGAAACTTGCCTTCAAAATGTCTTGAGGGAGGTAATGGCCAAAATATTTCAAAATGTCATACGTACTTCAAGAAAACCATTTGAAGAGGTAAGCTGTACTCACAGTTTGAAGAAGAAAAGGACATGCCAGAAAGCTCAATTTCAAGGGATTATGAGACACATGCAAATCCAAGCACAAAGAGGTATCAGCTCACACTAGTCAGAATAAACATCAGCAAAAAATCTATAAAGAATAAATGCTGAAGGTGTTGTGGAGAAGTGCATAAACTCAAATTTAAGTGGGATATGAACTGGTAAGAGCCACTAATGAGAACAGAGTGGAGGTGCCTTTACAAGGAAAACAGTTGGCTACCATATGATCCAGGAGGCTCACTCCTGGGCCTATAACCTAAGAAGACAGAATTGGAAAGACACAGGCAGGCAAATGTGCATTGCCGCAGTTATTACAATAGCCAAGACCTGGAAGCAACCAAAATGTCCATCAACAGACGAGTGGACAAAGATGAACTGGTGCATGTATAGATGGAAAATTAGGCAAGGAAAAAAAGAACACAATGCCATGTGCAGCACCGTAGATGAGTCTAGAGGTAATCACGCAACTTGTAGTAAGTCAGAAAGAGTAAGACACATATCGTATGATATCACTTATAGGTGTTACCCAAAAATTGATACCAGTGAAGATATTTCCACAGAGAAGGGCAATCACAGATTCATTAAACAAACTTATGGCTCACCAATGGAAAGGTGTGAGGATTGGTTACATTAGGATATTGGTGTTAACAGACATATACCAACACAAGTGAAATATATAATCACCAAAGACCTACGGAATACCAAGAGAAGACTACCCAACATTCTGTCATAACATACAAGGGAAAAGGATCCCAGGAAGAATAGACATATGTGTATGTGTAAAAGAACCACATCTTGCACACCTAGAAGGAGCCAAACATTGTAATCAAACATGCTGTGATAAAAAATTAAAATTAAATTACAAAAATGAACAAGAAGTAGGGAGACTTAAACTTAAGAGCCTTTTTCCTGGCACATTCCATTCTAAATTACAACCTAGAACACGACTGCCATTGAGGCTTTGTTGCCTTCGTAACCAGATTTGGTAAAGGAGAACTGCTGCCACCTTGTGGCCGTTTCACACAACAGCAGCTTTAATCCAAGCGCTAATGGTCAGTTGATATTCAAAATAATTGCAGGCCTGTAAATGACACCTGCCCTGAAAACAAATCCTGGGGTCGTATATCAACCAAAAAATTCAAAAGACGTCCACATTTCAAAACGACAGTTTCAAGAGGCATATTTTATGCACATTTGTCTTCTCTTTCCTTTTCTTTCTTTCTTTTGTGAAAAAAACAGGAATGGAAAAAGGCTGAACATCAGGAATTAATAAAGCCATGCAAATCCAGTGTACAAAAACGTTCACCTGACAGCCGTCAGAATGATCATCAGCAAAAAAAAGTCTACAAAGAATAAATGCTGAAGGGGTTTTAGAGAACTGCGTACCCTTTAGCTGCTGGTGGGATGTAACCTGGTAACAGCCAGTAGTGAGAACAGAATGGAGGTGTGTTTAAGAGTAAAAATTGAGCTACCATGTGATCTGGTAGGCCCACTGGCGGGCCTATCACCTGAGTAGACCAGAATCAAAAAGACACAGGATGACATCCCTGCACTGCAGCAACATGTACCATAGCCAAGACCTGGAAGAAACCAAAATGTCCATCAACAGGAAAATGCACCAAGAAGACGTCGTCCATGTACACAATGGAATAGTAGCCATGAAAATGCATGGAACAGTGCCGTTGGCACCACCATAGAAGGATTTAGAGATAATCACCCAACTTGAAGTAAGAAAGAAACCAAAAGACAGACATCCTATGACATCACTTATAGGTGTTACCTAAAAACTGATAGCCATGAAATAACTTCCAAGACAAGGACACGCATAGATTCAGAAAACCAAATTATGTTTAACCAAATGGAAAGGTGTAAGGAATGTCTGAATTAGGATATGGGAGTTAACAGACATATACTAATACATATGAAATATATAACCACAAAATACCTATGGAATACGAAGAGAGGTCTACACAGCACTCTATAATAACATACACGGAAAGGATCCAAAGAGGAATAGACAGATACATTGATAGCATGAACCAAAAACTGTACACCAAGGAGAATCTACATTTTTATCAAATTTGCTCTGATACTTAATAAAAATTAAATTTACAAAACAAAAAAATTTAGGACATATAATCTCCTGGGGGTTTGTGCTGGCACATTCTACTTGAATTTGCAGCTTATTAACACGATTTCCAGGAAAGTTCTGTTGCCCAAAAACCCAGAGTGGGAAATGTAGAAAGGCTGCTGCCTTGTGGCCGTTTCCCACAAGAGCGGCTTTAAACCCACAGCTAATGGTCACTTAACTTTCTCAAGGGCTCAGGGCTGTAAAGGACACCTGCCGTCAAAAAATGTCCTGAGGTATGGAATGGCCAAAGTATTCACAACTGGCAAATTTTTCAAGGAGATAGTAAGGAGGGGTAAGTTTTACTCACTCATTTTCAAAAAAAGAAGAAAATGGATAAAAGCTCAACATCAGGAATTATTAGACTCATGCAAATCTAACCTCCAAACAGGTTTCAAATCACACGTGTCTACTATCATCAGCCAAAGTCTACAAACAATAAATGCTGAAGGGGTTTTAGAGAATTGTGTACCCTTAGCTGCTGGTGAGATGTAAAGTGGTAAGAGCTAATAATGAGAACAGAAAGGAGCTGCATTTACAAGTAAAAATTGAGCCCCCATTCCATTTAGCAGACCCACCGCTGAGCCTCTCACCTGAGAAGTCCAGAGTCGAGAAGGCACAGGCTTCAACAGCTGCACTGCAGAAATTTTCACAGTAGCCAAGACACGGAAGCAACCAAAATGTCCATCACCAGATGAATGGATAAAGAAGTGGTCCATGTACACAATGGAACATTAGCCATGGAAAACAATGAAACACTGCTCTCTGAGGCACCATAGATGAGCCTAGAGATAATCACAGAACATGAGGTAAGTCGGAAAGCAAAAGACATATCCTATGATATCACTTATAGGCGTTATCTAACAACTGACAAAAAACTGAACATATTTCCACAGAGAAAGACACTCACAGACTTAGAAAACAAACTATGCTTATCTAAAAGGAAAGGGGTGGTGGTGAATGGAAACATTAAGATTAGGGTTACCATACGTGTACAAATACCTATTAAATACATATATCAAAAAGACCGACCATATAGCAAGGGTGGTCTATGCAAAACTCTGCAATAATTTACATGGAAATTGGATCTGTACATGAATATATATATATATATATATATATATGTATTGTATGAATGAAACAGTTTGTGTACACCTAGGACAAACAATATTCTAATCATTACACCAATCAAAAAAATTAAAACAATGAAGAAGAAGTAATGTGACATAAACTTATGGGGGTTTTTTCCTGGCACATTCCATTGTAATTTACAACCTAGGAACAAGACTTCCAGAAAGGCTCTGCTGCCCTAGTAACCAGATTTGGGAATGGAGAAATGCTGCCGCCTTGTGGCCGTTTCCCACAACAGCAGCTTTAACCCCAGTTCTACTGGTTCACTAAATATTCACACTCATTGCAGGCCTGTAAATGACACCTGCCCTCAAAAAAATCCTGGGTTCGAAAATCGACCAAAAAATTCCAAAGCTGGCCTCCTTCCAAGAACACAATTTCAAGAGGATTACTGTACTCACCGTTTTTTTCTGTTTTTGTTTAACAGAAATTTAAAATGTTGTGGGAAAAGCTGAACATTAGGAATAACTAAAGACATGCAAATCCCAATTACAAAAACCTATCAGCTCACACCAGTCAGAATGGACATCAGCAAAAATTCTGCAAAAAATAAATGCTGAAGGCTTTGTGGAGAAGTGCCTACCCTTGGTTCAACGTGGAACATGCTAAGAGCCAGTAATGAAAACACAAAGGAGGTGCCTTGAAAAGACAAGTATTGAGCTACCATTCAATCAAGCATACCCACCCCTTGGCCTATCGCCTGAGAGTATGAGAATCAAAAAGTCACAGGCTGGGCTTCACTGGTGGTGCAGTGGTTGAGAATCTGCCTGCCGATGCAGGGGACACGGGTTCATGCACCCTTCCAGGAAGATCCCACATGCCGCAAAGCGGCCGGTCCCGTAGCTATGGCTGCTGGGCCTGCACGTCCGGAGCCTGTGCTCCGCAAAGGGAGAGGCCACGACAGTGAGAGGCCCGCATACCGCAAACAAACAAACAAAAAGACACAGGCTGGCAATCCTGCACTCCAGCAATATGTACCATAGCCAACACTTGGAAGCAACGAAAATGTCCATAAACAGAGAAATGCACAAAGAAGAAGTGTTCCATGAACACAATGGAATATGACTCCAATAAAAAAATATAAATTTATTTAAAAAAACAAACATAAGTAAGGGGACATCAGCATTTGGGCGTTTATCCTTTTCACATTGCACACTAATTTATAAGCGAGGAACACCACTGCTAGGAAGGTCTGTTTCCCTAGTTACCAGATTGGCAAAGCAGAAATGCTGCCGCGCTCTCGCCGTTACCTGCAACAGCAGCTTTAAAAGCTGTGCTAAGCGTCACTTCATATGCACCAGTACTGGAGGGCTGTAAATGAAACTTGCCTTCAAAATGTCTTGAGGGAGGTAATGGCCAAAATATTTCAAAATGTCATACGTACTTCAAGAAAACCATTTGAAGAGGTAAGCTGTACTCACAGTTTGAAGAAGAAAAGGACATGCCAGAAAGCTCAATTTCAAGGGATTATGAGACACATGCAAATCCAAGCACAAAGAGGTATCAGCTCACACTAGTCAGAATAAACATCAGCAAAAAATCTATAAAGAATAAATGCTGAATGTGTTGTGGAGAAGTGCATAAACTCAAATTTAAGTGGGATATGAACTGGTAAGAGCCACTAATGAGAACAGAGTGGAGGTGCCTTTACAAGGAAAACAGTTGGCTACCATATGATCCAGGAGGCTCACTCCTGGGCCTATAACCTAAGAAGACAGAATTGGAAAGACACAGGCAGGCAAATGTGCATTGCCGCAGTTATTACAATAGCCAAGACCTGGAAGCAACCAAAATGTCCATCAACAGACGAGTGGACAAAGATGAACTGGTGCATGTATAGATGGAAAATTAGGCAAGGAAAAAAAGAACACAATGCCATGTGCAGCACCGTAGATGAGTCTAGAGGTAATCACGCAACTTGTAGTAAGTCAGAAAGAGTAAGACACATATCGTATGATATCACTTATAGGTGTTACCCAAAAATTGATACCAGTGAAGATATTTCCACAGAGAAGGGCAATCACAGATTCATTAAACAAACTTATGGCTCACCAATGGAAAGGTGTGAGGATTGGTTACATTAGGATATTGGTGTTAACAGACATATACCAACACAAGTGAAATATATAATCACCAAAGACCTACGGAATACCAAGAGAAGACTACCCAACATTCTGTCATAACATACAAGGGAAAAGGATCCCAGGAAGAATAGACATATGTGTATGTGTAACAGAACCACATCTTGCACACCTAGAAGGAGCCAAACATTGTAATCAAACATGCTGTGATAAAAAATTAAAATTAAATTACAAAAATGAACAAGAAGTAGGGAGACTTAAACTTAAGAGCCTTTTTCCTGGCACATTCCATTCTAAATTACAACCTAGAACACGACTGCCATTGAGGCTTTGTTGCCTTCGTAACCAGATTTGGTAAAGGAGAACTGCTGCCACCTTGTGGCCGTTTCACACAACAGCAGCTTTAATCCAAGCGCTAATGGTCAGTTGATATTCAAAATAATTGCAGGCCTGTAAATGACACCTGCCCTGAAAACAAATCCTGGGGTCGTATATCAACCAAAAAATTCAAAAGACGTCCACATTTCAAAACGACAGTTTCAAGAGGCATATTTTATGCACATTTGTCTTCTCTTTCCTTTTCTTTCTTTCTTTTGTTAAAAAAACAGGAATGGAAAAAGGCTGAACATCAGGAATTAATAAAGCCATGCAAATCCAGTGTACAAAAACGTTCACCTGACAGCCGTCAGAATGATCATCAGCAAAAAAAAGTCTACAAAGAATAAATGCTGAAGGGGTTTTAGAGAACTGCGTACCCTTTAGCTGCTGGTGGGATGTAACCTGGTAACAGCCCGTAGTGAGAACAGAATGGAGGTGTGTTTAAGAGTAAAAATTGAGCTACCATGTGATCTGGTAGGCCCACTGGCGGGCCTATCACCTGAGTAGACCAGAATCAAAAAGACACAGGATGACATCCCTGCACTGCAGCAACATGTACCATAGCCAAGACCTGGAAGAAACCAAAATGTCCATCAACAGGAAAATGCACCAAGAAGACGTCGTCCATGTACACAATGGAATAGTAGCCATGAAAATGCATGGAACAGTGCCGTTGGCACCACCATAGAAGGATTTAGAGATAATCACCCAACTTGAAGTAAGAAAGAAACCAAAAGACAGACATCCTATGACATCACTTATAGGTGTTACCTAAAAACTGATAGCCATGAAATAACTTCCAAGACAAGGACACGCATAGATTCAGAAAACCAAATTATGTTTAACCAAATGGAAAGGTGTAAGGAATGTCTGAATTAGGATATGGGAGTTAACAGACATATACTAATACATATGAAATATATAACCACAAAATACCTATGGAATACGAAGAGAGGTCTACACAGCACTCTATAATAACATACACGGAAAGGATCCAAAGAGGAATAGACAGATACATTGATAGCATGAACCAAAAACTGTACACCAAGGAGAATCTACATTTTTATCAAATTTGCTCTGATACTTAATAAAAATTAAATTTACAAAACAAAAAAATTTAGGACATATAATCTCCTGGGGGTTTGTGCTGGCACATTCTACTTGAATTTGCAGCTTATTAACACGATTTCCAGGAAAGTTCTGTTGCCCAAAAACCCAGAGAGGGAAATGTAGAAAGGCTGCCGCCTTGTGGCCGTTTCCCACAAGAGCGGCTTTAAACCCACAGCTAATGGTCACTTAACTTTCTCAAGGGCTCAGGGCTGTAAAGGACACCTGCCGTCAAAAAATGTCCTGAGGTATGGAATGGCCAAAGTATTCAAAACTGGCACATTTTTCAAGGAGATAGTAAGGAGGGGTAAGTTTTACTCACTCATTTTCAAAAAAAGAAGAAAATGGATAAAAGCTCAACATCAGGAATTATTAGACTCATGCAAATCTAACCTCCAAACAGGTTTCAAATCACACGTGTCTACTATCATCAGCCAAAGTCTACAAACAATAAATGCTGAAGGGGTTTTAGAGAATTGTGTACCCTTAGCTGCTGGTGAGATGTAAAGTGGTAAGAGCTAATAATGAGAACAGAAAGGAGCTGCATTTACAAGTAAAAATTGAGCCCCCATTCCATTTAGCAGACCCACTGCTGAGCCTCTCACCTGAGAAGTCCAGAGTCGAGAAGGCACAGGCTTCAACAGCTGCACTGCAGAAATTTTCACAGTAGCCAAGACACGGAAGCAACCAAAATGTCCATCACCAGATGAATGGATAAAGAAGTGGTCCATGTACACAATGGAACATTAGCCATGGAAAACAATGAAACACTGCTCTCTGAGGCACCATAGATGAGCCTAGAGATAATCACAGAACATGAGGTAAGTCGGAAAGCAAAAGACATATCCTATGATATCACTTATAGGCGTTATCTAACAACTGACAAAAAACTGAACATATTTCCACAGAGAAAGACACTCACAGACTTAGAAAACAAACTGTGCTTATCTAAAAGGAAAGGGGGGGAGTGAATGGAAACATTAAGATTAGGGTTACCATACGTGTACAAATACCTATTAAATACATATATCAAAAAGACCGACCATATAGCAAGGGTGGTCTATGCAAAACTCTGCAATAATTTACATGGAAATTGGATCTGTACATGAATATATATATATATATATATATATATATATATATATGTACTGTATGAATGAAACAGTTTGTGTACACCTAGGACAAACAATATTCTAATCATTACACCGATCAAAAAAATTAAAACAATGAAGAAGAAGTAATGTTACATAAACTTATGGGGGTTTTTTCCTGGCACATTCCATTGTAATTTACAACCTAGGAACAGGACTTCCAGAAAGGCTCTGCTGCCCTAGTAACCAGATTTGGGAATGGAGAAATGCTGCCGCCTTGTGGCCGTTTCCCACAACAGCAGCTTTAACCCCAGTTCTACTGGTTCACTAAATATTCACACTCATTGCAGGCCTGTAAATGACACCTGCCCTCAAAAATCTCCTGGGTTCGAAAATCGACCAAAAAATTCCAAAGCTGGCCTCCTTCCAAGAACACAATTTCAAGAGGATTACTGTACTCACCGTTTTTTTCTGTTTTTGTTTAACAGAAATTTAAAATGTTGTGGGAAAAGCTGAACATTAGGAATAACTAAAGACATGCAAATCCCAATTACAAAAACCTATCAGCTCACACCAGTCAGAATGGACATCAGCAAAAATTCTGCAAAAAATAAATGCTGAAGGCTTTGTGGAGAAGTGCCTACCCTTGGTTCAACGTGGAACATGCTAAGAGCCAGTAATGAAAACACAAAGGAGGTGCCTTGAAAAGATAAGTATTGAGCTACCATTCAATCAAGCATACCCACCCCTTGGCCTATCACCTGAGAGTATGAGAATCAAAAAGTCACAGGCTGGGCTTCACTGGTGGTGCAGTGGTTGAGAATCTGCCTGCCGATGCAGGGGACACGGGTTCATGCACCCTTCCAGGAAGATCCCACATGCCGCAAAGCGGCCGGTCCCGTAGCTATGGCTGCTGGGCCTGCACGTCCGGAGCCTGTGCTCCGCAAAGGGAGAGGCCACGACAGTGAGAGGCCCGCATACCGCAAACAAACAAACAAAAAGACACAGGCTGGCAATCCTGCACTCCAGCAATATGTACCATAGCCAACACTTGGAAGCAATGAAAATGTCCATCAACAGAGAAATGCACAAAGAAGAAGTGTTCCATGAACACAATGGAATATGACTCCAATAAAAAAATATAAATTTATTTAAAAAAACAAACATAAGTAAGGGGACATCAGCATTTGGGCGTTTATCCTTTTCACATTGCACACTAATTTATAAGCGAGGAACACCACTGCTAGGAAGGTCTGTTTCCCTAGTTACCAGATTGGCAAAGCAGAAATGCTGCCGCGCTCTCGCCGTTACCTGCAACAGCAGCTTTAAAAGCTGTGCTAAGCGTCACTTCATATGCACCAGTACTGGAGGGCTGTAAATAAAACTTGCCTTCAAAATGTCTTGAGGGAGATAATGGCCAAAATATTTCAAAATGTCATACGTACTTCAAGAAAACCATTTGAAGAGGTAAGCTGTACTCACAGTTTGAAGAAGAAAAGGACATGCCAGAAAGCTCAATTTCAAGGGATTATGAGACACATGCAAATCCAAGCACAAAGAGGTATCAGCTCACACTAGTCAGAATAAACATCAGCAAAAAATCTATAAAGAATAAATGCTGAAGGTGTTGTGGAGAAGTGCATAAACTCAAATTTAAGTGGGATATAAACTGGTAAGAGCCACTAATGAGAACAGAGTGGAGGTGCCTTTACAAGGAAAACAGTTGGCTACCATATGATCCAGGAGGCTCACTCCTGGGCCTATAACCTAAGAAGACAGAATTGGAAAGACACAGGCAGGCAAATGTGCATTGCCGCAGTTATCACAATAGCCAAGACCTGGAAGCAACCAAAATGTCCATCAACAGACGAGTGGACAAAGATGAACTGGTGCATGTATAGATGGAAAATTAGGCAAGGAAAAAAAGAACACAATGCCATGTGCAGCACCGTAGATGAGTCTAGAGGTAATCACGCAACTTGTAGTAAGTCAGAAAGAGTAAGACACATATCGTATGATATCACTTATAGGTGTTACCCAAAAATTGATACCAGTGAAGATATTTCCACAGAGAAGGGCAATCACAGATTCATTAAACAAACTTATGGCTCACCAATGGAAAGGTGTGAGGATTGGTTACATTAGGATATTGGTGTTAACAGACATATACCAACACAAGTGAAATATATAATCACCAAAGACCTACGGAATACCAAGAGAAGACTACCCAACATTCTGTCATAACATACAAGGGAAAAGGATCCCAGGAAGAATAGACATATGTGTATGTGTAACAGAACCACATCTTGCACACCTAGAAGGAGCCAAACATTGTAATCAAACATGCTGTGATAAAAAATTAAAATTAAATTACAAAAATGAACAAGAAGTAGGGAGACTTAAACTTAAGAGCCTTTTTCCTGGCACATTCCATTCTAAATTACAACCTAGAACACGACTGCCATTGAGGCTTTGTTGCCTTCGTAACCAGATTTGGTAAAGGAGAACTGCTGCCACCTTGTGGCCGTTTCACACAACAGCAGCTTTAATCCAAGCGCTAATGGTCAGTTGATATTCAAAATAATTGCAGGCCTGTAAATGACACCTGCCCTGAAAACAAATCCTGGGGTCGTATATCAACCAAAAAATTCAAAAGACGTCCACATTTCAAAACGACAGTTTCAAGAGGCATATTTTATGCACATTTGTCTTCTCTTTCCTTTTCTTTCTTTCTTTTGTTAAAAAAACAGGAATGGAAAAAGGCTGAACATCAGGAATTAATAAAGCCATGCAAATCCAGTGTACAAAAACGTTCACCTGACAGCCGTCAGAATGATCATCAGCAAAAAAAAGTCTACAAAGAATAAATGCTGAAGGGGTTTTAGAGAACTGCGTACCCTTTAGCTGCTGGTGGGATGTAACCTGGTAACAGCCAGTAGTGAGAACAGAATGGAGGTGTGTTTAAGAGTAAAAATTGAGCTACCATGTGATCTGGTAGGCCCACTGGCGGGCCTATCACCTGAGTAGACCAGAATCAAAAAGACACAGGCTGACATCCCTGCACTGCAGCAACATGTACCATAGCCAAGACCTGGAAGAAACCAAAATGTCCATCAACAGGAAAATGCACCAAGAAGACGTCGTCCATGTACACAATGGAATAGTAGCCATGAAAATGCATGGAACAGTGCCGTTGGCACCACCATAGAAGGATTTAGAGATAATCACCCAACTTGAAGTAAGAAAGAAACCAAAAGACAGACATCCTATGACATCACTTATAGGTGTTACCTAAAAACTGATAGCCATGAAATAACTTCCAAGACAAGGACACGCATAGATTCAGAAAACCAAATTATGTTTAACCAAATGGAAAGGTGTAAGGAATGTCTGAATTAGGATATGGGAGTTAACAGACATATACTAATACATATGAAATATATAACCACAAAATACCTATGGAATACGAAGAGAGGTCTACACAGCACTCTATAATAACATACACGGAAAGGATCCAAAGAGGAATAGACAGATACATTGATAGCATGAACCAAAAACTGTACACCAAGGAGAATCTACATTTTTATCAAATTTGCTCTGATACTTAATAAAAATTAAATTTACAAAACAAAAAAATTTAGGACATATAATCTCCTGGGGGTTTGTGCTGGCACATTCTACTTGAATTTGCAGCTTATTAACACGATTTCCAGGAAAGTTCTGTTGCCCAAAAACCCAGAGTGGGAAATGTAGAAAGGCTGCTGCCTTGTGGCCGTTTCCCACAAGAGTGGCTTTAAACCCACAGCTAATGGTCACTTAACTTTCTCAAGGGCTCAGGGCTGTAAAGGACACCTGCCGTCAAAAAATGTCCTGAGGTATGGAATGGCCAAAGTATTCACAACTGGCAAATTTTTCAAGGAGATAGTAAGGAGGGGTAAGTTTTACTCACTCATTTTCAAAAAAAGAAGAAAATGGATAAAAGCTCAACATCAGGAATTATTAGACTCATGCAAATCTAACCTCCAAACAGGTTTCAAATCACACGTGTCTACTATCATCAGCCAAAGTCTACAAACAATAAATGCTGAAGGGGTTTTAGAGAATTGTGTACCCTTAGCTGCTGGTGAGATGTAAAGTGGTAAGAGCTAATAATGAGAACAGATAGGAGCTGCATTTACAAGTAAAAATTGAGCCCCCATTCCATTTAGCAGACCCACCGCTGAGCCTCTCACCTGAGAAGTCCAGAGTCGAGAAGGCACAGGCTTCAACAGCTGCACTGCAGAAATTTTCACAGTAGCCAAGACACGGAAGCAACCAAAATGTCCATCACCAGATGAATGGATAAAGAAGTGGTCCATGTACACAATGGAACATTAGCCATGGAAAACAATGAAACACTGCTCTCTGAGGCACCATAGATGAGCCTAGAGATAATCACAGAACATGAGGTAAGTCGGAAAGCAAAAGACATATCCTATGATATCACTTATAGGCGTTATCTAACAACTGACAAAAAACTGAACATATTTCCACAGAGAAAGACACTCACAGACTTAGAAAACAAACTATGCTTATCTAAAAGGAAAGGGGTGGTGGTGAATGGAAACATTAAGATTAGGGTTACCATACGTGTACAAATACCTATTAAATACATATATCAAAAAGACCGACCATATAGCAAGGGTGGTCTATGCAAAACTCTGCAATAATTTACATGGAAATTGGATCTGTACATGAATATATATATATATATATATATGTATTGTATGAATGAAACAGTTTGTGTACACCTAGGACAAACAATATTCTAATCATTACACCAATCAAAAAAATTAAAACAATGAAGAAGAAGTAATGTGACATAAACTTATGGGGGTTTTTTCCTGGCACATTCCATTGTAATTTACAACCTAGGAACAGGACTTCCAGAAAGGCTCTGCTGCCCTAGTAACCAGATTTGGGAATGGAGAAATGCTGCCGCCTTGTGGCCGTTTCCCACAACAGCAGCTTTAACCCCAGTTCTACTGGTTCACTAAATATTCACACTCATTGCAGGCCTGTAAATGACACCTGCCCTCAAAAAAATCCTGGGTTCGAAAATCGACCAAAAAATTCCAAAGCTGGCCTCCTTCCAAGAACACAATTTCAAGAGGATTACTGTACTCACCGTTTTTTTCTGTTTTTGTTTAACAGAAATTTAAAATGTTGTGGGAAAAGCTGAACATTAGGAATAACTAAAGACATGCAAATCCCAATTACAAAAACCTATCAGCTCACACCAGTCAGAATGGACATCAGCAAAAATTCTGCAAAAAATAAATGCTGAAGGCTTTGTGGAGAAGTGCCTACGCTTGGTTCAACGTGGAACGTGCTAAGAGCCAGTAATGAAAACACAAAGGAGGTGCCTTGAAAAGACAAGTATTGAGCTACCATTCAATCAAGCATACCCACCCCTTGGCCTATCACCTGAGAGTATGAGAATCAAAAAGTCACAGGCTGGGCTTCACTGGTGGTGCAGTGGTTGAGAATCTGCCTGCCGATGCAGGGGACACGGGTTCATGCACCCTTCCAGGAAGATCCCACATGCCGCAAAGCGGCCGGTCCCGTAGCTATGGCTGCTGGGCCTGCACGTCCGGAGCCTGTGCTCCGCAAAGGGAGAGGCCACGACAGTGAGAGGCCCGCATACCGCAAACAAACAAACAAAAAGACACAGGCTGGCAATCCTGCACTCCAGCAATATGTACCATAGCCAACACTTGGAAGCAACGAAAATGTCCATCAACAGAGAAATGCACAAAGAAGAAGTGTTCCATGAACACGATGGAATATGACTCCAATAAAAAAATATAAATTTATTTAAAAAAACAAACATAAGTAAGGGGACATCAGCATTTGGGCGTTTATCCTTTTCACATTGCACACTAATTTATAAGCGAGGAACACCACTGCTAGGAAGGTCTGTTTCCCTAGTTACCAGATTGGCAAAGCAGAAATGCTGCCGCGCTCTCGCCGTTACCTGCAACAGCAGCTTTAAAACTGTGCTAAGCGTCACTTCATATGCACCAGTACTGGAGGGCTGTAAATGAAACTTGCCTTCAAAATGTCTTGAGGGAGGTAATGGCCAAAATATTTCAAAATGTCATACGTACTTCAAGAAAACCATTTGAAGAGGTAAGCTGTACTCACAGTTTGAAGAAGAAAAGGACATGCCAGAAAGCTCAATTTCAAGGGATTATGAGACACAGGCAAATCCAAGCACAAAGAGGTATCAGCTCACACTAGTCAGAATAAACATCAGCAAAAAATCTATAAAGAATAAATGCTGAAGGTGTTGTGGAGAAGTGCATAAACTCAAATTTAAGTGGGATATGAACTGGTAAGAGCCACTAATGAGAACAGAGTGGAGGTGCCTTTACAAGGAAAACAGTTGGCTACCATATGATCCAGGAGGCTCACTCCTGGGCCTATAACCTAAGAAGACAGAATTGGAAAGACACAGGCAGGCAAATGTGCATTGCCGCAGTTATTACAATAGCCAAGACCTGGAAGCAACCAAAATGTCCATCAACAGACGAGTGGACAAAGATGAACTGGTGCATGTATAGATGGAAAATTAGGCAAGGAAAAAAAGAACACAATGCCATGTGCAGCACCGTAGATGAGTCTAGAGGTAATCACGCAACTTGTAGTAAGTCAGAAAGAGTAAGACACATATCGTATGATATCACTTATAGGTGTTACCCAAAAATTGATACCAGTGAAGATATTTCCACAGAGAAGGGCAATCACAGATTCATTAAACAAACTTATGGCTCACCAATGGAAAGGTGTGAGGATTGGTTACATTAGGATATTGGTGTTAACAGACATATACCAACACAAGTGAAATATATAATCACCAAAGACCTACGGAATACCAAGAGAAGACTACCCAACATTCTGTCATAACATACAAGGGAAAAGGATCCCAGGAAGAATAGACATATGTGTATGTGTAACAGAACCACATCTTGCACACCTAGAAGGAGCCAAACATTGTAATCAAACATGCTGTGATAAAAAATTAAAATTAAATTACAAAAATGAACAAGAAGTAGGGAGACTTAAACTTAAGAGCCTTTTTCCTGGCACATTCCATTCTAAATTACAACCTAGAACACGACTGCCATTGAGGCTTTGTTGCCTTCGTAACCAGATTTGGTAAAGGAGAACTGCTGCCACCTTGTGGCCGTTTCACACAACAGCAGCTTTAATCCAAGCGCTAATGGTCAGTTGATATTCAAAATAATTGCAGGCCTGTAAATGACACCTGCCCTGAAAACAAATCCTGGGGTCGTATATCAACCAAAAAATTCAAAAGACGTCCACATTTCAAAACGACAGTTTCAAGAGGCATATTTTATGCACATTTGTCTTCTCTTTCCTTTTCTTTCTTTCTTTTGTTAAAAAAACAGGAATGGAAAAAGGCTGAACATCAGGAATTAATAAAGCCATGCAAATCCAGTGTACAAAAACGTTCACCTGACAGCCGTCAGAATGATCATCAGCAAAAAAAAGTCTACAAAGAATAAATGCTGAAGGGGTTTTAGAGAACTGCGTACCCTTTAGCTGCTGGTGGGATGTAACCTGGTAACAGCCAGTAGTGAGAACAGAATGGAGGTGTGTTTAAGAGTAAAAATTGAGCTACCATGTGATCTGGTAGGCCCACTGGCGGGCCTATCACCTGAGTAGACCAGAATCAAAAAGACACAGGCTGACATCCCTGCACTGCAGCAACATGTACCATAGCCAAGACCTGGAAGAAACCAAAATGTCCATCAACAGGAAAATGCACCAAGAAGACGTCGTCCATGTACACAATGGAATAGTAGCCATGAAAATGCATGGAACAGTGCCGTTGGCACCACCATAGAAGGATTTAGAGATAATCACCCAACTTGAAGTAAGAAAGAAACCAAAAGACAGACATCCTATGACATCACTTATAGGTGTTACCTAAAAACTGATAGCCATGAAATAACTTCCAAGACAAGGACACGCATAGATTCAGAAAACCAAATTATGTTTAACCAAATGGAAAGGTGTAAGGAATGTCTGAATTAGGATATGGGAGTTAACAGACATATACTAATACATATGAAATATATAACCACAAAATACCTATGGAATACGAAGAGAGGTCTACACAGCACTCTATAATAACATACACGGAAAGGATCCAAAGAGGAATAGACAGATACATTGATAGCATGAACCAAAAACTGTACACCAAGGAGAATCTACATTTTTATCAAATTTGCTCTGATACTTAATAAAAATTAAATTTACAAAACAAAAAAATTTAGGACATATAATCTCCTGGGGGTTTGTGCTGGCACATTCTACTTGAATTTGCAGCTTATTAACACGATTTCCAGGAAAGTTCTGTTGCCCAAAAACCCAGAGTGGGAAATGTAGAAAGGCTGCTGCCTTGTGGCCGTTTCCCACAAGAGTGGCTTTAAACCCACAGCTAATGGTCACTTAACTTTCTCAAGGGCTCAGGGCTGTAAAGGACACCTGCCGTCAAAAAATGTCCTGAGGTATGGAATGGCCAAAGTATTCACAACTGGCAAATTTTTCAAGGAGATAGTAAGGAGGGGTAAGTTTTACTCACTCATTTTCAAAAAAAGAAGAAAATGGATAAAAGCTCAACATCAGGAATTATTAGACTCATGCAAATCTAACCTCCAAACAGGTTTCAAATCACACGTGTCTACTATCATCAGCCAAAGTCTACAAACAATAAATGCTGAAGGGGTTTTAGAGAATTGTGTACCCTTAGCTGCTGGTGAGATGTAAAGTGGTAAGAGCTAATAATGAGAACAGAAAGGAGCTGCATTTACAAGTAAAAATTGAGCCCCCATTCCATTTAGCAGACCCACCGCTGAGCCTCTCACCTGAGAAGTCCAGAGTCGAGAAGGCACAGGCTTCAACAGCTGCACTGCAGAAATTTTCACAGTAGCCAAGACACGGAAGCAACCAAAATGTCCATCACCAGATGAATGGATAAAGAAGTGGTCCATGTACACAATGGAACATTAGCCATGGAAAACAATGAAACACTGCTCTCTGAGGCACCATAGATGAGCCTAGAGATAATCACAGAACATGAGGTAAGTCGGAAAGCAAAAGACATATCCTATGATATAACTTATAGGCGTTATCTAACAACTGACAAAAAACTGAACATATTTCCACAGAGAAAGACACTCACAGACTTAGAAAACAAACTATGCTTATCTAAAAGGAAAGGGGTGGTGGTGAATGGAAACATTAAGATTAGGGTTACCATACGTGTACAAATACCTATTAAATACATATATCAAAAAGACCGACCATATAGCAAGGGTGGTCTATGCAAAACTCTGCAATAATTTACATGGAAATTGGATCTGTACATGAATATATATATATATATATATGTATTGTATGAATGAAACAGTTTGTGTACACCTAGGACAAACAATATTCTAATCATTACACCAATCAAAAAAATTAAAACAATGAAGAAGAAGTAATGTGACATAAACTTATGGGGTTTTTTTCCTGGCACATTCCATTGTAATTTACAACCTAGGAACAAGACTTCCAGAAAGGCTCTGCTGCCCTAGTAACCAGATTTGGGAATGGAGAAATGCTGCCGCCTTGTGGCCGTTTCCCACAACAGCAGCTTTAACCCCAGTTCTACTGGTTCACTAAATATTCACACTCATTGCAGGCCTGTAAATGACACCTGCCCTCAAAAAAATCCTGGGTTCGAAAATCGACCAAAAAATTCCAAAGCTGGCCTCCTTCCAAGAACACAATTTCAAGAGGATTACTGTACTCACCGTTTTTTTCTGTTTTTGTTTAACAGAAATTTAAAATGTTGTGGGAAAAGCTGAACATTAGGAATAACTAAAGACATGCAAATCCCAATTACAAAAACCTATCAGCTCACACCAGTCAGAATGGACATCAGCAAAAATTCTGCAAAAAATAAATGCTGAAGGCTTTGTGGAGAAGTGCCTACCCTTGGTTCAACGTGGAACATGCTAAGAGCCAGTAATGAAAACACAAAGGAGGTGCCTTGAAAAGACAAGTATTGAGCTACCATTCAATCAAGCATACCCACCCCTTGGCCTATCACCTGAGAGTATGAGAATCAAAAAGTCACAGGCTGGGCTTCACTGGTGGTGCAGTGGTTGAGAATCTGCCTGCCGATGCAGGGGACACGGGTTCATGCACCCTTCCAGGAAGATCCCACATGCCGCAAAGCGGCCGGTCCCGTAGCTATGGCTGCTGGGCCTGCACGTCCGGAGCCTGTGCTCCGCAAAGGGAGAGGCCACGACAGTGAGAGGCCCGCATACCGCAAACAAACAAACAAAAAGACACAGGCTGGCAATCCTGCACTCCAGCAATATGTACCATAGCCAACACTTGGAAGCAACGAAAATGTCCATAAACAGAGAAATGCACAAAGAAGAAGTGTTCCATGAACACAATGGAATATGACTCCAATAAAAAAATATAAATTTATTTAAAAAAACAAACATAAGTAAGGGGACATCAGCATTTGGGCGTTTATCCTTTTCACATTGCACACTAATTTATAAGCGAGGAACACCACTGCTAGGAAGGTCTGTTTCCCTAGTTACCAGATTGGCAAAGCAGAAATGCTGCCGCGCTCTCGCCGTTACCTGCAACAGCAGCTTTAAAAGCTGTGCTAAGCGTCACTTCATATGCACCAGTACTGGAGGGCTGTAAATGAAACTTGCCTTCAAAATGTCTTGAGGGAGGTAATGGCCAAAATATTTCAAAATGTCATACGTACTTCAAGAAAACCATTTGAAGAGGTAAGCTGTACTCACAGTTTGAAGAAGAAAAGGACATGCCAGAAAGCTCAATTTCAAGGGATTATGAGACACATGCAAATCCAAGCACAAAGAGGTATCAGCTCACACTAGTCAGAATAAACATCAGCAAAAAATCTATAAAGAATAAATGCTGAAGGTGTTGTGGAGAAGTGCATAAACTCAAATTTAAGTGGGATATGAACTGGTAAGAGCCACTAATGAGAACAGAGTGGAGGTGCCTTTACAAGGAAAACAGTTGGCTACCATATGATCCAGGAGGCTCACTCCTGGGCCTATAACCTAAGAAGACAGAATTGGAAAGACACAGGCAGGCAAATGTGCATTGCCGCAGTTATTACAATAGCCAAGACCTGGAAGCAACCAAAATGTCCATCAACAGACGAGTGGACAAAGATGAACTGGTGCATGTATAGATGGAAAATTAGGCAAGGAAAAAAAGAACACAATGCCATGTGCAGCACCGTAGATGAGTCTAGAGGTAATCACGCAACTTGTAGTAAGTCAGAAAGAGTAAGACACATATCGTATGATATCACTTATAGGTGTTACCCAAAAATTGATACCAGTGAAGATATTTCCACAGAGAAGGGCAATCACAGATTCATTAAACAAACTTATGGCTCACCAATGGAAAGGTGTGAGGATTGGTTACATTAGGATATTGGTGTTAACAGACATATACCAACACAAGTGAAATATATAATCACCAAAGACCTACGGAATACCAAGAGAAGACTACCCAACATTCTGTCATAACATACAAGGGAAAAGGATCCCAGGAAGAATAGACATATGTGTATGTGTAAAAGAACCACATCTTGCACACCTAGAAGGAGCCAAACATTGTAATCAAACATGCTGTGATAAAAAATTAAAATTAAATTACAAAAATGAACAAGAAGTAGGGAGACTTAAACTTAAGAGCCTTTTTCCTGGCACATTCCATTCTAAATTACAACCTAGAACACGACTGCCATTGAGGCTTTGTTGCCTTCGTAACCAGATTTGGTAAAGGAGAACTGCTGCCACCTTGTGGCCGTTTCACACAACAGCAGCTTTAATCCAAGCGCTAATGGTCAGTTGATATTCAAAATAATTGCAGGCCTGTAAATGACACCTGCCCTGAAAACAAATCCTGGGGTCGTATATCAACCAAAAAATTCAAAAGACGTCCACATTTCAAAACGACAGTTTCAAGAGGCATATTTTATGCACATTTGTCTTCTCTTTCCTTTTCTTTCTTTCTTTTGTTAAAAAAACAGGAATGGAAAAAGGCTGAACATCAGGAATTAATAAAGCCATGCAAATCCAGTGTACAAAAACGTTCACCTGACAGCCGTCAGAATGATCATCAGCAAAAAAAAGTCTACAAAGAATAAATGCTGAAGGGGTTTTAGAGAACTGCGTACCCTTTAGCTGCTGGTGGGATGTAACCTGGTAACAGCCAGTAGTGAGAACAGAATGGAGGTGTGTTTAAGAGTAAAAATTGAGCTACCATGTGATCTGGTAGGCCCACTGGCGGGCCTATCACCTGAGTAGACCAGAATCAAAAAGACACAGGCTGACATCCCTGCACTGCAGCAACATGTACCATAGCCAAGACCTGGAAGAAACCAAAATGTCCATCAACAGGAAAATGCACCAAGAAGACGTCGTCCATGTACACAATGGAATAGTAGCCATGAAAATGCATGGAACAGTGCCGTTGGCACCACCATAGAAGGATTTAGAGATAATCACCCAACTTGAAGTAAGAAAGAAACCAAAAGACAGACATCCTATGACATCACTTATAGGTGTTACCTAAAAACTGATAGCCATGAAATAACTTCCAAGACAAGGACACGCATAGATTCAGAAAACCAAATTATGTTTAACCAAATGGAAAGGTGTAAGGAATGTCTGAATTAGGATATGGGAGTTAACAGACATATACTAATACATATGAAATATATAACCACAAAATACCTATGGAATACGAAGAGAGGTCTACACAGCACTCTATAATAACATACACGGAAAGGATCCAAAGAGGAATAGACAGATACATTGATAGCATGAACCAAAAACTGTACACCAAGGAGAATCTACATTTTTATCAAATTTGCTCTGATACTTAATAAAAATTAAATTTACAAAACAAAAAAATTTAGGACATATAATCTCCTGGGGGTTTGTGCTGGCACATTCTACTTGAATTTGCAGCTTATTAACACGATTTCCAGGAAAGTTCTGTTGCCCAAAAACCCAGAGTGGGAAATGTAGAAAGGCTGCTGCCTTGTGGCCGTTTCCCACAAGAGCGGCTTTAAACCCACAGCTAATGGTCACTTAACTTTCTCAAGGGCTCAGGGCTGTAAAGGACACCTGCCGTCAAAAAATGTCCTGAGGTATGGAATGGCCAAAGTATTCACAACTGGCAAATTTTTCAAGGAGATAGTAAGGAGGGGTAAGTTTTACTCACTCATTTTCAAAAAAAGAAGAAAATGGATAAAAGCTCAACATCAGGAATTATTAGACTCATGCAAATCTAACCTCCAAACAGGTTTCAAATCACACGTGTCTACTATCATCAGCCAAAGTCTACAAACAATAAATGCTGAAGGGGTTTTAGAGAATTGTGTACCCTTAGCTGCTGGTGAGATGTAAAGTGGTAAGAGCTAATAATGAGAACAGAAAGGAGCTGCATTTACAAGTAAAAATTGAGCCCCCATTCCATTTAGCAGACCCACCGCTGAGCCTCTCACCTGAGAAGTCCAGAGTCGAGAAGGCACAGGCTTCAACAGCTGCACTGCAGAAATTTTCACAGTAGCCAAGACACGGAAGCAACCAAAATGTCCATCACCAGATGAATGGATAAAGAAGTGGTCCATGTACACAATGGAACATTAGCCATGGAAAACAATGAAACACTGCTCTCTGAGGCACCATAGATGAGCCTAGAGATAATCACAGAACATGAGGTAAGTCGGAAAGCAAAAGACATATCCTATGATATCACTTATAGGCGTTATCTAACAACTGACAAAAAACTGAACATATTTCCACAGAGAAAGACACTCACAGACTTAGAAAACAAACTATGCTTATCTAAAAGGAAAGGGGTGGTGGTGAATGGAAACATTAAGATTAGGGTTACCATACGTGTACAAATACCTATTAAATACATATATCAAAAAGACCGACCATATAGCAAGGGTGGTCTATGCAAAACTCTGCAATAATTTACATGGAAATTGGATCTGTACATGAATATATATATATATATATATATATATGTATTGTATGAATGAAACAGTTTGTGTACACCTAGGACAAACAATATTCTAATCATTACACCAATCAAAAAAATTAAAACAATGAAGAAGAAGTAATGTGACATAAACTTATGGGGGTTTTTTCCTGGCACATTCCATTGTAATTTACAACCTAGGAACAAGACTTCCAGAAAGGCTCTGCTGCCCTAGTAACCAGATTTGGGAATGGAGAAATGCTGCCGCCTTGTGGCCGTTTCCCACAACAGCAGCTTTAACCCCAGTTCTACTGGTTCACTAAATATTCACACTCATTGCAGGCCTGTAAATGACACCTGCCCTCAAAAAAATCCTGGGTTCGAAAATCGACCAAAAAATTCCAAAGCTGGCCTCCTTCCAAGAACACAATTTCAAGAGGATTACTGTACTCACCGTTTTTTTCTGTTTTTGTTTAACAGAAATTTAAAATGTTGTGGGAAAAGCTGAACATTAGGAATAACTAAAGACATGCAAATCCCAATTACAAAAACCTATCAGCTCACACCAGTCAGAATGGACATCAGCAAAAATTCTGCAAAAAATAAATGCTGAAGGCTTTGTGGAGAAGTGCCTACCCTTGGTTCAACGTGGAACATGCTAAGAGCCAGTAATGAAAACACAAAGGAGGTGCCTTGAAAAGACAAGTATTGAGCTACCATTCAATCAAGCATACCCACCCCTTGGCCTATCGCCTGAGAGTATGAGAATCAAAAAGTCACAGGCTGGGCTTCACTGGTGGTGCAGTGGTTGAGAATCTGCCTGCCGATGCAGGGGACACGGGTTCATGCACCCTTCCAGGAAGATCCCACATGCCGCAAAGCGGCCGGTCCCGTAGCTATGGCTGCTGGGCCTGCACGTCCGGAGCCTGTGCTCCGCAAAGGGAGAGGCCACGACAGTGAGAGGCCCGCATACCGCAAACAAACAAACAAAAAGACACAGGCTGGCAATCCTGCACTCCAGCAATATGTACCATAGCCAACACTTGGAAGCAACGAAAATGTCCATAAACAGAGAAATGCACAAAGAAGAAGTGTTCCATGAACACAATGGAATATGACTCCAATAAAAAAATATAAATTTATTTAAAAAAACAAACATAAGTAAGGGGACATCAGCATTTGGGCGTTTATCCTTTTCACATTGCACACTAATTTATAAGCGAGGAACACCACTGCTAGGAAGGTCTGTTTCCCTAGTTACCAGATTGGCAAAGCAGAAATGCTGCCGCGCTCTCGCCGTTACCTGCAACAGCAGCTTTAAAAGCTGTGCTAAGCGTCACTTCATATGCACCAGTACTGGAGGGCTGTAAATGAAACTTGCCTTCAAAATGTCTTGAGGGAGGTAATGGCCAAAATATTTCAAAATGTCATACGTACTTCAAGAAAACCATTTGAAGAGGTAAGCTGTACTCACAGTTTGAAGAAGAAAAGGACATGCCAGAAAGCTCAATTTCAAGGGATTATGAGACACATGCAAATCCAAGCACAAAGAGGTATCAGCTCACACTAGTCAGAATAAACATCAGCAAAAAATCTATAAAGAATAAATGCTGAATGTGTTGTGGAGAAGTGCATAAACTCAAATTTAAGTGGGATATGAACTGGTAAGAGCCACTAATGAGAACAGAGTGGAGGTGCCTTTACAAGGAAAACAGTTGGCTACCATATGATCCAGGAGGCTCACTCCTGGGCCTATAACCTAAGAAGACAGAATTGGAAAGACACAGGCAGGCAAATGTGCATTGCCGCAGTTATTACAATAGCCAAGACCTGGAAGCAACCAAAATGTCCATCAACAGACGAGTGGACAAAGATGAACTGGTGCATGTATAGATGGAAAATTAGGCAAGGAAAAAAAGAACACAATGCCATGTGCAGCACCGTAGATGAGTCTAGAGGTAATCACGCAACTTGTAGTAAGTCAGAAAGAGTAAGACACATATCGTATGATATCACTTATAGGTGTTACCCAAAAATTGATACCAGTGAAGATATTTCCACAGAGAAGGGCAATCACAGATTCATTAAACAAACTTATGGCTCACCAATGGAAAGGTGTGAGGATTGGTTACATTAGGATATTGGTGTTAACAGACATATACCAACACAAGTGAAATATATAATCACCAAAGACCTACGGAATACCAAGAGAAGACTACCCAACATTCTGTCATAACATACAAGGGAAAAGGATCCCAGGAAGAATAGACATATGTGTATGTGTAAAAGAACCACATCTTGCACACCTAGAAGGAGCCAAACATTGTAATCAAACATGCTGTGATAAAAAATTAAAATTAAATTACAAAAATGAACAAGAAGTAGGGAGACTTAAACTTAAGAGCCTTTTTCCTGGCACATTCCATTCTAAATTACAACCTAGAACACGACTGCCATTGAGGCTTTGTTGCCTTCGTAACCAGATTTGGTAAAGGAGAACTGCTGCCACCTTGTGGCCGTTTCACACAACAGCAGCTTTAATCCAAGCGCTAATGGTCAGTTGATATTCAAAATAATTGCAGGCCTGTAAATGACACCTGCCCTGAAAACAAATCCTGGGGTCGTATATCAACCAAAAAATTCAAAAGACGTCCACATTTCAAAACGACAGTTTCAAGAGGCATATTTTATGCACATTTGTCTTCTCTTTCCTTTTCTTTCTTTCTTTTGTTAAAAAAACAGGAATGGAAAAAGGCTGAACATCAGGAATTAATAAAGCCATGCAAATCCAGTGTACAAAAACGTTCACCTGACAGCCGTCAGAATGATCATCAGCAAAAAAAAGTCTACAAAGAATAAATGCTGAAGGGGTTTTAGAGAACTGCGTACCCTTTAGCTGCTGGTGGGATGTAACCTGGTAACAGCCCGTAGTGAGAACAGAATGGAGGTGTGTTTAAGAGTAAAAATTGAGCTACCATGTGATCTGGTAGGCCCACTGGCGGGCCTATCACCTGAGTAGACCAGAATCAAAAAGACACAGGATGACATCCCTGCACTGCAGCAACATGTACCATAGCCAAGACCTGGAAGAAACCAAAATGTCCATCAACAGGAAAATGCACCAAGAAGACGTCGTCCATGTACACAATGGAATAGTAGCCATGAAAATGCATGGAACAGTGCCGTTGGCACCACCATAGAAGGATTTAGAGATAATCACCCAACTTGAAGTAAGAAAGAAACCAAAAGACAGACATCCTATGACATCACTTATAGGTGTTACCTAAAAACTGATAGCCATGAAATAACTTCCAAGACAAGGACACGCATAGATTCAGAAAACCAAATTATGTTTAACCAAATGGAAAGGTGTAAGGAATGTCTGAATTAGGATATGGGAGTTAACAGACATATACTAATACATATGAAATATATAACCACAAAATACCTATGGAATACGAAGAGAGGTCTACACAGCACTCTATAATAACATACACGGAAAGGATCCAAAGAGGAATAGACAGATACATTGATAGCATGAACCAAAAACTGTACACCAAGGAGAATCTACATTTTTATCAAATTTGCTCTGATACTTAATAAAAATTAAATTTACAAAACAAAAAAATTTAGGACATATAATCTCCTGGGGGTTTGTGCTGGCACATTCTACTTGAATTTGCAGCTTATTAACACGATTTCCAGGAAAGTTCTGTTGCCCAAAAACCCAGAGAGGGAAATGTAGAAAGGCTGCCGCCTTGTGGCCGTTTCCCACAAGAGCGGCTTTAAACCCACAGCTAATGGTCACTTAACTTTCTCAAGGGCTCAGGGCTGTAAAGGACACCTGCCGTCAAAAAATGTCCTGAGGTATGGAATGGCCAAAGTATTCAAAACTGGCACATTTTTCAAGGAGATAGTAAGGAGGGGTAAGTTTTACTCACTCATTTTCAAAAAAAGAAGAAAATGGATAAAAGCTCAACATCAGGAATTATTAGACTCATGCAAATCTAACCTCCAAACAGGTTTCAAATCACACGTGTCTACTATCATCAGCCAAAGTCTACAAACAATAAATGCTGAAGGGGTTTTAGAGAATTGTGTACCCTTAGCTGCTGGTGAGATGTAAAGTGGTAAGAGCTAATAATGAGAACAGAAAGGAGCTGCATTTACAAGTAAAAATTGAGCCCCCATTCCATTTAGCAGACCCACTGCTGAGCCTCTCACCTGAGAAGTCCAGAGTCGAGAAGGCACAGGCTTCAACAGCTGCACTGCAGAAATTTTCACAGTAGCCAAGACACGGAAGCAACCAAAATGTCCATCACCAGATGAATGGATAAAGAAGTGGTCCATGTACACAATGGAACATTAGCCATGGAAAACAATGAAACACTGCTCTCTGAGGCACCATAGATGAGCCTAGAGATAATCACAGAACATGAGGTAAGTCGGAAAGCAAAAGACATATCCTATGATATCACTTATAGGCGTTATCTAACAACTGACAAAAAACTGAACATATTTCCACAGAGAAAGACACTCACAGACTTAGAAAACAAACTGTGCTTATCTAAAAGGAAAGGGGGGGAGTGAATGGAAACATTAAGATTAGGGTTACCATACGTGTACAAATACCTATTAAATACATATATCAAAAAGACCGACCATATAGCAAGGGTGGTCTATGCAAAACTCTGCAATAATTTACATGGAAATTGGATCTGTACATGAATATATATATATATATATATATATATATATATATGTATTGTATGAATGAAACAGTTTGTGTACACCTAGGACAAACAATATTCTAATCATTACACCGATCAAAAAAATTAAAACAATGAAGAAGAAGTAATGTTACATAAACTTATGGGGGTTTTTTCCTGGCACATTCCATTGTAATTTACAACCTAGGAACAGGACTTCCAGAAAGGCTCTGCTGCCCTAGTAACCAGATTTGGGAATGGAGAAATGCTGCCGCCTTGTGGCCGTTTCCCACAACAGCAGCTTTAACCCCAGTTCTACTGGTTCACTAAATATTCACACTCATTGCAGGCCTGTAAATGACACCTGCCCTCAAAAATCTCCTGGGTTCGAAAATCGACCAAAAAATTCCAAAGCTGGCCTCCTTCCAAGAACACAATTTCAAGAGGATTACTGTACTCACCGTTTTTTTCTGTTTTTGTTTAACAGAAATTTAAAATGTTGTGGGAAAAGCTGAACATTAGGAATAACTAAAGACATGCAAATCCCAATTACAAAAACCTATCAGCTCACACCAGTCAGAATGGACATCAGCAAAAATTCTGCAAAAAATAAATGCTGAAGGCTTTGTGGAGAAGTGCCTACCCTTGGTTCAACGTGGAACATGCTAAGAGCCAGTAATGAAAACACAAAGGAGGTGCCTTGAAAAGATAAGTATTGAGCTACCATTCAATCAAGCATACCCACCCCTTGGCCTATCACCTGAGAGTATGAGAATCAAAAAGTCACAGGCTGGGCTTCACTGGTGGTGCAGTGGTTGAGAATCTGCCTGCCGATGCAGGGGACACGGGTTCATGCACCCTTCCAGGAAGATCCCACATGCCGCAAAGCGGCCGGTCCCGTAGCTATGGCTGCTGGGCCTGCACGTCCGGAGCCTGTGCTCCGCAAAGGGAGAGGCCACGACAGTGAGAGGCCCGCATACCGCAAACAAACAAACAAAAAGACACAGGCTGGCAATCCTGCACTCCAGCAATATGTACCATAGCCAACACTTGGAAGCAATGAAAATGTCCATCAACAGAGAAATGCACAAAGAAGAAGTGTTCCATGAACACAATGGAATATGACTCCAATAAAAAAATATAAATTTATTTAAAAAAACAAACATAAGTAAGGGGACATCAGCATTTGGGCGTTTATCCTTTTCACATTGCACACTAATTTATAAGCGAGGAACACCACTGCTAGGAAGGTCTGTTTCCCTAGTTACCAGATTGGCAAAGCAGAAATGCTGCCGCGCTCTCGCCGTTACCTGCAACAGCAGCTTTAAAAGCTGTGCTAAGCGTCACTTCATATGCACCAGTACTGGAGGGCTGTAAATAAAACTTGCCTTCAAAATGTCTTGAGGGAGATAATGGCCAAAATATTTCAAAATGTCATACGTACTTCAAGAAAACCATTTGAAGAGGTAAGCTGTACTCACAGTTTGAAGAAGAAAAGGACATGCCAGAAAGCTCAATTTCAAGGGATTATGAGACACATGCAAATCCAAGCACAAAGAGGTATCAGCTCACACTAGTCAGAATAAACATCAGCAAAAAATCTATAAAGAATAAATGCTGAAGGTGTTGTGGAGAAGTGCATAAACTCAAATTTAAGTGGGATATAAACTGGTAAGAGCCACTAATGAGAACAGAGTGGAGGTGCCTTTACAAGGAAAACAGTTGGCTACCATATGATCCAGGAGGCTCACTCCTGGGCCTATAACCTAAGAAGACAGAATTGGAAAGACACAGGCAGGCAAATGTGCATTGCCGCAGTTATCACAATAGCCAAGACCTGGAAGCAACCAAAATGTCCATCAACAGACGAGTGGACAAAGATGAACTGGTGCATGTATAGATGGAAAATTAGGCAAGGAAAAAAAGAACACAATGCCATGTGCAGCACCGTAGATGAGTCTAGAGGTAATCACGCAACTTGTAGTAAGTCAGAAAGAGTAAGACACATATCGTATGATATCACTTATAGGTGTTACCCAAAAATTGATACCAGTGAAGATATTTCCACAGAGAAGGGCAATCACAGATTCATTAAACAAACTTATGGCTCACCAATGGAAAGGTGTGAGGATTGGTTACATTAGGATATTGGTGTTAACAGACATATACCAACACAAGTGAAATATATAATCACCAAAGACCTACGGAATACCAAGAGAAGACTACCCAACATTCTGTCATAACATACAAGGGAAAAGGATCCCAGGAAGAATAGACATATGTGTATGTGTAACAGAACCACATCTTGCACACCTAGAAGGAGCCAAACATTGTAATCAAACATGCTGTGATAAAAAATTAAAATTAAATTACAAAAATGAACAAGAAGTAGGGAGACTTAAACTTAAGAGCCTTTTTCCTGGCACATTCCATTCTAAATTACAACCTAGAACACGACTGCCATTGAGGCTTTGTTGCCTTCGTAACCAGATTTGGTAAAGGAGAACTGCTGCCACCTTGTGGCCGTTTCACACAACAGCAGCTTTAATCCAAGCGCTAATGGTCAGTTGATATTCAAAATAATTGCAGGCCTGTAAAAGACACCTGCCCTGAAAACAAATCCTGGGGTCGTATATCAACCAAAAAATTCAAAAGACGTCCACATTTCAAAACGACAGTTTCAAGAGGCATATTTTATGCACATTTGTCTTCTCTTTCCTTTTCTTTCTTTCTTTTGTTAAAAAAACAGGAATGGAAAAAGGCTGAACATCAGGAATTAATAAAGCCATGCAAATCCAGTGTACAAAAACGTTCACCTGACAGCCGTCAGAATGATCATCAGCAAAAAAAAGTCTACAAAGAATAAATGCTGAAGGGGTTTTAGAGAACTGCGTACCCTTTAGCTGCTGGTGGGATGTAACCTGGTAACAGCCAGTAGTGAGAACAGAATGGAGGTGTGTTTAAGAGTAAAAATTGAGCTACCATGTGATCTGGTAGGCCCACTGGCGGGCCTATCACCTGAGTAGACCAGAATCAAAAAGACACAGGCTGACATCCCTGCACTGCAGCAACATGTACCATAGCCAAGACCTGGAAGAAACCAAAATGTCCATCAACAGGAAAATGCACCAAGAAGACGTCGTCCATGTACACAATGGAATAGTAGCCATGAAAATGCGTGGAACAGTGCCGTTGGCACCACCATAGAAGGATTTAGAGATAATCACCCAACTTGAAGTAAGAAAGAAACCAAAAGACAGACATCCTATGACATCACTTATAGGTGTTACCTAAAAACTGATAGCCATGAAATAACTTCCAAGACAAGGACACGCATAGATTCAGAAAACCAAATTATGTTTAACCAAATGGAAAGGTGTAAGGAATGTCTGAATTAGGATATGGGAGTTAACAGACATATACTAATACATATGAAATATATAACCACAAAATACCTATGGAATACGAAGAGAGGTCTACACAGCACTCTATAATAACATACACGGAAAGGATCCAAAGAGGAATAGACAGATACATTGATAGCATGAACCAAAAACTGTACACCAAGGAGAATCTACATTTTTATCAAATTTGCTCTGATACTTAATAAAAATTAAATTTACAAAACAAAAAAATTTAGGACATATAATCTCCTGGGGGTTTGTGCTGGCACATTCTACTTGAATTTGCAGCTTATTAACACGATTTCCAGGAAAGTTCTGTTGCCCAAAAACCCAGAGTGGGAAATGTAGAAAGGCTGCTGCCTTGTGGCCGTTTCCCACAAGAGTGGCTTTAAACCCACAGCTAATGGTCACTTAACTTTCTCAAGGGCTCAGGGCTGTAAAGGACACCTGCCGTCAAAAAATGTCCTGAGGTATGGAATGGCCAAAGTATTCACAACTGGCAAATTTTTCAAGGAGATAGTAAGGAGGGGTAAGTTTTACTCACTCATTTTCAAAAAAA
Source organism: Mesoplodon densirostris (assembly GCF_025265405.1). Lineage (NCBI taxonomy): Eukaryota > Metazoa > Chordata > Mammalia > Artiodactyla > Ziphiidae > Mesoplodon > Mesoplodon densirostris. The sequence continues at coordinate 32,177,456 of NC_082669.1, forward strand.
GAAGAAAATGGATAAAAGCTCAACATCAGGAATTATTAGACTCATGCAAATCTAACCTCCAAACAGGTTTCAAATCACACGTGTCTACTATCATCAGCCAAAGTCTACAAACAATAAATGCTGAAGGGGTTTTAGAGAATTGTGTACCCTTAGCTGCTGGTGAGATGTAAAGTGGTAAGAGCTAATAATGAGAACAGATAGGAGCTGCATTTACAAGTAAAAATTGAGCCCCCATTCCATTTAGCAGACCCACCGCTGAGCCTCTCACCTGAGAAGTCCAGAGTCGAGAAGGCACAGGCTTCAACAGCTGCACTGCAGAAATTTTCACAGTAGCCAAGACACAGAAGCAACCAAAATGTCCATCACCAGATGAATGGATAAAGAAGTGGTCCATGTACACAATGGAACATTAGCCATGGAAAACAATGAAACACTGCTCTCTGAGGCACCATAGATGAGCCTAGAGATAATCACAGAACATGAGGTAAGTCGGAAAGCAAAAGACATATCCTATGATATCACTTATAGGCGTTATCTAACAACTGACAAAAAACTGAACATATTTCCACAGAGAAAGACACTCACAGACTTAGAAAACAAACTATGCTTATCTAAAAGGAAAGGGGTGGTGGTGAATGGAAACATTAAGATTAGGGTTACCATACGTGTACAAATACCTATTAAATACATATATCAAAAAGACCGACCATATAGCAAGGGTGGTCTATGCAAAACTCTGCAATAATTTACATGGAAATTGGATCTGTACATGAATATATATATATATATATATATGTATTGTATGAATGAAACAGTTTGTGTACACCTAGGACAAACAATATTCTAATCATTACACCAATCAAAAAAATTAAAACAATGAAGAAGAAGTAATGTGACATAAACTTATGGGGGTTTTTTCCTGGCACATTCCATTGTAATTTACAACCTAGGAACAGGACTTCCAGAAAGGCTCTGCTGCCCTAGTAACCAGATTTGGGAATGGAGAAATGCTGCCGCCTTGTGGCCGTTTCCCACAACAGCAGCTTTAACCCCAGTTCTACTGGTTCACTAAATATTCACACTCATTGCAGGCCTGTAAATGACACCTGCCCTCAAAAAAATCCTGGGTTCGAAAATCGACCAAAAAATTCCAAAGCTGGCCTCCTTCCAAGAACACAATTTCAAGAGGATTACTGTACTCACCGTTTTTTTCTGTTTTTGTTTAACAGAAATTTAAAATGTTGTGGGAAAAGCTGAACATTAGGAATAACTAAAGACATGCAAATCCCAATTACAAAAACCTATCAGCTCACACCAGTCAGAATGGACATCAGCAAAAATTCTGCAAAAAATAAATGCTGAAGGCTTTGTGGAGAAGTGCCTACGCTTGGTTCAACGTGGAACGTGCTAAGAGCCAGTAATGAAAACACAAAGGAGGTGCCTTGAAAAGACAAGTATTGAGCTACCATTCAATCAAGCATACCCACCCCTTGGCCTATCACCTGAGAGTATGAGAATCAAAAAGTCACAGGCTGGGCTTCACTGGTGGTGCAGTGGTTGAGAATCTGCCTGCCGATGCAGGGGACACGGGTTCATGCACCCTTCCAGGAAGATCCCACATGCCGCAAAGCGGCCGGTCCCGTAGCTATGGCTGCTGGGCCTGCACGTCCGGAGCCTGTGCTCCGCAAAGGGAGAGGCCACGACAGTGAGAGGCCCGCATACCGCAAACAAACAAACAAAAAGACACAGGCTGGCAATCCTGCACTCCAGCAATATGTACCATAGCCAACACTTGGAAGCAACGAAAATGTCCATCAACAGAGAAATGCACAAAGAAGAAGTGTTCCATGAACACGATGGAATATGACTCCAATAAAAAAATATAAATTTATTTAAAAAAACAAACATAAGTAAGGGGACATCAGCATTTGGGCGTTTATCCTTTTCACATTGCACACTAATTTATAAGCGAGGAACACCACTGCTAGGAAGGTCTGTTTCCCTAGTTACCAGATTGGCAAAGCAGAAATGCTGCCGCGCTCTCGCCGTTACCTGCAACAGCAGCTTTAAAACTGTGCTAAGCGTCACTTCATATGCACCAGTACTGGAGGGCTGTAAATGAAACTTGCCTTCAAAATGTCTTGAGGGAGGTAATGGCCAAAATATTTCAAAATGTCATACGTACTTCAAGAAAACCATTTGAAGAGGTAAGCTGTACTCACAGTTTGAAGAAGAAAAGGACATGCCAGAAAGCTCAATTTCAAGGGATTATGAGACACAGGCAAATCCAAGCACAAAGAGGTATCAGCTCACACTAGTCAGAATAAACATCAGCAAAAAATCTATAAAGAATAAATGCTGAAGGTGTTGTGGAGAAGTGCATAAACTCAAATTTAAGTGGGATATGAACTGGTAAGAGCCACTAATGAGAACAGAGTGGAGGTGCCTTTACAAGGAAAACAGTTGGCTACCATATGATCCAGGAGGCTCACTCCTGGGCCTATAACCTAAGAAGACAGAATTGGAAAGACACAGGCAGGCAAATGTGCATTGCCGCAGTTATTACAATAGCCAAGACCTGGAAGCAACCAAAATGTCCATCAACAGACGAGTGGACAAAGATGAACTGGTGCATGTATAGATGGAAAATTAGGCAAGGAAAAAAAGAACACAATGCCATGTGCAGCACCGTAGATGAGTCTAGAGGTAATCACGCAACTTGTAGTAAGTCAGAAAGAGTAAGACACATATCGTATGATATCACTTATAGGTGTTACCCAAAAATTGATACCAGTGAAGATATTTCCACAGAGAAGGGCAATCACAGATTCATTAAACAAACTTATGGCTCACCAATGGAAAGGTGTGAGGATTGGTTACATTAGGATATTGGTGTTAACAGACATATACCAACACAAGTGAAATATATAATCACCAAAGACCTACGGAATACCAAGAGAAGACTACCCAACATTCTGTCATAACATACAAGGGAAAAGGATCCCAGGAAGAATAGACATATGTGTATGTGTAAAAGAACCACATCTTGCACACCTAGAAGGAGCCAAACATTGTAATCAAACATGCTGTGATAAAAAATTAAAATTAAATTACAAAAATGAACAAGAAGTAGGGAGACTTAAACTTAAGAGCCTTTTTCCTGGCACATTCCATTCTAAATTACAACCTAGAACACGACTGCCATTGAGGCTTTGTTGCCTTCGTAACCAGATTTGGTAAAGGAGAACTGCTGCCACCTTGTGGCCGTTTCACACAACAGCAGCTTTAATCCAAGCGCTAATGGTCAGTTGATATTCAAAATAATTGCAGGCCTGTAAAAGACAACTGCCCTGAAAACAAATCCTGGGGTCGTATATCAACCAAAAAATTCAAAAGACGTCCACATTTCAAAACGACAGTTTCAAGAGGCATATTTTATGCACATTTGTCTTCTCTTTCCTTTTCTTTCTTTCTTTTGTTAAAAAAACAGGAATGGAAAAAGGCTGAACATCAGGAATTAATAAAGCCATGCAAATCCAGTGTACAAAAACGTTCACCTGACAGCCGTCAGAATGATCATCAGCAAAAAAAAGTCTACAAAGAATAAATGCTGAAGGGGTTTTAGAGAACTGCGTACCCTTTAGCTGCTGGTGGGATGTAACCTGGTAACAGCCAGTAGTGAGAACAGAATGGAGGTGTGTTTAAGAGTAAAAATTGAGCTACCATGTGATCTGGTAGGCCCACTGGTGGGCCTATCACCTGAGTAGACCAGAATCAAAAAGACACAGGATGACATCCCTGCACTGCAGCAACATGTACCATAGCCAAGACCTGGAAGAAACCAAAATGTCCATCAACAGGAAAATGCACCAAGAAGACGTCGTCCATGTACACAATGGAATAGTAGCCATGAAAATGCATGGAACAGTGCCGTTGGCACCACCATAGAAGGATTTAGAGATAATCACCCAACTTGAAGTAAGAAAGAAACCAAAAGACAGACATCCTATGACATCACTTATAGGTGTTACCTAAAAACTGATAGCCATGAAATAACTTCCAAGACAAGGACACGCATAGATTCAGAAAACCAAATTATGTTTAACCAAATGGAAAGGTGTAAGGAATGTCTGAATTAGGATATGGGAGTTAACAGACATATACTAATACATATGAAATATATAACCACAAAATACCTATGGAATACGAAGAGAGGTCTACACAGCACTCTATAATAACATACACGGAAAGGATCCAAAGAGGAATAGACAGATACATTGATAGCATGAACCAAAAACTGTACACCAAGGAGAATCTACATTTTTATCAAATTTGCTCTGATACTTAATAAAAATTAAATTTACAAAACAAAAAAATTTAGGACATATAATCTCCTGGGGGTTTGTGCTGGCACATTCTACTTGAATTTGCAGCTTATTAACACGATTTCCAGGAAAGTTCTGTTGCCCAAAAACCCAGAGTGGGAAATGTAGAAAGGCTGCTGCCTTGTGGCCGTTTCCCACAAGAGTGGCTTTAAACCCACAGCTAATGGTCACTTAACTTTCTCAAGGGCTCAGGGCTGTAAAGGACACCTGCCGTCAAAAAATGTCCTGAGGTATGGAATGGCCAAAGTATTCACAACTGGCAAATTTTTCAAGGAGATAGTAAGGAGGGGTAAGTTTTACTCACTCATTTTCAAAAAAAGAAGAAAATGGATAAAAGCTCAACATCAGGAATTATTAGACTCATGCAAATCTAACCTCCAAACAGGTTTCAAATCACACGTGTCTACTATCATCAGCCAAAGTCTACAAACAATAAATGCTGAAGGGGTTTTAGAGAATTGTGTACCCTTAGCTGCTGGTGAGATGTAAAGTGGTAAGAGCTAATAATGAGAACAGATAGGAGCTGCATTTACAAGTAAAAATTGAGCCCCCATTCCATTTAGCAGACCCACCGCTGAGCCTCTCACCTGAGAAGTCCAGAGTCGAGAAGGCACAGGCTTCAACAGCTGCACTGCAGAAATTTTCACAGTAGCCAAGACACAGAAGCAACCAAAATGTCCATCACCAGATGAATGGATAAAGAAGTGGTCCATGTACACAATGGAACATTAGCCATGGAAAACAATGAAACACTGCTCTCTGAGGCACCATAGATGAGCCTAGAGATAATCACAGAACATGAGGTAAGTCGGAAAGCAAAAGACATATCCTATGATATCACTTATAGGCGTTATCTAACAACTGACAAAAAACTGAACATATTTCCACAGAGAAAGACACTCACAGACTTAGAAAACAAACTATGCTTATCTAAAAGGAAAGGGGTGGTGGTGAATGGAAACATTAAGATTAGGGTTACCATACGTGTACAAATACCTATTAAATACATATATCAAAAAGACCGACCATATAGCAAGGGTGGTCTATGCAAAACTCTGCAATAATTTACATGGAAATTGGATCTGTACATGAATATATATATATATATATATGTATTGTATGAATGAAACAGTTTGTGTACACCTAGGACAAACAATATTCTAATCATTACACCAATCAAAAAAATTAAAACAATGAAGAAGAAGTAATGTGACATAAACTTATGGGGGTTTTTTCCTGGCACATTCCATTGTAATTTACAACCTAGGAACAGGACTTCCAGAAAGGCTCTGCTGCCCTAGTAACCAGATTTGGGAATGGAGAAATGCTGCCGCCTTGTGGCCGTTTCCCACAACAGCAGCTTTAACCCCAGTTCTACTGGTTCACTAAATATTCACACTCATTGCAGGCCTGTAAATGACACCTGCCCTCAAAAAAATCCTGGGTTCGAAAATCGACCAAAAAATTCCAAAGCTGGCCTCCTTCCAAGAACACAATTTCAAGAGGATTACTGTACTCACCGTTTTTTTCTGTTTTTGTTTAACAGAAATTTAAAATGTTGTGGGAAAAGCTGAACATTAGGAATAACTAAAGACATGCAAATCCCAATTACAAAAACCTATCAGCTCACACCAGTCAGAATGGACATCAGCAAAAATTCTGCAAAAAATAAATGCTGAAGGCTTTGTGGAGAAGTGCCTACGCTTGGTTCAACGTGGAACGTGCTAAGAGCCAGTAATGAAAACACAAAGGAGGTGCCTTGAAAAGACAAGTATTGAGCTACCATTCAATCAAGCATACCCACCCCTTGGCCTATCACCTGAGAGTATGAGAATCAAAAAGTCACAGGCTGGGCTTCACTGGTGGTGCAGTGGTTGAGAATCTGCCTGCCGATGCAGGGGACACGGGTTCATGCACCCTTCCAGGAAGATCCCACATGCCGCAAAGCGGCCGGTCCCGTAGCTATGGCTGCTGGGCCTGCACGTCCGGAGCCTGTGCTCCGCAAAGGGAGAGGCCACGACAGTGAGAGGCCCGCATACCGCAAACAAACAAACAAAAAGACACAGGCTGGCAATCCTGCACTCCAGCAATATGTACCATAGCCAACACTTGGAAGCAACGAAAATGTCCATCAACAGAGAAATGCACAAAGAAGAAGTGTTCCATGAACACGATGGAATATGACTCCAATAAAAAAATATAAATTTATTTAAAAAAACAAACATAAGTAAGGGGACATCAGCATTTGGGCGTTTATCCTTTTCACATTGCACACTAATTTATAAGCGAGGAACACCACTGCTAGGAAGGTCTGTTTCCCTAGTTACCAGATTGGCAAAGCAGAAATGCTGCCGCGCTCTCGCCGTTACCTGCAACAGCAGCTTTAAAACTGTGCTAAGCGTCACTTCATATGCACCAGTACTGGAGGGCTGTAAATGAAACTTGCCTTCAAAATGTCTTGAGGGAGGTAATGGCCAAAATATTTCAAAATGTCATACGTACTTCAAGAAAACCATTTGAAGAGGTAAGCTGTACTCACAGTTTGAAGAAGAAAAGGACATGCCAGAAAGCTCAATTTCAAGGGATTATGAGACACAGGCAAATCCAAGCACAAAGAGGTATCAGCTCACACTAGTCAGAATAAACATCAGCAAAAAATCTATAAAGAATAAATGCTGAAGGTGTTGTGGAGAAGTGCATAAACTCAAATTTAAGTGGGATATGAACTGGTAAGAGCCACTAATGAGAACAGAGTGGAGGTGCCTTTACAAGGAAAACAGTTGGCTACCATATGATCCAGGAGGCTCACTCCTGGGCCTATAACCTAAGAAGACAGAATTGGAAAGACACAGGCAGGCAAATGTGCATTGCCGCAGTTATTACAATAGCCAAGACCTGGAAGCAACCAAAATGTCCATCAACAGACGAGTGGACAAAGATGAACTGGTGCATGTATAGATGGAAAATTAGGCAAGGAAAAAAAGAACACAATGCCATGTGCAGCACCGTAGATGAGTCTAGAGGTAATCACGCAACTTGTAGTAAGTCAGAAAGAGTAAGACACATATCGTATGATATCACTTATAGGTGTTACCCAAAAATTGATACCAGTGAAGATATTTCCACAGAGAAGGGCAATCACAGATTCATTAAACAAACTTATGGCTCACCAATGGAAAGGTGTGAGGATTGGTTACATTAGGATATTGGTGTTAACAGACATATACCAACACAAGTGAAATATATAATCACCAAAGACCTACGGAATACCAAGAGAAGACTACCCAACATTCTGTCATAACATACAAGGGAAAAGGATCCCAGGAAGAATAGACATATGTGTATGTGTAAAAGAACCACATCTTGCACACCTAGAAGGAGCCAAACATTGTAATCAAACATGCTGTGATAAAAAATTAAAATTAAATTACAAAAATGAACAAGAAGTAGGGAGACTTAAACTTAAGAGCCTTTTTCCTGGCACATTCCATTCTAAATTACAACCTAGAACACGACTGCCATTGAGGCTTTGTTGCCTTCGTAACCAGATTTGGTAAAGGAGAACTGCTGCCACCTTGTGGCCGTTTCACACAACAGCAGCTTTAATCCAAGCGCTAATGGTCAGTTGATATTCAAAATAATTGCAGGCCTGTAAAAGACAACTGCCCTGAAAACAAATCCTGGGGTCGTATATCAACCAAAAAATTCAAAAGACGTCCACATTTCAAAACGACAGTTTCAAGAGGCATATTTTATGCACATTTGTCTTCTCTTTCCTTTTCTTTCTTTCTTTTGTTAAAAAAACAGGAATGGAAAAAGGCTGAACATCAGGAATTAATAAAGCCATGCAAATCCAGTGTACAAAAACGTTCACCTGACAGCCGTCAGAATGATCATCAGCAAAAAAAAGTCTACAAAGAATAAATGCTGAAGGGGTTTTAGAGAACTGCGTACCCTTTAGCTGCTGGTGGGATGTAACCTGGTAACAGCCAGTAGTGAGAACAGAATGGAGGTGTGTTTAAGAGTAAAAATTGAGCTACCATGTGATCTGGTAGGCCCACTGGTGGGCCTATCACCTGAGTAGACCAGAATCAAAAAGACACAGGATGACATCCCTGCACTGCAGCAACATGTACCATAGCCAAGACCTGGAAGAAACCAAAATGTCCATCAACAGGAAAATGCACCAAGAAGACGTCGTCCATGTACACAATGGAATAGTAGCCATGAAAATGCATGGAACAGTGCCGTTGGCACCACCATAGAAGGATTTAGAGATAATCACCCAACTTGAAGTAAGAAAGAAACCAAAAGACAGACATCCTATGACATCACTTATAGGTGTTACCTAAAAACTGATAGCCATGAAATAACTTCCAAGACAAGGACACGCATAGATTCAGAAAACCAAATTATGTTTAACCAAATGGAAAGGTGTAAGGAATGTCTGAATTAGGATATGGGAGTTAACAGACATATACTAATACATATGAAATATATAACCACAAAATACCTATGGAATACGAAGAGAGGTCTACACAGCACTCTATAATAACATACACGGAAAGGATCCAAAGAGGAATAGACAGATACATTGATAGCATGAACCAAAAACTGTACACCAAGGAGAATCTACATTTTTATCAAATTTGCTCTGATACTTAATAAAAATTAAATTTACAAAACAAAAAAATTTAGGACATATAATCTCCTGGGGGTTTGTGCTGGCACATTCTACTTGAATTTGCAGCTTATTAACACGATTTCCAGGAAAGTTCTGTTGCCCAAAAACCCAGAGAGGGAAATGTAGAAAGGCTGCCGCCTTGTGGCCGTTTCCCACAAGAGCGGCTTTAAACCCACAGCTAATGGTCACTTAACTTTCTCAAGGGCTCAGGGCTGTAAAGGACACCTGCCGTCAAAAAATGTCCTGAGGTATGGAATGGCCAAAGTATTCACAACTGGCACATTTTTCAAGGAGATAGTAAGGAGGGGTAAGTTTTACTCACTCATTTTCAAAAAAAGAAGAAAATGGATAAAAGCTCAACATCAGGAATTATTAGACTCATGCAAATCTAACCTCCAAACAGGTTTCAAATCACACGTGTCTACTATCATCAGCCAAAGTCTACAAACAATAAATGCTGAAGGGGTTTTAGAGAATTGTGTACCCTTAGCTGCTGGTGAGATGTAAAGTGGTAAGAGCTAATAATGAGAACAGAAAGGAGCTGCATTTACAAGTAAAAATTGAGCCCCCATTCCATTTAGCAGACCCACTGCTGAGCCTCTCACCTGAGAAGTCCAGAGTCGAGAAGGCACAGGCTTCAACAGCTGCACTGCAGAAATTTTCACAGTAGCCAAGACACGGAAGCAACCAAAATGTCCATCACCAGATGAATGGATAAAGAAGTGGTCCATGTACACAATGGAACATTAGCCATGGAAAACAATGAAACACTGCTCTCTGAGGCACCATAGATGAGCCTAGAGATAATCACAGAACATGAGGTAAGTCGGAAAGCAAAAGACATATCCTATGATATCACTTATAGGCGTTATCTAACAACTGACAAAAAACTGAACATATTTCCACAGAGAAAGACACTCACAGACTTAGAAAACAAACTGTGCTTATCTAAAAGGAAAGGGGGGGAGTGAATGGAAACATTAAGATTAGGGTTACCATACGTGTACAAATACCTATTAAATACATATATCAAAAAGACCGACCATATAGCAAGGGTGGTCTATGCAAAACTCTGCAATAATTTACATGGAAATTGGATCTGTACATGAATATATATATATATATGTATTGTATGAATGAAACAGTTTGTGTACACCTAGGACAAACAATATTCTAATCATTACACCGATTAAAAAAATTAAAACAATGAAGAAGAAGTAATGTGACATAAACTTATGGGGGTTTTTTCCTGGCACATTCCATTGTAATTTACAACCTAGGAACAGGACTTCCAGAAAGGCTCTGCTGCCCTAGTAACCAGATTTGGGAATGGAGAAATGCTGCCGCCTTGTGGCCGTTTCACACAACAGCAGCTTTAACCCCAGTTCTACTGGTTCACTAAATATTCACACTCATTGCAGGCCTGTAAATGACACCTGCCCTCAAAAATCTCCTGGGTTCGAAAATCGACCAAAAAATTCCAAAGCTGGCCTCCTTCCAAGAACACAATTTCAAGAGGATTACTGTACTCACCGTTTTTTTCTGTTTTTGTTTAACAGAAATTTAAAATGTTGTGGGAAAAGCTGAACATTAGGAATAACTAAAGACATGCAAATCCCAATTACAAAAACCTATCAGCTCACACCAGTCAGAATGGACATCAGCAAAAATTCTGCAAAAAATAAATGCTGAAGGCTTTGTGGAGAAGTGCCTACCCTTGGTTCAATGTGGAACATGCTAAGAGCCAGTAATGAAAACACAAAGGAGGTGCCTTGAAAAGATAAGTATTGAGCTACCATTCAATCAAGCATACCCACCCCTTGGCCTATCACCTGAGAGTATGAGAATCAAAAAGTCACAGGCTGGGCTTCACTGGTGGTGCAGTGGTTGAGAATCTGCCTGCCGATGCAGGGGACACGGGTTCATGCACCCTTCCAGGAAGATCCCACATGCCGCAAAGCGGCCGGTCCCGTAGCTATGGCTGCTGGGCCTGCACGTCCGGAGCCTGTGCTCCGCAAAGGGAGAGGCCACGACAGTGAGAGGCCCGCATACCGCAAACAAACAAACAAAAAGACACAGGCTGGCAATCCTGCACTCCAGCAATATGTACCATAGCCAACACTTGGAAGCAACGAAAATGTCCATCAACAGAGAAATGCACAAAGAAGAAGTGTTCCATGAACACAATGGAATATGACTCCAATAAAAAAATATAAATTTATTTAAAAAAACAAACATAAGTAAGGGGACATCAGCATTTGGGCGTTTATCCTTTTCACATTGCACACTAATTTATAAGCGAGGAACACCACTGCTAGGAAGGTCTGTTTCCCTAGTTACCAGATTGGCAAAGCAGAAATGCTGCCGCGCTCTCGCCGTTACCTGCAACAGCAGCTTTAAAAGCTGTGCTAAGCGTCACTTCATATGCACCAGTACTGGAGGGCTGTAAATAAAACTTGCCTTCAAAATGTCTTGAGGGAGATAATGGCCAAAATATTTCAAAATGTCATACGTACTTCAAGAAAACCATTTGAAGAGGTAAGCTGTACTCACAGTTTGAAGAAGAAAAGGACATGCCAGAAAGCTCAATTTCAAGGGATTATGAGACACATGCAAATCCAAGCACAAAGAGGTATCAGCTCACACTAGTCAGAATAAACATCAGCAAAAAATCTATAAAGAATAAATGCTGAAGGTGTTGTGGAGAAGTGCATAAACTCAAATTTAAGTGGGATATGAACTGGTAAGAGCCACTAATGAGAACAGAGTGGAGGTGCCTTTACAAGGAAAACAGTTGGCTACCATATGATCCAGGAGGCTCACTCCTGGGCCTATAACCTAAGAAGACAGAATTGGAAAGACACAGGCAGGCAAATGTGCATTGCCGCAGTTATCACAATAGCCAAGACCTGGAAGCAACCAAAATGTCCATCAACAGACGAGTGGACAAAGATGAACTGGTGCATGTATAGATGGAAAATTAGGCAAGGAAAAAAGAACACAATGCCATGTGCAGCACCGTAGATGAGTCTAGAGGTAATCACGCAACTTGTAGTAAGTCAGAAAGAGTAAGACACATATCGTATGATATCACTTATAGGTGTTACCCAAAAATTGATACCAGTGAAGATATTTCCACAGAGAAGGGCAATCACAGATTCATTAAACAAACTTATGGCTCACCAATGGAAAGGTGTGAGGATTGGTTACATTAGGATATTGGTGTTAACAGACATATACCAACACAAGTGAAATATATAATCACCAAAGACCTACGGAATACCAAGAGAAGACTACCCAACATTCTGTCATAACATACAAGGGAAAAGGATCCCAGGAAGAATAGACATATGTGTATGTGTAACAGAACCACATCTTGCACACCTAGAAGGAGCCAAACATTGTAATCAAACATGCTGTGATAAAAAATTAAAATTAAATTACAAAAATGAACAAGAAGTAGGGAGACTTAAACTTAAGAGCCTTTTTCCTGGCACATTCCATTCTAAATTACAACCTAGAACACGACTGCCATTGAGGCTTTGTTGCCTTCGTAACCAGATTTGGTAAAGGAGAACTGCTGCCACCTTGTGGCCGTTTCACACAACAGCAGCTTTAATCCAAGCGCTAATGGTCAGTTGATATTCAAAATAATTGCAGGCCTGTAAAAGACACCTGCCCTGAAAACAAATCCTGGGGTCGTATATCAACCAAAAAATTCAAAAGACGTCCACATTTCAAAACGACAGTTTCAAGAGGCATATTTTATGCACATTTGTCTTCTCTTTCCTTTTCTTTCTTTCTTTTGTTAAAAAAACAGGAATGGAAAAAGGCTGAACATCAGGAATTAATAAAGCCATGCAAATCCAGTGTACAAAAACGTTCACCTGACAGCCGTCAGAATGATCATCAGCAAAAAAAAGTCTACAAAGAATAAATGCTGAAGGGGTTTTAGAGAACTGCGTACCCTTTAGCTGCTGGTGGGATGTAACCTGGTAACAGCCAGTAGTGAGAACAGAATGGAGGTGTGTTTAAGAGTAAAAATTGAGCTACCATGTGATCTGGTAGGCCCACTGGCGGGCCTATCACCTGAGTAGACCAGAATCAAAAAGACACAGGCTGACATCCCTGCACTGCAGCAACATGTACCATAGCCAAGACCTGGAAGAAACCAAAATGTCCATCAACAGGAAAATGCACCAAGAAGACGTCGTCCATGTACACAATGGAATAGTAGCCATGAAAATGCATGGAACAGTGCCGTTGGCACCACCATAGAAGGATTTAGAGATAATCACCCAACTTGAAGTAAGAAAGAAACCAAAAGACAGACATCCTATGACATCACTTATAGGTGTTACCTAAAAACTGATAGCCATGAAATAACTTCCAAGACAAGGACACGCATAGATTCAGAAAACCAAATTATGTTTAACCAAATGGAAAGGTGTAAGGAATGTCTGAATTAGGATATGGGAGTTAACAGACATATACTAATACATATGAAATATATAACCACAAAATACCTATGGAATACGAAGAGAGGTCTACACAGCACTCTATAATAACATACACGGAAAGGATCCAAAGAGGAATAGACAGATACATTGATAGCATGAACCAAAAACTGTACACCAAGGAGAATCTACATTTTTATCAAATTTGCTCTGATACTTAATAAAAATTAAATTTACAAAACAAAAAAATTTAGGACATATAATCTCCTGGGGGTTTGTGCTGGCACATTCTACTTGAATTTGCAGCTTATTAACACGATTTCCAGGAAAGTTCTGTTGCCCAAAAACCCAGAGTGGGAAATGTAGAAAGGCTGCTGCCTTGTGGCCGTTTCCCACAAGAGTGGCTTTAAACCCACAGCTAATGGTCACTTAACTTTCTCAAGGGCTCAGGGCTGTAAAGGACACCTGCCGTCAAAAAATGTCCTGAGGTATGGAATGGCCAAAGTATTCACAACTGGCAAATTTTTCAAGGAGATAGTAAGGAGGGGTAAGTTTTACTCACTCATTTTCAAAAAAAGAAGAAAATGGATAAAAGCTCAACATCAGGAATTATTAGACTCATGCAAATCTAACCTCCAAACAGGTTTCAAATCACACGTGTCTACTATCATCAGCCAAAGTCTACAAACAATAAATGCTGAAGGGGTTTTAGAGAATTGTGTACCCTTAGCTGCTGGTGAGATGTAAAGTGGTAAGAGCTAATAATGAGAACAGAAAGGAGCTGCATTTACAAGTAAAAATTGAGCCCCCATTCCATTTAGCAGACCCACCGCTGAGCCTCTCACCTGAGAAGTCCAGAGTCGAGAAGGCACAGGCTTCAACAGCTGCACTGCAGAAATTTTCACAGTAGCCAAGACACGGAAGCAACCAAAATGTCCATCACCAGATGAATGGATAAAGAAGTGGTCCATGTACACAATGGAACATTAGCCATGGAAAACAATGAAACACTGCTCTCTGAGGCACCATAGATGAGCCTAGAGATAATCACAGAACATGAGGTAAGTCGGAAAGCAAAAGACATATCCTATGATATAACTTATAGGCGTTATCTAACAACTGACAAAAAACTGAACATATTTCCACAGAGAAAGACACTCACAGACTTAGAAAACAAACTATGCTTATCTAAAAGGAAAGGGGTGGTGGTGAATGGAAACATTAAGATTAGGGTTACCATACGTGTACAAATACCTATTAAATACATATATCAAAAAGACCGACCATATAGCAAGGGTGGTCTATGCAAAACTCTGCAATAATTTACATGGAAATTGGATCTGTACATGAATATATATATATATATATATATGTATTGTATGAATGAAACAGTTTGTGTACACCTAGGACAAACAATATTCTAATCATTACACCAATCAAAAAAATTAAAACAATGAAGAAGAAGTAATGTGACATAAACTTATGGGGTTTTTTTCCTGGCACATTCCATTGTAATTTACAACCTAGGAACAAGACTTCCAGAAAGGCTCTGCTGCCCTAGTAACCAGATTTGGGAATGGAGAAATGCTGCCGCCTTGTGGCCGTTTCCCACAACAGCAGCTTTAACCCCAGTTCTACTGGTTCACTAAATATTCACACTCATTGCAGGCCTGTAAATGACACCTGCCCTCAAAAAAATCCTGGGTTCGAAAATCGACCAAAAAATTCCAAAGCTGGCCTCCTTCCAAGAACACAATTTCAAGAGGATTACTGTACTCACCGTTTTTTTCTGTTTTTGTTTAACAGAAATTTAAAATGTTGTGGGAAAAGCTGAACATTAGGAATAACTAAAGACATGCAAATCCCAATTACAAAAACCTATCAGCTCACACCAGTCAGAATGGACATCAGCAAAAATTCTGCAAAAAATAAATGCTGAAGGCTTTGTGGAGAAGTGCCTACCCTTGGTTCAACGTGGAACATGCTAACAGCCAGTAATGAAAACACAAAGGAGGTGCCTTGAAAAGACAAGTATTGAGCTACCATTCAATCAAGCATACCCACCCCTTGGCCTATCACCTGAGAGTATGAGAATCAAAAAGTCACAGGCTGGGCTTCACTG
The DNA here is from genome assembly GCF_025265405.1 of Mesoplodon densirostris. Classification (NCBI taxonomy): domain Eukaryota; kingdom Metazoa; phylum Chordata; class Mammalia; order Artiodactyla; family Ziphiidae; genus Mesoplodon; species Mesoplodon densirostris. The sequence goes on from NC_082669.1 coordinate 32,193,104, forward strand.
GTGGTGCAGTGGTTGAGAATCTGCCTGCCGATGCAGGGGACACGGGTTCATGCACCCTTCCAGGAAGATCCCACATGCCGCAAAGCGGCCGGTCCCGTAGCTATGGCTGCTGGGCCTGCACGTCCGGAGCCTGTGCTCCGCAAAGGGAGAGGCCACGACAGTGAGAGGCCCGCATACCGCAAACAAACAAACAAAAAGACACAGGCTGGCAATCCTGCACTCCAGCAATATGTACCATAGCCAACACTTGGAAGCAACGAAAATGTCCATAAACAGAGAAATGCACAAAGAAGAAGTGTTCCATGAACACAATGGAATATGACTCCAATAAAAAAATATAAATTTATTTAAAAAAACAAACATAAGTAAGGGGACATCAGCATTTGGGCGTTTATCCTTTTCACATTGCACACTAATTTATAAGCGAGGAACACCACTGCTAGGAAGGTCTGTTTCCCTAGTTACCAGATTGGCAAAGCAGAAATGCTGCCGCGCTCTCGCCGTTACCTGCAACAGCAGCTTTAAAAGCTGTGCTAAGCGTCACTTCATATGCACCAGTACTGGAGGGCTGTAAATGAAACTTGCCTTCAAAATGTCTTGAGGGAGGTAATGGCCAAAATATTTCAAAATGTCATACGTACTTCAAGAAAACCATTTGAAGAGGTAAGCTGTACTCACAGTTTGAAGAAGAAAAGGACATGCCAGAAAGCTCAATTTCAAGGGATTATGAGACACATGCAAATCCAAGCACAAAGAGGTATCAGCTCACACTAGTCAGAATAAACATCAGCAAAAAATCTATAAAGAATAAATGCTGAAGGTGTTGTGGAGAAGTGCATAAACTCAAATTTAAGTGGGATATGAACTGGTAAGAGCCACTAATGAGAACAGAGTGGAGGTGCCTTTACAAGGAAAACAGTTGGCTACCATATGATCCAGGAGGCTCACTCCTGGGCCTATAACCTAAGAAGACAGAATTGGAAAGACACAGGCAGGCAAATGTGCATTGCCGCAGTTATTACAATAGCCAAGACCTGGAAGCAACCAAAATGTCCATCAACAGACGAGTGGACAAAGATGAACTGGTGCATGTATAGATGGAAAATTAGGCAAGGAAAAAAAGAACACAATGCCATGTGCAGCACCGTAGATGAGTCTAGAGGTAATCACGCAACTTGTAGTAAGTCAGAAAGAGTAAGACACATATCGTATGATATCACTTATAGGTGTTACCCAAAAATTGATACCAGTGAAGATATTTCCACAGAGAAGGGCAATCACAGATTCATTAAACAAACTTATGGCTCACCAATGGAAAGGTGTGAGGATTGGTTACATTAGGATATTGGTGTTAACAGACATATACCAACACAAGTGAAATATATAATCACCAAAGACCTACGGAATACCAAGAGAAGACTACCCAACATTCTGTCATAACATACAAGGGAAAAGGATCCCAGGAAGAATAGACATATGTGTATGTGTAACAGAACCACATCTTGCACACCTAGAAGGAGCCAAACATTGTAATCAAACATGCTGTGATAAAAAATTAAAATTAAATTACAAAAATGAACAAGAAGTAGGGAGACTTAAACTTAAGAGCCTTTTTCCTGGCACATTCCATTCTAAATTACAACCTAGAACACGACTGCCATTGAGGCTTTGTTGCCTTCGTAACCAGATTTGGTAAAGGAGAACTGCTGCCACCTTGTGGCCGTTTCACACAACAGCAGCTTTAATCCAAGCGCTAATGGTCAGTTGATATTCAAAATAATTGCAGGCCTGTAAATGACACCTGCCCTGAAAACAAATCCTGGGGTCGTATATCAACCAAAAAATTCAAAAGACGTCCACATTTCAAAACGACAGTTTCAAGAGGCATATTTTATGCACATTTGTCTTCTCTTTCCTTTTCTTTCTTTCTTTTGTTAAAAAAACAGGAATGGAAAAAGGCTGAACATCAGGAATTAATAAAGCCATGCAAATCCAGTGTACAAAAACGTTCACCTGACAGCCGTCAGAATGATCATCAGCAAAAAAAAGTCTACAAAGAATAAATGCTGAAGGGGTTTTAGAGAACTGCGTACCCTTTAGCTGCTGGTGGGATGTAACCTGGTAACAGCCAGTAGTGAGAACAGAATGGAGGTGTGTTTAAGAGTAAAAATTGAGCTACCATGTGATCTGGTAGGCCCACTGGCGGGCCTATCACCTGAGTAGACCAGAATCAAAAAGACACAGGCTGACATCCCTGCACTGCAGCAACATGTACCATAGCCAAGACCTGGAAGAAACCAAAATGTCCATCAACAGGAAAATGCACCAAGAAGACGTCGTCCATGTACACAATGGAATAGTAGCCATGAAAATGCATGGAACAGTGCCGTTGGCACCACCATAGAAGGATTTAGAGATAATCACCCAACTTGAAGTAAGAAAGAAACCAAAAGACAGACATCCTATGACATCACTTATAGGTGTTACCTAAAAACTGATAGCCATGAAATAACTTCCAAGACAAGGACACGCATAGATTCAGAAAACCAAATTATGTTTAACCAAATAGAAAGGTGTAAGGAATGTCTGAATTAGGATATGGGAGTTAACAGACATATACTAATACATATGAAATATATAATCACAAAATACCTATGGAATACGAAGAGAGGTCTACACAGCACTCTATAATAACATACACGGAAAGGATCCAAAGAGGAATAGACAGATACATTGATAGCATGAACCAAAAACTGTACACCAAGGAGAATCTACATTTTTATCAAATTTGCTCTGATACTTAATAAAAATTAAATTTACAAAACAAAAAAATTTAGGACATATAATCTCCTGGGGGTTTGTGCTGGCACATTCTACTTGAATTTGCAGCTTATTAACACGATTTCCAGGAAAGTTCTGTTGCCCAAAAACCCAGAGAGGGAAATGTAGAAAGGCTGCCGCCTTGTGGCCGTTTCCCACAAGAGCGGCTTTAAACCCACAGCTAATGGTCACTTAACTTTCTCAAGGGCTCAGGGCTGTAAAGGACACCTGCCGTCAAAAAATGTCCTGAGGTATGGAATGGCCAAAGTATTCAAAACTGGCACATTTTTCAAGGAGATAGTAAGGAGGGGTAAGTTTTACTCACTCATTTTCAAAAAAAGAAGAAAATGGATAAAAGCTCAACATCAGGAATTATTAGACTCATGCAAATCTAACCTCCAAACAGGTTTCAAATCACACGTGTCTACTATCATCAGCCAAAGTCTACAAACAATAAATGCTGAAGGGGTTTTAGAGAATTGTGTACCCTTAGCTGCTGGTGAGATGTAAAGTGGTAAGAGCTAATAATGAGAACAGAAAGGAGCTGCATTTACAAGTAAAAATTGAGCCCCCATTCCATTTAGCAGACCCACTGCTGAGCCTCTCACCTGAGAAGTCCAGAGTCGAGAAGGCACAGGCTTCAACAGCTGCACTGCAGAAATTTTCACAGTAGCCAAGACACGGAAGCAACCAAAATGTCCATCACCAGATGAATGGATAAAGAAGTGGTCCATGTACACAATGGAACATTAGCCATGGAAAACAATGAAACACTGCTCTCTGAGGCACCATAGATGAGCCTAGAGATAATCACAGAACATGAGGTAAGTCGGAAAGCAAAAGACATATCCTATGATATCACTTATAGGCGTTATCTAACAACTGACAAAAAACTGAACATATTTCCACAGAGAAAGACACTCACAGACTTAGAAAACAAACTGTGCTTATCTAAAAGGAAAGGGGGGGAGTGAATGGAAACATTAAGATTAGGGTTACCATACGTGTACAAATACCTATTAAATACATATATCAAAAAGACCGACCATATAGCAAGGGTGGTCTATGCAAAACTCTGCAATAATTTACATGGAAATTGGATCTGTACATGAATATATATATATATATATATATATGTATTGTATGAATGAAACAGTTTGTGTACACCTAGGACAAACAATATTCTAATCATTACACCGATTAAAAAAATTAAAACAATGAAGAAGAAGTAATGTTACATAAACTTATGGGGGTTTTTTCCTGGCACATTCCATTGTAATTTACAACCTAGGAACAGGACTTCCAGAAAGGCTCTGCTGCCCTAGTAACCAGATTTGGGAATGGAGAAATGCTGCCGCCTTGTGGCCGTTTCCCACAACAGCAGCTTTAACCCCAGTTCTACTGGTTCACTAAATATTCACACTCATTGCAGGCCTGTAAATGACACCTGCCCTCAAAAATCTCCTGGGTTCGAAAATCGACCAAAAAATTCCAAAGCTGGCCTCCTTCCAAGAACACAATTTCAAGAGGATTACTGTACTCACCGTTTTTTTCTGTTTTTGTTTAACAGAAATTTAAAATGTTGTGGGAAAAGCTGAACATTAGGAATAACTAAAGACATGCAAATCCCAATTACAAAAACCTATCAGCTCACACCAGTCAGAATGGACATCAGCAAAAATTCTGCAAAAAATAAATGCTGAAGGCTTTGTGGAGAAGTGCCTACCCTTGGTTCAACGTGGAACATGCTAAGAGCCAGTAATGAAAACACAAAGGAGGTGCCTTGAAAAGATAAGTATTGAGCTACCATTCAATCAAGCATACCCACCCCTTGGCCTATCACCTGAGAGTATGAGAATCAAAAAGTCACAGGCTGGGCTTCACTGGTGGTGCAGTGGTTGAGAATCTGCCTGCCGATGCAGGGGACACGGGTTCATGCACCCTTCCAGGAAGATCCCACATGCCGCAAAGCGGCCGGTCCCGTAGCTATGGCTGCTGGGCCTGCACGTCCGGAGCCTGTGCTCCGCAAAGGGAGAGGCCACGACAGTGAGAGGCCCGCATACCGCAAACAAACAAACAAAAAGACACAGGCTGGCAATCCTGCACTCCAGCAATATGTACCATAGCCAACACTTGGAAGCAATGAAAATGTCCATCAACAGAGAAATGCACAAAGAAGAAGTGTTCCATGAACACAATGGAATATGACTCCAATAAAAAAATATAAATTTATTTAAAAAAACAAACATAAGTAAGGGGACATCAGCATTTGGGCGTTTATCCTTTTCACATTGCACACTAATTTATAAGCGAGGAACACCACTGCTAGGAAGGTCTGTTTCCCTAGTTACCAGATTGGCAAAGCAGAAATGCTGCCGCGCTCTCGCCGTTACCTGCAACAGCAGCTTTAAAAGCTGTGCTAAGCGTCACTTCATATGCACCAGTACTGGAGGGCTGTAAATAAAACTTGCCTTCAAAATGTCTTGAGGGAGGTAATGGCCAAAATATTTCAAAATGTCATACGTACTTCAAGAAAACCATTTGAAGAGGTAAGCTGTACTCACAGTTTGAAGAAGAAAAGGACATGCCAGAAAGCTCAATTTCAAGGGATTATGAGACACATGCAAATCCAAGCACAAAGAGGTATCAGCTCACACTAGTCAGAATAAACATCAGCAAAAAATCTATAAAGAATAAATGCTGAAGGTGTTGTGGAGAAGTGCATAAACTCAAATTTAAGTGGGATATAAACTGGTAAGAGCCACTAATGAGAACAGAGTGGAGGTGCCTTTACAAGGAAAACAGTTGGCTACCATATGATCCAGGAGGCTCACTCCTGGGCCTATAACCTAAGAAGACAGAATTGGAAAGACACAGGCAGGCAAATGTGCATTGCCGCAGTTATCACAATAGCCAAGACCTGGAAGCAACCAAAATGTCCATCAACAGACGAGTGGACAAAGATGAACTGGTGCATGTATAGATGGAAAATTAGGCAAGGAAAAAAAGAACACAATGCCATGTGCAGCACCGTAGATGAGTCTAGAGGTAATCACGCAACTTGTAGTAAGTCAGAAAGAGTAAGACACATATCGTATGATATCACTTATAGGTGTTACCCAAAAATTGATACCAGTGAAGATATTTCCACAGAGAAGGGCAATCACAGATTCATTAAACAAACTTATGGCTCACCAATGGAAAGGTGTGAGGATTGGTTACATTAGGATATTGGTGTTAACAGACATATACCAACACAAGTGAAATATATAATCACCAAAGACCTACGGAATACCAAGAGAAGACTACCCAACATTCTGTCATAACATACAAGGGAAAAGGATCCCAGGAAGAATAGACATATGTGTATGTGTAACAGAACCACATCTTGCACACCTAGAAGGAGCCAAACATTGTAATCAAACATGCTGTGATAAAAAATTAAAATTAAATTACAAAAATGAACAAGAAGTAGGGAGACTTAAACTTAAGAGCCTTTTTCCTGGCACATTCCATTCTAAATTACAACCTAGAACACGACTGCCATTGAGGCTTTGTTGCCTTCGTAACCAGATTTGGTAAAGGAGAACTGCTGCCACCTTGTGGCCGTTTCACACAACAGCAGCTTTAATCCAAGCGCTAATGGTCAGTTGATATTCAAAATAATTGCAGGCCTGTAAATGACACCTGCCCTGAAAACAAATCCTGGGGTCGTATATCAACCAAAAAATTCAAAAGACGTCCACATTTCAAAACGACAGTTTCAAGAGGCATATTTTATGCACATTTGTCTTCTCTTTCCTTTTCTTTCTTTCTTTTGTTAAAAAAACAGGAATGGAAAAAGGCTGAACATCAGGAATTAATAAAGCCATGCAAATCCAGTGTACAAAAACGTTCACCTGACAGCCGTCAGAATGATCATCAGCAAAAAAAAGTCTACAAAGAATAAATGCTGAAGGGGTTTTAGAGAACTGCGTACCCTTTAGCTGCTGGTGGGATGTAACCTGGTAACAGCCAGTAGTGAGAACAGAATGGAGGTGTGTTTAAGAGTAAAAATTGAGCTACCATGTGATCTGGTAGGCCCACTGGCGGGCCTATCACCTGAGTAGACCAGAATCAAAAAGACACAGGCTGACATCCCTGCACTGCAGCAACATGTACCATAGCCAAGACCTGGAAGAAACCAAAATGTCCATCAACAGGAAAATGCACCAAGAAGACGTCGTCCATGTACACAATGGAATAGTAGCCATGAAAATGCATGGAACAGTGCCGTTGGCACCACCATAGAAGGATTTAGAGATAATCACCCAACTTGAAGTAAGAAAGAAACCAAAAGACAGACATCCTATGACATCACTTATAGGTGTTACCTAAAAACTGATAGCCATGAAATAACTTCCAAGACAAGGACACGCATAGATTCAGAAAACCAAATTATGTTTAACCAAATGGAAAGGTGTAAGGAATGTCTGAATTAGGATATGGGAGTTAACAGACATATACTAATACATATGAAATATATAACCACAAAATACCTATGGAATACGAAGAGAGGTCTACACAGCACTCTATAATAACATACACGGAAAGGATCCAAAGAGGAATAGACAGATACATTGATAGCATGAACCAAAAACTGTACACCAAGGAGAATCTACATTTTTATCAAATTTGCTCTGATACTTAATAAAAATTAAATTTACAAAACAAAAAAATTTAGGACATATAATCTCCTGGGGGTTTGTGCTGGCACATTCTACTTGAATTTGCAGCTTATTAACACGATTTCCAGGAAAGTTCTGTTGCCCAAAAACCCAGAGTGGGAAATGTAGAAAGGCTGCTGCCTTGTGGCCGTTTCCCACAAGAGTGGCTTTAAACCCACAGCTAATGGTCACTTAACTTTCTCAAGGGCTCAGGGCTGTAAAGGACACCTGCCGTCAAAAAATGTCCTGAGGTATGGAATGGCCAAAGTATTCACAACTGGCAAATTTTTCAAGGAGATAGTAAGGAGGGGTAAGTTTTACTCACTCATTTTCAAAAAAAGAAGAAAATGGATAAAAGCTCAACATCAGGAATTATTAGACTCATGCAAATCTAACCTCCAAACAGGTTTCAAATCACACGTGTCTACTATCATCAGCCAAAGTCTACAAACAATAAATGCTGAAGGGGTTTTAGAGAATTGTGTACCCTTAGCTGCTGGTGAGATGTAAAGTGGTAAGAGCTAATAATGAGAACAGAAAGGAGCTGCATTTACAAGTAAAAATTGAGCCCCCATTCCATTTAGCAGACCCACCGCTGAGCCTCTCACCTGAGAAGTCCAGAGTCGAGAAGGCACAGGCTTCAACAGCTGCACTGCAGAAATTTTCACAGTAGCCAAGACACGGAAGCAACCAAAATGTCCATCACCAGATGAATGGATAAAGAAGTGGTCCATGTACACAATGGAACATTAGCCATGGAAAACAATGAAACACTGCTCTCTGAGGCACCATAGATGAGCCTAGAGATAATCACAGAACATGAGGTAAGTCGGAAAGCAAAAGACATATCCTATGATATAACTTATAGGCGTTATCTAACAACTGACAAAAAACTGAACATATTTCCACAGAGAAAGACACTCACAGACTTAGAAAACAAACTATGCTTATCTAAAAGGAAAGGGGTGGTGGTGAATGGAAACATTAAGATTAGGGTTACCATACGTGTACAAATACCTATTAAATACATATATCAAAAAGACCGACCATATAGCAAGGGTGGTCTATGCAAAACTCTGCAATAATTTACATGGAAATTGGATCTGTACATGAATATATATATATATATATATGTATTGTATGAATGAAACAGTTTGTGTACACCTAGGACAAACAATATTCTAATCATTACACCAATCAAAAAAATTAAAACAATGAAGAAGAAGTAATGTGACATAAACTTATGGGGTTTTTTTCCTGGCACATTCCATTGTAATTTACAACCTAGGAACAAGACTTCCAGAAAGGCTCTGCTGCCCTAGTAACCAGATTTGGGAATGGAGAAATGCTGCCGCCTTGTGGCCGTTTCCCACAACAGCAGCTTTAACCCCAGTTCTACTGGTTCACTAAATATTCACACTCATTGCAGGCCTGTAAATGACACCTGCCCTCAAAAAAATCCTGGGTTCGAAAATCGACCAAAAAATTCCAAAGCTGGCCTCCTTCCAAGAACACAATTTCAAGAGGATTACTGTACTCACCGTTTTTTTCTGTTTTTGTTTAACAGAAATTTAAAATGTTGTGGGAAAAGCTGAACATTAGGAATAACTAAAGACATGCAAATCCCAATTACAAAAACCTATCAGCTCACACCAGTCAGAATGGACATCAGCAAAAATTCTGCAAAAAATAAATGCTGAAGGCTTTGTGGAGAAGTGCCTACCCTTGGTTCAACGTGGAACATGCTAACAGCCAGTAATGAAAACACAAAGGAGGTGCCTTGAAAAGACAAGTATTGAGCTACCATTCAATCAAGCATACCCACCCCTTGGCCTATCACCTGAGAGTATGAGAATCAAAAAGTCACAGGCTGGGCTTCACTGGTGGTGCAGTGGTTGAGAATCTGCCTGCCGATGCAGGGGACACGGGTTCATGCACCCTTCCAGGAAGATCCCACATGCCGCAAAGCGGCCGGTCCCGTAGCTATGGCTGCTGGGCCTGCACGTCCGGAGCCTGTGCTCCGCAAAGGGAGAGGCCACGACAGTGAGAGGCCCGCATACCGCAAACAAACAAACAAAAAGACACAGGCTGGCAATCCTGCACTCCAGCAATATGTACCATAGCCAACACTTGGAAGCAACGAAAATGTCCATAAACAGAGAAATGCACAAAGAAGAAGTGTTCCATGAACACAATGGAATATGACTCCAATAAAAAAATATAAATTTATTTAAAAAAACAAACATAAGTAAGGGGACATCAGCATTTGGGCGTTTATCCTTTTCACATTGCACACTAATTTATAAGCGAGGAACACCACTGCTAGGAAGGTCTGTTTCCCTAGTTACCAGATTGGCAAAGCAGAAATGCTGCCGCGCTCTCGCCGTTACCTGCAACAGCAGCTTTAAAAGCTGTGCTAAGCGTCACTTCATATGCACCAGTACTGGAGGGCTGTAAATGAAACTTGCCTTCAAAATGTCTTGAGGGAGGTAATGGCCAAAATATTTCAAAATGTCATACGTACTTCAAGAAAACCATTTGAAGAGGTAAGCTGTACTCACAGTTTGAAGAAGAAAAGGACATGCCAGAAAGCTCAATTTCAAGGGATTATGAGACACATGCAAATCCAAGCACAAAGAGGTATCAGCTCACACTAGTCAGAATAAACATCAGCAAAAAATCTATAAAGAATAAATGCTGAAGGTGTTGTGGAGAAGTGCATAAACTCAAATTTAAGTGGGATATGAACTGGTAAGAGCCACTAATGAGAACAGAGTGGAGGTGCCTTTACAAGGAAAACAGTTGGCTACCATATGATCCAGGAGGCTCACTCCTGGGCCTATAACCTAAGAAGACAGAATTGGAAAGACACAGGCAGGCAAATGTGCATTGCCGCAGTTATTACAATAGCCAAGACCTGGAAGCAACCAAAATGTCCATCAACAGACGAGTGGACAAAGATGAACTGGTGCATGTATAGATGGAAAATTAGGCAAGGAAAAAAAGAACACAATGCCATGTGCAGCACCGTAGATGAGTCTAGAGGTAATCACGCAACTTGTAGTAAGTCAGAAAGAGTAAGACACATATCGTATGATATCACTTATAGGTGTTACCCAAAAATTGATACCAGTGAAGATATTTCCACAGAGAAGGGCAATCACAGATTCATTAAACAAACTTATGGCTCACCAATGGAAAGGTGTGAGGATTGGTTACATTAGGATATTGGTGTTAACAGACATATACCAACACAAGTGAAATATATAATCACCAAAGACCTACGGAATACCAAGAGAAGACTACCCAACATTCTGTCATAACATACAAGGGAAAAGGATCCCAGGAAGAATAGACATATGTGTATGTGTAAAAGAACCACATCTTGCACACCTAGAAGGAGCCAAACATTGTAATCAAACATGCTGTGATAAAAAATTAAAATTAAATTACAAAAATGAACAAGAAGTAGGGAGACTTAAACTTAAGAGCCTTTTTCCTGGCACATTCCATTCTAAATTACAACCTAGAACACGACTGCCATTGAGGCTTTGTTGCCTTCGTAACCAGATTTGGTAAAGGAGAACTGCTGCCACCTTGTGGCCGTTTCACACAACAGCAGCTTTAATCCAAGCGCTAATGGTCAGTTGATATTCAAAATAATTGCAGGCCTGTAAAAGACACCTGCCCTGAAAACAAATCCTGGGGTCGTATATCAACCAAAAAATTCAAAAGACGTCCACATTTCAAAACGACAGTTTCAAGAGGCATATTTTATGCACATTTGTCTTCTCTTTCCTTTTCTTTCTTTCTTTTGTTAAAAAAACAGGAATGGAAAAAGGCTGAACATCAGGAATTAATAAAGCCATGCAAATCCAGTGTACAAAAACGTTCACCTGACAGCCGTCAGAATGATCATCAGCAAAAAAAAGTCTACAAAGAATAAATGCTGAAGGGGTTTTAGAGAACTGCGTACCCTTTAGCTGCTGGTGGGATGTAACCTGGTAACAGCCAGTAGTGAGAACAGAATGGAGGTGTGTTTAAGAGTAAAAATTGAGCTACCATGTGATCTGGTAGGCCCACTGGCGGGCCTATCACCTGAGTAGACCAGAATCAAAAAGACACAGGCTGACATCCCTGCACTGCAGCAACATGTACCATAGCCAAGACCTGGAAGAAACCAAAATGTCCATCAACAGGAAAATGCACCAAGAAGACGTCGTCCATGTACACAATGGAATAGTAGCCATGAAAATGCATGGAACAGTGCCGTTGGCACCACCATAGAAGGATTTAGAGATAATCACCCAACTTGAAGTAAGAAAGAAACCAAAAGACAGACATCCTATGACATCACTTATAGGTGTTACCTAAAAACTGATAGCCATGAAATAACTTCCAAGACAAGGACACGCATAGATTCAGAAAACCAAATTATGTTTAACCAAATGGAAAGGTGTAAGGAATGTCTGAATTAGGATATGGGAGTTAACAGACATATACTAATACATATGAAATATATAATCACAAAATACCTATGGAATACGAAGAGAGGTCTACACAGCACTCTATAATAACATACACGGAAAGGATCCAAAGAGGAATAGACAGATACATTGATAGCATGAACCAAAAACTGTACACCAAGGAGAATCTACATTTTTATCAAATTTGCTCTGATACTTAATAAAAATTAAATTTACAAAACAAAAAAATTTAGGACATATAATCTCCTGGGGGTTTGTGCTGGCACATTCTACTTGAATTTGCAGCTTATTAACACGATTTCCAGGAAAGTTCTGTTGCCCAAAAACCCAGAGAGGGAAATGTAGAAAGGCTGCCGCCTTGTGGCCGTTTCCCACAAGAGCGGCTTTAAACCCACAGCTAATGGTCACTTAACTTTCTCAAGGGCTCAGGGCTGTAAAGGACACCTGCCGTCAAAAAATGTCCTGAGGTATGGAATGGCCAAAGTATTCAAAACTGGCACATTTTTCAAGGAGATAGTAAGGAGGGGTAAGTTTTACTCACTCATTTTCAAAAAAAGAAGAAAATGGATAAAAGCTCAACATCAGGAATTATTAGACTCATGCAAATCTAACCTCCAAACAGGTTTCAAATCACACGTGTCTACTATCATCAGCCAAAGTCTACAAACAATAAATGCTGAAGGGGTTTTAGAGAATTGTGTACCCTTAGCTGCTGGTGAGATGTAAAGTGGTAAGAGCTAATAATGAGAACAGAAAGGAGCTGCATTTACAAGTAAAAATTGAGCCCCCATTCCATTTAGCAGACCCACTGCTGAGCCTCTCACCTGAGAAGTCCAGAGTCGAGAAGGCACAGGCTTCAACAGCTGCACTGCAGAAATTTTCACAGTAGCCAAGACACGGAAGCAACCAAAATGTCCATCACCAGATGAATGGATAAAGAAGTGGTCCATGTACACAATGGAACATTAGCCATGGAAAACAATGAAACACTGCTCTCTGAGGCACCATAGATGAGCCTAGAGATAATCACAGAACATGAGGTAAGTCGGAAAGCAAAAGACATATCCTATGATATCACTTATAGGCGTTATCTAACAACTGACAAAAAACTGAACATATTTCCACAGAGAAAGACACTCACAGACTTAGAAAACAAACTGTGCTTATCTAAAAGGAAAGGGGGGGAGTGAATGGAAACATTAAGATTAGGGTTACCATACGTGTACAAATACCTATTAAATACATATATCAAAAAGACCGACCATATAGCAAGGGTGGTCTATGCAAAACTCTGCAATAATTTACATGGAAATTGGATCTGTACATGAATATATATATATATATATATATATATGTATTGTATGAATGAAACAGTTTGTGTACACCTAGGACAAACAATATTCTAATCATTACACCGATCAAAAAAATTAAAACAATGAAGAAGAAGTAATGTTACATAAACTTATGGGGGTTTTTTCCTGGCACATTCCATTGTAATTTACAACCTAGGAACAGGACTTCCAGAAAGGCTCTGCTGCCCTAGTAACCAGATTTGGGAATGGAGAAATGCTGCCGCCTTGTGGCCGTTTCCCACAACAGCAGCTTTAACCCCAGTTCTACTGGTTCACTAAATATTCACACTCATTGCAGGCCTGTAAATGACACCTGCCCTCAAAAATCTCCTGGGTTCGAAAATCGACCAAAAAATTCCAAAGCTGGCCTCCTTCCAAGAACACAATTTCAAGAGGATTACTGTACTCACCGTTTTTTTCTGTTTTTGTTTAACAGAAATTTAAAATGTTGTGGGAAAAGCTGAACATTAGGAATAACTAAAGACATGCAAATCCCAATTACAAAAACCTATCAGCTCACACCAGTCAGAATGGACATCAGCAAAAATTCTGCAAAAAATAAATGCTGAAGGCTTTGTGGAGAAGTGCCTACCCTTGGTTCAACGTGGAACATGCTAAGAGCCAGTAATGAAAACACAAAGGAGGTGCCTTGAAAAGATAAGTATTGAGCTACCATTCAATCAAGCATACCCACCCCTTGGCCTATCACCTGAGAGTATGAGAATCAAAAAGTCACAGGCTGGGCTTCACTGGTGGTGCAGTGGTTGAGAATCTGCCTGCCGATGCAGGGGACACGGGTTCATGCACCCTTCCAGGAAGATCCCACATGCCGCAAAGCGGCCGGTCCCGTAGCTATGGCTGCTGGGCCTGCACGTCCGGAGCCTGTGCTCCGCAAAGGGAGAGGCCACGACAGTGAGAGGCCCGCATACCGCAAACAAACAAACAAAAAGACACAGGCTGGCAATCCTGCACTCCAGCAATATGTACCATAGCCAACACTTGGAAGCAATGAAAATGTCCATCAACAGAGAAATGCACAAAGAAGAAGTGTTCCATGAACACAATGGAATATGACTCCAATAAAAAAATATAAATTTATTTAAAAAAACAAACATAAGTAAGGGGACATCAGCATTTGGGCGTTTATCCTTTTCACATTGCACACTAATTTATAAGCGAGGAACACCACTGCTAGGAAGGTCTGTTTCCCTAGTTACCAGATTGGCAAAGCAGAAATGCTGCCGCGCTCTCGCCGTTACCTGCAACAGCAGCTTTAAAAGCTGTGCTAAGCGTCACTTCATATGCACCAGTACTGGAGGGCTGTAAATAAAACTTGCCTTCAAAATGTCTTGAGGGAGGTAATGGCCAAAATATTTCAAAATGTCATACGTACTTCAAGAAAACCATTTGAAGAGGTAAGCTGTACTCACAGTTTGAAGAAGAAAAGGACATGCCAGAAAGCTCAATTTCAAGGGATTATGAGACACATGCAAATCCAAGCACAAAGAGGTATCAGCTCACACTAGTCAGAATAAACATCAGCAAAAAATCTATAAAGAATAAATGCTGAAGGTGTTGTGGAGAAGTGCATAAACTCAAATTTAAGTGGGATATAAACTGGTAAGAGCCACTAATGAGAACAGAGTGGAGGTGCCTTTACAAGGAAAACAGTTGGCTACCATATGATCCAGGAGGCTCACTCCTGGGCCTATAACCTAAGAAGACAGAATTGGAAAGACACAGGCAGGCAAATGTGCATTGCCGCAGTTATCACAATAGCCAAGACCTGGAAGCAACCAAAATGTCCATCAACAGACGAGTGGACAAAGATGAACTGGTGCATGTATAGATGGAAAATTAGGCAAGGAAAAAAAGAACACAATGCCATGTGCAGCACCGTAGATGAGTCTAGAGGTAATCACGCAACTTGTAGTAAGTCAGAAAGAGTAAGACACATATCGTATGATATCACTTATAGGTGTTACCCAAAAATTGATACCAGTGAAGATATTTCCACAGAGAAGGGCAATCACAGATTCATTAAACAAACTTATGGCTCACCAATGGAAAGGTGTGAGGATTGGTTACATTAGGATATTGGTGTTAACAGACATATACCAACACAAGTGAAATATATAATCACCAAAGACCTACGGAATACCAAGAGAAGACTACCCAACATTCTGTCATAACATACAAGGGAAAAGGATCCCAGGAAGAATAGACATATGTGTATGTGTAACAGAACCACATCTTGCACACCTAGAAGGAGCCAAACATTGTAATCAAACATGCTGTGATAAAAAATTAAAATTAAATTACAAAAATGAACAAGAAGTAGGGAGACTTAAACTTAAGAGCCTTTTTCCTGGCACATTCCATTCTAAATTACAACCTAGAACACGACTGCCATTGAGGCTTTGTTGCCTTCGTAACCAGATTTGGTAAAGGAGAACTGCTGCCACCTTGTGGCCGTTTCACACAACAGCAGCTTTAATCCAAGCGCTAATGGTCAGTTGATATTCAAAATAATTGCAGGCCTGTAAATGACACCTGCCCTGAAAACAAATCCTGGGGTCGTATATCAACCAAAAAATTCAAAAGACGTCCACATTTCAAAACGACAGTTTCAAGAGGCATATTTTATGCACATTTGTCTTCTCTTTCCTTTTCTTTCTTTCTTTTGTTAAAAAAACAGGAATGGAAAAAGGCTGAACATCAGGAATTAATAAAGCCATGCAAATCCAGTGTACAAAAACGTTCACCTGACAGCCGTCAGAATGATCATCAGCAAAAAAAAGTCTACAAAGAATAAATGCTGAAGGGGTTTTAGAGAACTGCGTACCCTTTAGCTGCTGGTGGGATGTAACCTGGTAACAGCCAGTAGTGAGAACAGAATGGAGGTGTGTTTAAGAGTAAAAATTGAGCTACCATGTGATCTGGTAGGCCCACTGGTGGGCCTATCACCTGAGTAGACCAGAATCAAAAAGACACAGGCTGACATCCCTGCACTGCAGCAACATGTACCATAGCCAAGACCTGGAAGAAACCAAAATGTCCATCAACAGGAAAATGCACCAAGAAGACGTCGTCCATGTACACAATGGAATAGTAGCCATGAAAATGCATGGAACAGTGCCGTTGGCACCACCATAGAAGGATTTAGAGATAATCACCCAACTTGAAGTAAGAAAGAAACCAAAAGACAGACATCCTATGACATCACTTATAGGTGTTACCTAAAAACTGATAGCCATGAAATAACTTCCAAGACAAGGACACGCATAGATTCAGAAAACCAAATTATGTTTAACCAAATGGAAAGGTGTAAGGAATGTCTGAATTAGGATATGGGAGTTAACAGACATATACTAATACATATGAAATATATAACCACAAAATACCTATGGAATACGAAGAGAGGTCTACACAGCACTCTATAATAACATACACGGAAAGGATCCAAAGAGGAATAGACAGATACATTGATAGCATGAACCAAAAACTGTACACCAAGGAGAATCTACATTTTTATCAAATTTGCTCTGATACTTAATAAAAATTAAATTTACAAAACAAAAAAATTTAGGACATATAATCTCCTGGGGGTTTGTGCTGGCACATTCTACTTGAATTTGCAGCTTATTAACACGATTTCCAGGAAAGTTCTGTTGCCCAAAAACCCAGAGTGGGAAATGTAGAAAGGCTGCTGCCTTGTGGCCGTTTCCCACAAGAGTGGCTTTAAACCCACAGCTAATGGTCACTTAACTTTCTCAAGGGCTCAGGGCTGTAAAGGACACCTGCCGTCAAAAAATGTCCTGAGGTATGGAATGGCCAAAGTATTCACAACTGGCAAATTTTTCAAGGAGATAGTAAGGAGGGGTAAGTTTTACTCACTCATTTTCAAAAAAAGAAGAAAATGGATAAAAGCTCAACATCAGGAATTATTAGACTCATGCAAATCTAACCTCCAAACAGGTTTCAAATCACACGTGTCTACTATCATCAGCCAAAGTCTACAAACAATAAATGCTGAAGGGGTTTTAGAGAATTGTGTACCCTTAGCTGCTGGTGAGATGTAAAGTGGTAAGAGCTAATAATGAGAACAGAAAGGAGCTGCATTTACAAGTAAAAATTGAGCCCCCATTCCATTTAGCAGACCCACCGCTGAGCCTCTCACCTGAGAAGTCCAGAGTCGAGAAGGCACAGGCTTCAACAGCTGCACTGCAGAAATTTTCACAGTAGCCAAGACACGGAAGCAACCAAAATGTCCATCACCAGATGAATGGATAAAGAAGTGGTCCATGTACACAATGGAACATTAGCCATGGAAAACAATGAAACACTGCTCTCTGAGGCACCATAGATGAGCCTAGAGATAATCACAGAACATGAGGTAAGTCGGAAAGCAAAAGACATATCCTATGATATAACTTATAGGCGTTATCTAACAACTGACAAAAAACTGAACATATTTCCACAGAGAAAGACACTCACAGACTTAGAAAACAAACTATGCTTATCTAAAAGGAAAGGGGTGGTGGTGAATGGAAACATTAAGATTAGGGTTACCATACGTGTACAAATACCTATTAAATACATATATCAAAAAGACCGACCATATAGCAAGGGTGGTCTATGCAAAACTCTGCAATAATTTACATGGAAATTGGATCTGTACATGAATATATATATATATATATATATATATATATATGTATTGTATGAATGAAACAGTTTGTGTACACCTAGGACAAACAATATTCTAATCATTACACCAATCAAAAAAATTAAAACAATGAAGAAGAAGTAATGTGACATAAACTTATGGGGGTTTTTTCCTGGCACATTCCATTGTAATTTACAACCTAGGAACAGGACTTCCAGAAAGGCTCTGCTGCCCTAGTAACCAGATTTGGGAATGGAGAAATGCTGCCGCCTTGTGGCCGTTTCCCACAACAGCAGCTTTAACCCCAGTTCTACTGGTTCACTAAATATTCACACTCATTGCAGGCCTGTAAATGACACCTGCCCTCAAAAAAATCCTGGGTTCGAAAATCGACCAAAAAATTCCAAAGCTGGCCTCCTTCCAAGAACACAATTTCAAGAGGATTACTGTACTCACCGTTTTTTTCTGTTTTTGTTTAACAGAAATTTAAAATGTTGTGGGAAAAGCTGAACATTAGGAATAACTAAAGACATGCAAATCCCAATTACAAAAACCTATCAGCTCACACCAGTCAGAATGGACATCAGCAAAAATTCTGCAAAAAATAAATGCTGAAGGCTTTGTGGAGAAGTGCCTACCCTTGGTTCAACGTGGAACATGCTAAGAGCCAGTAATGAAAACACAAAGGAGGTGCCTTGAAAAGACAAGTATTGAGCTACCATTCAATCAAGCATACCCACCCCTTGGCCTATCACCTGAGAGTATGAGAATCAAAAAGTCACAGGCTGGGCTTCACTGGTGGTGCAGTGGTTGAGAATCTGCCTGCCGATGCAGGGGACACGGGTTCATGCACCCTTCCAGGAAGATCCCACATGCCGCAAAGCGGCCGGTCCCGTAGCTATGGCTGCTGGGCCTGCACGTCCGGAGCCTGTGCTCCGCAAAGGGAGAGGCCACGACAGTGAGAGGCCCGCATACCGCAAACAAACAAACAAAAAGACACAGGCTGGCAATCCTGCACTCCAGCAATATGTACCATAGCCAACACTTGGAAGCAACGAAAATGTCCATCAACAGAGAAATGCACAAAGAAGAAGTGTTCCATGAACACAATGGAATATGACTCCAATAAAAAAATATAAATTTATTTAAAAAAACAAACATAAGTAAGGGGACATCAGCATTTGGGCGTTTATCCTTTTCACATTGCACACTAATTTATAAGCGAGGAACACCACTGCTAGGAAGGTCTGTTTCCCTAGTTACCAGATTGGCAAAGCAGAAATGCTGCCGCGCTCTCGCCGTTACCTGCAACAGCAGCTTTAAAAGCTGTGCTAAGCGTCACTTCATATGCACCAGTACTGGAGGGCTGTAAATGAAACTTGCCCTCAAAATGTCTTGAGGGAGGTAATGGCCAAAATATTTCAAAATGTCATACGTACTTCAAGAAAACCATTTGAAGAGGTAAGCTGTACTCACAGTTTGAAGAAGAAAAGGACATGCCAGAAAGCTCAATTTCAAGGGATTATGAGACACATGCAAATCCAAGCACAAAGAGGTATCAGCTCACACTAGTCAGAATAAACATCAGCAAAAAATCTATAAAGAATAAATGCTGAAGGTGTTGTGGAGAAGTGCATAAACTCAAATTTAAGTGGGATATGAACTGGTAAGAGCCACTAATGAGAACAGAGTGGAGGTGCCTTTACAAGGAAAACAGTTGGCTACCATATGATCCAGGAGGCTCACTCCTGGGCCTATAACCTAAGAAGACAGAATTGGAAAGACACAGGCAGGCAAATGTGCATTGCCGCAGTTATTACAATAGCCAAGACCTGGAAGCAACCAAAATGTCCATCAACAGACGAGTGGACAAAGATGAACTGGTGCATGTATAGATGGAAAATTAGGCAAGGAAAAAAAGAACACAATGCCATGTGCAGCACCGTAGATGAGTCTAGAGGTAATCACGCAACTTGTAGTAAGTCAGAAAGAGTAAGACACATATCGTATGATATCACTTATAGGTGTTACCCAAAAATTGATACCAGTGAAGATATTTCCACAGAGAAGGGCAATCACAGATTCATTAAACAAACTTATGGCTCACCAATGGAAAGGTGTGAGGATTGGTTACATTAGGATATTGGTGTTAACAGACATATACCAACACAAGTGAAATATATAATCACCAAAGACCTACGGAATACCAAGAGAAGACTACCCAACATTCTGTCATAACATACAAGGGAAAAGGATCCCAGGAAGAATAGACATATGTGTATGTGTAAAAGAACCACATCTTGCACACCTAGAAGGAGCCAAACATTGTAATCAAACATGCTGTGATAAAAAATTAAAATTAAATTACAAAAATGAACAAGAAGTAGGGAGACTTAAACTTAAGAGCCTTTTTCCTGGCACATTCCATTCTAAATTACAACCTAGAACACGACTGCCATTGAGGCTTTGTTGCCTTCGTAACCAGATTTGGTAAAGGAGAACTGCTGCCACCTTGTGGCCGTTTCACACAACAGCAGCTTTAATCCAAGCGCTAATGGTCAGTTGATATTCAAAATAATTGCAGGCCTGTAAAAGACACCTGCCCTGAAAACAAATCCTGGGGTCGTATATCAACCAAAAAATTCAAAAGACGTCCACATTTCAAAACGACAGTTTCAAGAGGCATATTTTATGCACATTTGTCTTCTCTTTCCTTTTCTTTCTTTCTTTTGTTAAAAAAACAGGAATGGAAAAAGGCTGAACATCAGGAATTAATAAAGCCATGCAAATCCAGTGTACAAAAACGTTCACCTGACAGCCGTCAGAATGATCATCAGCAAAAAAAAGTCTACAAAGAATAAATGCTGAAGGGGTTTTAGAGAACTGCGTACCCTTTAGCTGCTGGTGGGATGTAACCTGGTAACAGCCAGTAGTGAGAACAGAATGGAGGTGTGTTTAAGAGTAAAAATTGAGCTACCATGTGATCTGGTAGGCCCACTGGTGGGCCTATCACCTGAGTAGACCAGAATCAAAAAGACACAGGATGACATCCCTGCACTGCAGCAACATGTACCATAGCCAAGACCTGGAAGAAACCAAAATGTCCATCAACAGGAAAATGCACCAAGAAGACGTCGTCCATGTACACAATGGAATAGTAGCCATGAAAATTCATGGAACAGTGCCGTTGGCACCACCATAGAAGGATTTAGAGATAATCACCCAACTTGAAGTAAGAAAGAAACCAAAAGACAGACATCCTATGACATCACTTATAGGTGTTACCTAAAAACTGATAGCCATGAAATAACTTCCAAGACAAGGACACGCATAGATTCAGAAAACCAAATTATGTTTAACCAAATGGAAAGGTGTAAGGAATGTCTGAATTAGGATATGGGAGTTAACAGACATATACTAATACATATGAAATATATAACCACAAAATACCTATGGAATACGAAGAGAGGTCTACACAGCACTCTATAATAACATACACGGAAAGGATCCAAAGAGGAATAGACAGATACATTGATAGCATGAACCAAAAACTGTACACCAAGGAGAATCTACATTTTTATCAAATTTGCTCTGATACTTAATAAAAATTAAATTTACAAAACAAAAAAATTTAGGACATATAATCTCCTGGGGGTTTGTGCTGGCACATTCTACTTGAATTTGCAGCTTATTAACACGATTTCCAGGAAAGTTCTGTTGCCCAAAAACCCAGAGAGGGAAATGTAGAAAGGCTGCCGCCTTGTGGCCGTTTCCCACAAGAGCAGCTTTAAACCCACAGCTAATGGTCACTTAACTTTCTCAAGGGCTCAGGGCTGTAAAGGACACCTGCCGTCAAAAAATGTCCTGAGGTATGGAATGGCCAAAGTATTCAAAACTGGCACATTTTTCAAGGAGATAGTAAGGAGGGGTAAGTTTTACTCACTCATTTTCAAAAAAAGAAGAAAATGGATAAAAGCTCAACATCAGGAATTATTAGACTCATGCAAATCTAACCTCCAAACAGGTTTCAAATCACACGTGTCTACTATCATCAGCCAAAGTCTACAAACAATAAATGCTGAAGGGGTTTTAGAGAATTGTGTACCCTTAGCTGCTGGTGAGATGTAAAGTGGTAAGAGCTAATAATGAGAACAGAAAGGAGCTGCATTTACAAGTAAAAATTGAGCCCCCATTCCATTTAGCAGACCCACCGCTGAGCCTCTCACCTGAGAAGTCCAGAGTCGAGAAGGCACAGGCTTCAACAGCTGCACTGCAGAAATTTTCACAGTAGCCAAGACACGGAAGCAACCAAAATGTCCATCACCAGATGAATGGATAAAGAAGTGGTCCATGTACACAATGGAACATTAGCCATGGAAAACAATGAAACACTGCTCTCTGAGGCACCATAGATGAGCCTAGAGATAATCACAGAACATGAGGTAAGTCGGAAAGCAAAAGACATATCCTATGATATCACTTATAGGCGTTATCTAACAACTGACAAAAAACTGAACATATTTCCACAGAGAAAGACACTCACAGACTTAGAAAACAAACTATGCTTATCTAAAAGGAAAGGGGTGGTGGTGAATGGAAACATTAAGATTAGGGTTACCATACGTGTACAAATACCTATTAAATACATATATCAAAAAGACCGACCATATAGCAAGGGTGGTCTATGCAAAACTCTGCAATAATTTACATGGAAATTGGATCTGTACATGAATATATATATATATATATATATATATATATGTATTGTATGAATGAAACAGTTTGTGTACACCTAGGACAAACAATATTCTAATCATTACACCAATCAAAAAAATTAAAACAATGAAGAAGAAGTAATGTGACATAAACTTATGGGGGTTTTTTCCTGGCACATTCCATTGTAATTTACAACCTAGGAACAGGACTTCCAGAAAGGCTCTGCTGCCCTAGTAACCAGATTTGGGAATGGAGAAATGCTGCCGCCTTGTGGCCGTTTCCCACAACAGCAGCTTTAACCCCAGTTCTACTGGTTCACTAAATATTCACACTCATTGCAGGCCTGTAAATGACACCTGCCCTCAAAAAAATCCTGGGTTCGAAAATCGACCAAAAAATTCCAAAGCTGGCCTCCTTCCAAGAACACAATTTCAAGAGGATTACTGTACTCACCGTTTTTTTCTGTTTTTGTTTAACAGAAATTTAAAATGTTGTGGGAAAAGCTGAACATTAGGAATAACTAAAGACATGCAAATCCCAATTACAAAAACCTATCAGCTCACACCAGTCAGAATGGACATCAGCAAAAATTCTGCAAAAAATAAATGCTGAAGGCTTTGTGGAGAAGTGCCTACCCTTGGTTCAACGTGGAACGTGCTAAGAGCCAGTAATGAAAACACAAAGGAGGTGCCTTGAAAAGACAAGTATTGAGCTACCATTCAATCAAGCATACCCACCCCTTGGCCTATCGCCTGAGAGTATGAGAATCAAAAAGTCACAGGCTGGGCTTCACTGGTGGTGCAGTGGTTGAGAATCTGCCTGCCGATGCAGGGGACACGGGTTCATGCACCCTTCCAGGAAGATCCCACATGCCGCAAAGCGGCCGGTCCCGTAGCTATGGCTGCTGGGCCTGCACGTCCGGAGCCTGTGCTCCGCAAAGGGAGAGGCCACGACAGTGAGAGGCCCGCATACCGCAAACAAACAAACAAAAAGACACAGGCTGGCAATCCTGCACTCCAGCAATATGTACCATAGCCAACACTTGGAAGCAATGAAAATGTCCATCAACAGAGAAATGCACAAAGAAGAAGTGTTCCATGAACACAATGGAATATGACTCCAATAAAAAAATATAAATTTATTTAAAAAAACAAACATAAGTAAGGGGACATCAGCATTTGGGCGTTTATCCTTTTCACATTGCACACTAATTTATAAGCGAGGAACACCACTGCTAGGAAGGTCTGTTTCCCTAGTTACCAGATTGGCAAAGCAGAAATGCTGCCGCGCTCTCGCCGTTACCTGCAACAGCAGCTTTAAAAGCTGTGCTAAGCGTCACTTCATATGCACCAGTACTGGAGGGCTGTAAATAAAACTTGCCTTCAAAATGTCTTGAGGGAGGTAATGGCCAAAATATTTCAAAATGTCATACGTACTTCAAGAAAACCATTTGAAGAGGTAAGCTGTACTCACAGTTTGAAGAAGAAAAGGACATGCCAGAAAGCTCAATTTCAAGGGATTATGAGACACATGCAAATCCAAGCACAAAGAGGTATCAGCTCACACTAGTCAGAATAAACATCAGCAAAAAATCTATAAAGAATAAATGCTGAAGGTGTTGTGGAGAAGTGCATAAACTCAAATTTAAGTGGGATATGAACTGGTAAGAGCCACTAATGAGAACAGAGTGGAGGTGCCTTTACAAGGAAAACAGTTGGCTACCATATGATCCAGGAGGCTCACTCCTGGGCCTATAACCTAAGAAGACAGAATTGGAAAGACACAGGCAGGCAAATGTGCATTGCCGCAGTTATTACAATAGCCAAGACCTGGAAGCAACCAAAATGTCCATCAACAGACGAGTGGACAAAGATGAACTGGTGCATGTATAGATGGAAAATTAGGCAAGGAAAAAAAGAACACAATGCCATGTGCAGCACCGTAGATGAGTCTAGAGGTAATCACGCAACTTGTAGTAAGTCAGAAAGAGTAAGACACATATCGTATGATATCACTTATAGGTGTTACCCAAAAATTGATACCAGTGAAGATATTTCCACAGAGAAGGGCAATCACAGATTCATTAAACAAACTTATGGCTCACCAATGGAAAGGTGTGAGGATTGGTTACATTAGGATATTGGTGTTAACAGACATATACCAACACAAGTGAAATATATAATCACCAAAGACCTACGGAATACCAAGAGAAGACTACCCAACATTCTGTCATAACATACAAGGGAAAAGGATCCCAGGAAGAATAGACATATGTGTATGTGTAAAAGAACCACATCTTGCACACCTAGAAGGAGCCAAACATTGTAATCAAACATGCTGTGATAAAAAATTAAAATTAAATTACAAAAATGAACAAGAAGTAGGGAGACTTAAACTTAAGAGCCTTTTTCCTGGCACATTCCATTCTAAATTACAACCTAGAACACGACTGCCATTGAGGCTTTGTTGCCTTCGTAACCAGATTTGGTAAAGGAGAACTGCTGCCACCTTGTGGCCGTTTCACACAACAGCAGCTTTAATCCAAGCGCTAATGGTCAGTTGATATTCAAAATAATTGCAGGCCTGTAAAAGACACCTGCCCTGAAAACAAA
The DNA here is from genome assembly GCF_025265405.1 of Mesoplodon densirostris. NCBI lineage: Eukaryota > Metazoa > Chordata > Mammalia > Artiodactyla > Ziphiidae > Mesoplodon > Mesoplodon densirostris. The sequence goes on from NC_082669.1 coordinate 32,218,466, forward strand.
TCCTGGGGTCGTATATCAACCAAAAAATTCAAAAGACGTCCACATTTCAAAACGACAGTTTCAAGAGGCATATTTTATGCACATTTGTCTTCTCTTTCCTTTTCTTTCTTTCTTTTGTTAAAAAAACAGGAATGGAAAAAGGCTGAACATCAGGAATTAATAAAGCCATGCAAATCCAGTGTACAAAAACGTTCACCTGACAGCCGTCAGAATGATCATCAGCAAAAAAAAGTCTACAAAGAATAAATGCTGAAGGGGTTTTAGAGAACTGCGTACCCTTTAGCTGCTGGTGGGATGTAACCTGGTAACAGCCAGTAGTGAGAACAGAATGGAGGTGTGTTTAAGAGTAAAAATTGAGCTACCATGTGATCTGGTAGGCCCACTGGTGGGCCTATCACCTGAGTAGACCAGAATCAAAAAGACACAGGATGACATCCCTGCACTGCAGCAACATGTACCATAGCCAAGACCTGGAAGAAACCAAAATGTCCATCAACAGGAAAATGCACCAAGAAGACGTCGTCCATGTACACAATGGAATAGTAGCCATGAAAATGCATGGAACAGTGCCGTTGGCACCACCATAGAAGGATTTAGAGATAATCACCCAACTTGAAGTAAGAAAGAAACCAAAAGACAGACATCCTATGACATCACTTATAGGTGTTACCTAAAAACTGATAGCCATGAAATAACTTCCAAGACAAGGACACGCATAGATTCAGAAAACCAAATTATGTTTAACCAAATGGAAAGGTGTAAGGAATGTCTGAATTAGGATATGGGAGTTAACAGACATATACTAATACATATGAAATATATAACCACAAAATACCTATGGAATACGAAGAGAGGTCTACACAGCACTCTATAATAACATACACGGAAAGGATCCAAAGAGGAATAGACAGATACATTGATAGCATGAACCAAAAACTGTACACCAAGGAGAATCTACATTTTTATCAAATTTGCTCTGATACTTAATAAAAATTAAATTTACAAAACAAAAAAATTTAGGACATATAATCTCCTGGGGGTTTGTGCTGGCACATTCTACTTGAATTTGCAGCTTATTAACACGATTTCCAGGAAAGTTCTGTTGCCCAAAAACCCAGAGAGGGAAATGTAGAAAGGCTGCCGCCTTGTGGCCGTTTCCCACAAGAGCGGCTTTAAACCCACAGCTAATGGTCACTTAACTTTCTCAAGGGCTCAGGGCTGTAAAGGACACCTGCCGTCAAAAAATGTCCTGAGGTATGGAATGGCCAAAGTATTCAAAACTGGCACATTTTTCAAGGAGATAGTAAGGAGGGGTAAGTTTTACTCACTCATTTTCAAAAAAAGAAGAAAATGGATAAAAGCTCAACATCAGGAATTATTAGACTCATGCAAATCTAACCTCCAAACAGGTTTCAAATCACACGTGTCTACTATCATCAGCCAAAGTCTACAAACAATAAATGCTGAAGGGGTTTTAGAGAATTGTGTACCCTTAGCTGCTGGTGAGATGTAAAGTGGTAAGAGCTAATAATGAGAACAGAAAGGAGCTGCATTTACAAGTAAAAATTGAGCCCCCATTCCATTTAGCAGACCCACCGCTGAGCCTCTCACCTGAGAAGTCCAGAGTCGAGAAGGCACAGGCTTCAACAGCTGCACTGCAGAAATTTTCACAGTAGCCAAGACACGGAAGCAACCAAAATGTCCATCACCAGATGAATGGATAAAGAAGTGGTCCATGTACACAATGGAACATTAGCCATGGAAAACAATGAAACACTGCTCTCTGAGGCACCATAGATGAGCCTAGAGATAATCACAGAACATGAGGTAAGTCGGAAAGCAAAAGACATATCCTATGATATCACTTATAGGCGTTATCTAACAACTGACAAAAAACTGAACATATTTCCACAGAGAAAGACACTCACAGACTTAGAAAACAAACTATGCTTATCTAAAAGGAAAGGGGTGGTGGTGAATGGAAACATTAAGATTAGGGTTACCATACGTGTACAAATACCTATTAAATACATATATCAAAAAGACCGACCATATAGCAAGGGTGGTCTATGCAAAACTCTGCAATAATTTACATGGAAATTGGATCTGTACATGAATATATATATATATATATATATATATATGTATTGTATGAATGAAACAGTTTGTGTACACCTAGGACAAACAATATTCTAATCATTACACCAATCAAAAAAATTAAAACAATGAAGAAGAAGTAATGTGACATAAACTTATGGGGGTTTTTTCCTGGCACATTCCATTGTAATTTACAACCTAGGAACAGGACTTCCAGAAAGGCTCTGCTGCCCTAGTAACCAGATTTGGGAATGGAGAAATGCTGCCGCCTTGTGGCCGTTTCCCACAACAGCAGCTTTAACCCCAGTTCTACTGGTTCACTAAATATTCACACTCATTGCAGGCCTGTAAATGACACCTGCCCTCAAAAAAATCCTGGGTTCGAAAATCGACCAAAAAATTCCAAAGCTGGCCTCCTTCCAAGAACACAATTTCAAGAGGATTACTGTACTCACCGTTTTTTTCTGTTTTTGTTTAACAGAAATTTAAAATGTTGTGGGAAAAGCTGAACATTAGGAATAACTAAAGACATGCAAATCCCAATTACAAAAACCTATCAGCTCACACCAGTCAGAATGGACATCAGCAAAAATTCTGCAAAAAATAAATGCTGAAGGCTTTGTGGAGAAGTGCCTACCCTTGGTTCAACGTGGAACGTGCTAAGAGCCAGTAATGAAAACACAAAGGAGGTGCCTTGAAAAGACAAGTATTGAGCTACCATTCAATCAAGCATACCCACCCCTTGGCCTATCGCCTGAGAGTATGAGAATCAAAAAGTCACAGGCTGGGCTTCACTGGTGGTGCAGTGGTTGAGAATCTGCCTGCCGATGCAGGGGACACGGGTTCATGCACCCTTCCAGGAAGATCCCACATGCCGCAAAGCGGCCGGTCCCGTAGCTATGGCTGCTGGGCCTGCACGTCCGGAGCCTGTGCTCCGCAAAGGGAGAGGCCACGACAGTGAGAGGCCCGCATACCGCAAACAAACAAACAAAAAGACACAGGCTGGCAATCCTGCACTCCAGCAATATGTACCATAGCCAACACTTGGAAGCAATGAAAATGTCCATCAACAGAGAAATGCACAAAGAAGAAGTGTTCCATGAACACAATGGAATATGACTCCAATAAAAAAATATAAATTTATTTAAAAAAACAAACATAAGTAAGGGGACATCAGCATTTGGGCGTTTATCCTTTTCACATTGCACACTAATTTATAAGCGAGGAACACCACTGCTAGGAAGGTCTGTTTCCCTAGTTACCAGATTGGCAAAGCAGAAATGCTGCCGCGCTCTCGCCGTTACCTGCAACAGCAGCTTTAAAAGCTGTGCTAAGCGTCACTTCATATGCACCAGTACTGGAGGGCTGTAAATGAAACTTGCCCTCAAAATGTCTTGAGGGAGGTAATGGCCAAAATATTTCAAAATGTCATACGTACTTCAAGAAAACCATTTGAAGAGGTAAGCTGTACTCACAGTTTGAAGAAGAAAAGGACATGCCAGAAAGCTCAATTTCAAGGGATTATGAGACACATGCAAATCCAAGCACAAAGAGGTATCAGCTCACACTAGTCAGAATAAACATCAGCAAAAAATCTATAAAGAATAAATGCTGAAGGTGTTGTGGAGAAGTGCATAAACTCAAATTTAAGTGGGATATGAACTGGTAAGAGCCACTAATGAGAACAGAGTGGAGGTGCCTTTACAAGGAAAACAGTTGGCTACCATATGATCCAGGAGGCTCACTCCTGGGCCTATAACCTAAGAAGACAGAATTGGAAAGACACAGGCAGGCAAATGTGCATTGCCGCAGTTATTACAATAGCCAAGACCTGGAAGCAACCAAAATGTCCATCAACAGACGAGTGGACAAAGATGAACTGGTGCATGTATAGATGGAAAATTAGGCAAGGAAAAAAAGAACACAATGCCATGTGCAGCACCGTAGATGAGTCTAGAGGTAATCACGCAACTTGTAGTAAGTCAGAAAGAGTAAGACACATATCGTATGATATCACTTATAGGTGTTACCCAAAAATTGATACCAGTGAAGATATTTCCACAGAGAAGGGCAATCACAGATTCATTAAACAAACTTATGGCTCACCAATGGAAAGGTGTGAGGATTGGTTACATTAGGATATTGGTGTTAACAGACATATACCAACACAAGTGAAATATATAATCACCAAAGACCTACGGAATACCAAGAGAAGACTACCCAACATTCTGTCATAACATACAAGGGAAAAGGATCCCAGGAAGAATAGACATATGTGTATGTGTAAAAGAACCACATCTTGCACACCTAGAAGGAGCCAAACATTGTAATCAAACATGCTGTGATAAAAAATTAAAATTAAATTACAAAAATGAACAAGAAGTAGGGAGACTTAAACTTAAGAGCCTTTTTCCTGGCACATTCCATTCTAAATTACAACCTAGAACACGACTGCCATTGAGGCTTTGTTGCCTTCGTAACCAGATTTGGTAAAGGAGAACTGCTGCCACCTTGTGGCCGTTTCACACAACAGCAGCTTTAATCCAAGCGCTAATGGTCAGTTGATATTCAAAATAATTGCAGGCCTGTAAAAGACACCTGCCCTGAAAACAAATCCTGGGGTCGTATATCAACCAAAAAATTCAAAAGACGTCCACATTTCAAAACGACAGTTTCAAGAGGCATATTTTATGCACATTTGTCTTCTCTTTCCTTTTCTTTCTTTCTTTTGTTAAAAAAACAGGAATGGAAAAAGGCTGAACATCAGGAATTAATAAAGCCATGCAAATCCAGTGTACAAAAACGTTCACCTGACAGCCGTCAGAATGATCATCAGCAAAAAAAAGTCTACAAAGAATAAATGCTGAAGGGGTTTTAGAGAACTGCGTACCCTTTAGCTGCTGGTGGGATGTAACCTGGTAACAGCCAGTAGTGAGAACAGAATGGAGGTGTGTTTAAGAGTAAAAATTGAGCTACCATGTGATCTGGTAGGCCCACTGGTGGGCCTATCACCTGAGTAGACCAGAATCAAAAAGACACAGGATGACATCCCTGCACTGCAGCAACATGTACCATAGCCAAGACCTGGAAGAAACCAAAATGTCCATCAACAGGAAAATGCACCAAGAAGACGTCGTCCATGTACACAATGGAATAGTAGCCATGAAAATGCATGGAACAGTGCCGTTGGCACCACCATAGAAGGATTTAGAGATAATCACCCAACTTGAAGTAAGAAAGAAACCAAAAGACAGACATCCTATGACATCACTTATAGGTGTTACCTAAAAACTGATAGCCATGAAATAACTTCCAAGACAAGGACACGCATAGATTCAGAAAACCAAATTATGTTTAACCAAATGGAAAGGTGTAAGGAATGTCTGAATTAGGATATGGGAGTTAACAGACATATACTAATACATATGAAATATATAACCACAAAATACCTATGGAATACGAAGAGAGGTCTACACAGCACTCTATAATAACATACACGGAAAGGATCCAAAGAGGAATAGACAGATACATTGATAGCATGAACCAAAAACTGTACACCAAGGAGAATCTACATTTTTATCAAATTTGCTCTGATACTTAATAAAAATTAAATTTACAAAACAAAAAATTTAGGACATATAATCTCCTGGGGGTTTGTGCTGGCACATTCTACTTGAATTTGCAGCTTATTAACACGATTTCCAGGAAAGTTCTGTTGCCCAAAAACCCAGAGAGGGAAATGTAGAAAGGCTGCCGCCTTGTGGCCGTTTCCCACAAGAGCGGCTTTAAACCCACAGCTAATGGTCACTTAACTTTCTCAAGGGCTCAGGGCTGTAAAGGACACCTGCCGTCAAAAAATGTCCTGAGGTATGGAATGGCCAAAGTATTCAAAACTGGCACATTTTTCAAGGAGATAGTAAGGAGGGGTAAGTTTTACTCACTCATTTTCAAAAAAAGAAGAAAATGGATAAAAGCTCAACATCAGGAATTATTAGACTCATGCAAATCTAACCTCCAAACAGGTTTCAAATCACACGTGTCTACTATCATCAGCCAAAGTCTACAAACAATAAATGCTGAAGGGGTTTTAGAGAATTGTGTACCCTTAGCTGCTGGTGAGATGTAAAGTGGTAAGAGCTAATAATGAGAACAGAAAGGAGCTGCATTTACAAGTAAAAATTGAGCCCCCATTCCATTTAGCAGACCCACCGCTGAGCCTCTCACCTGAGAAGTCCAGAGTCGAGAAGGCACAGGCTTCAACAGCTGCACTGCAGAAATTTTCACAGTAGCCAAGACACGGAAGCAACCAAAATGTCCATCACCAGATGAATGGATAAAGAAGTGGTCCATGTACACAATGGAACATTAGCCATGGAAAACAATGAAACACTGCTCTCTGAGGCACCATAGATGAGCCTAGAGATAATCACAGAACATGAGGTAAGTCGGAAAGCAAAAGACATATCCTATGATATAACTTATAGGCGTTATCTAACAACTGACAAAAAACTGAACATATTTCCACAGAGAAAGACACTCACAGACTTAGAAAACAAACTGTGCTTATCTAAAAGGAAAGGGGGGGAGTGAATGGAAACATTAAGATTAGGGTTACCATACGTGTACAAATACCTATTAAATACATATATCAAAAAGACCGACCATATAGCAAGGGTGGTCTATGCAAAACTCTGCAATAATTTACATGGAAATTGGATCTGTACATGAATATATATATATATATGTATTGTATGAATGAAACAGTTTGTGTACACCTAGGACAAACAATATTCTAATCATTACACCGATTAAAAAAATTAAAACAACGAAGAAGAAGTAATGTGACATAAACTTATGGGGGTTTTTTCCTGGCACATTCCATTGTAATTTACAACCTAGGAACAGGACTTCCAGAAAGGCTCTGCTGCCCTAGTAACCAGATTTGGGAATGGAGAAATGCTGCCGCCTTGTGGCCGTTTCCCACAACAGCAGCTTTAACCCCAGTTCTACTGGTTCACTAAATATTCACACTCATTGCAGGCCTGTAAATGACACCTGCCCTCAAAAATCTCCTGGGTTCGAAAATCGACCAAAAAATTCCAAAGCTGGCCTCCTTCCAAGAACACAATTTCAAGAGGATTACTGTACTCACCGTTTTTTTCTGTTTTTGTTTAACAGAAATTTAAAATGTTGTGGGAAAAGCTGAACATTAGGAATAACTAAAGACATGCAAATCCCAATTACAAAAACCTATCAGCTCACACCAGTCAGAATGGACATCAGCAAAAATTCTGCAAAAAATAAATGCTGAAGGCTTTGTGGAGAAGTGCCTACCCTTGGTTCAACGTGGAACATGCTAAGAGCCAGTAATGAAAACACAAAGGAGGTGCCTTGAAAAGATAAGTATTGAGCTACCATTCAATCAAGCATACCCACCCCTTGGCCTATCACCTGAGAGTATGAGAATCAAAAAGTCACAGGCTGGGCTTCACTGGTGGTGCAGTGGTTGAGAATCTGCCTGCCGATGCAGGGGACACGGGTTCATGCACCCTTCCAGGAAGATCCCACATGCCGCAAAGCGGCCGGTCCCGTAGCTATGGCTGCTGGGCCTGCACGTCCGGAGCCTGTGCTCCGCAAAGGGAGAGGCCACGACAGTGAGAGGCCCGCATACCGCAAACAAACAAACAAAAAGACACAGGCTGGCAATCCTGCACTCCAGCAATATGTACCATAGCCAACACTTGGAAGCAATGAAAATGTCCATCAACAGAGAAATGCACAAAGAAGAAGTGTTCCATGAACACAATGGAATATGACTCCAATAAAAAAATATAAATTTATTTAAAAAAACAAACATAAGTAAGGGGACATCAGCATTTGGGCGTTTATCCTTTTCACATTGCACACTAATTTATAAGCGAGGAACACCACTGCTAGGAAGGTCTGTTTCCCTAGTTACCAGATTGGCAAAGCAGAAATGCTGCCGCGCTCTCGCCGTTACCTGCAACAGCAGCTTTAAAAGCTGTGCTAAGCGTCACTTCATATGCACCAGTACTGGAGGGCTGTAAATAAAACTTGCCTTCAAAATGTCTTGAGGGAGGTAATGGCCAAAATATTTCAAAATGTCATACGTACTTCAAGAAAACCATTTGAAGAGGTAAGCTGTACTCACAGTTTGAAGAAGAAAAGGACATGCCAGAAAGCTCAATTTCAAGGGATTATGAGACACATGCAAATCCAAGCACAAAGAGGTATCAGCTCACACTAGTCAGAATAAACATCAGCAAAAAATCTATAAAGAATAAATGCTGAAGGTGTTGTGGAGAAGTGCATAAACTCAAATTTAAGTGGGATATAAACTGGTAAGAGCCACTAATGAGAACAGAGTGGAGGTGCCTTTACAAGGAAAACAGTTGGCTACCATATGATCCAGGAGGCTCACTCCTGGGCCTATAACCTAAGAAGACAGAATTGGAAAGACACAGGCAGGCAAATGTGCATTGCCGCAGTTATCACAATAGCCAAGACCTGGAAGCAACCAAAATGTCCATCAACAGACGAGTGGACAAAGATGAACTGGTGCATGTATAGATGGAAAATTAGGCAAGGAAAAAAAGAACACAATGCCATGTGCAGCACCGTAGATGAGTCTAGAGGTAATCACGCAACTTGTAGTAAGTCAGAAAGAGTAAGACACATATCGTATGATATCACTTATAGGTGTTACCCAAAAATTGATACCAGTGAAGATATTTCCACAGAGAAGGGCAATCACAGATTCATTAAACAAACTTATGGCTCACCAATGGAAAGGTGTGAGGATTGGTTACATTAGGATATTGGTGTTAACAGACATATACCAACACAAGTGAAATATATAATCACCAAAGACCTACGGAATACCAAGAGAAGACTACCCAACATTCTGTCATAACATACAAGGGAAAAGGATCCCAGGAAGAATAGACATATGTGTATGTGTAACAGAACCACATCTTGCACACCTAGAAGGAGCCAAACATTGTAATCAAACATGCTGTGATAAAAAATTAAAATTAAATTACAAAAATGAACAAGAAGTAGGGAGACTTAAACTTAAGAGCCTTTTTCCTGGCACATTCCATTCTAAATTACAACCTAGAACACGACTGCCATTGAGGCTTTGTTGCCTTCGTAACCAGATTTGGTAAAGGAGAACTGCTGCCACCTTGTGGCCGTTTCACACAACAGCAGCTTTAATCCAAGCGCTAATGGTCAGTTGATATTCAAAATAATTGCAGGCCTGTAAATGACACCTGCCCTGAAAACAAATCCTGGGGTCGTATATCAACCAAAAAATTCAAAAGACGTCCACATTTCAAAACGACAGTTTCAAGAGGCATATTTTATGCACATTTGTCTTCTCTTTCCTTTTCTTTCTTTCTTTTGTTAAAAAAACAGGAATGGAAAAAGGCTGAACATCAGGAATTAATAAAGCCATGCAAATCCAGTGTACAAAAACGTTCACCTGACAGCCGTCAGAATGATCATCAGCAAAAAAAAGTCTACAAAGAATAAATGCTGAAGGGGTTTTAGAGAACTGCGTACCCTTTAGCTGCTGGTGGGATGTAACCTGGTAACAGCCAGTAGTGAGAACAGAATGGAGGTGTGTTTAAGAGTAAAAATTGAGCTACCATGTGATCTGGTAGGCCCACTGGCGGGCCTATCACCTGAGTAGACCAGAATCAAAAAGACACAGGCTGACATCCCTGCACTGCAGCAACATGTACCATAGCCAAGACCTGGAAGAAACCAAAATGTCCATCAACAGGAAAATGCACCAAGAAGACGTCGTCCATGTACACAATGGAATAGTAGCCATGAAAATGCATGGAACAGTGCCGTTGGCACCACCATAGAAGGATTTAGAGATAATCACCCAACTTGAAGTAAGAAAGAAACCAAAAGACAGACATCCTATGACATCACTTATAGGTGTTACCTAAAAACTGATAGCCATGAAATAACTTCCAAGACAAGGACACGCATAGATTCAGAAAACCAAATTATGTTTAACCAAATGGAAAGGTGTAAGGAATGTCTGAATTAGGATATGGGAGTTAACAGACATATACTAATACATATGAAATATATAACCACAAAATACCTATGGAATACGAAGAGAGGTCTACACAGCACTCTATAATAACATACACGGAAAGGATCCAAAGAGGAATAGACAGATACATTGATAGCATGAACCAAAAACTGTACACCAAGGAGAATCTACATTTTTATCAAATTTGCTCTGATACTTAATAAAAATTAAATTTACAAAACAAAAAAATTTAGGACATATAATCTCCTGGGGGTTTGTGCTGGCACATTCTACTTGAATTTGCAGCTTATTAACACGATTTCCAGGAAAGTTCTGTTGCCCAAAAACCCAGAGAGGGAAATGTAGAAAGGCTGCCGCCTTGTGGCCGTTTCCCACAAGAGCGGCTTTAAACCCACAGCTAATGGTCACTTAACTTTCTCAAGGGCTCAGGGCTGTAAAGGACACCTGCCGTCAAAAAATGTCCTGAGGTATGGAATGGCCAAAGTATTCAAAACTGGCACATTTTTCAAGGAGATAGTAAGGAGGGGTAAGTTTTACTCACTCATTTTCAAAAAAAGAAGAAAATGGATAAAAGCTCAACATCAGGAATTATTAGACTCATGCAAATCTAACCTCCAAACAGGTTTCAAATCACACGTGTCTACTATCATCAGCCAAAGTCTACAAACAATAAATGCTGAAGGGGTTTTAGAGAATTGTGTACCCTTAGCTGCTGGTGAGATGTAAAGTGGTAAGAGCTAATAATGAGAACAGAAAGGAGCTGCATTTACAAGTAAAAATTGAGCCCCCATTCCATTTAGCAGACCCACCGCTGAGCCTCTCACCTGAGAAGTCCAGAGTCAAGAAGGCACAGGCTTCAACAGCTGCACTGCAGAAATTTTCACAGTAGCCAAGACACGGAAGCAACCAAAATGTCCATCACCAGATGAATGGATAAAGAAGTGGTCCATGTACACAATGGAACATTAGCCATGGAAAACAATGAAACACTGCTCTCTGAGGCACCATAGATGAGCCTAGAGATAATCACAGAACATGAGGTAAGTCGGAAAGCAAAAGACATATCCTATGATATCACTTATAGGCGTTATCTAACAACTGACAAAAAACTGAACATATTTCCACAGAGAAAGACACTCACAGACTTAGAAAACAAACTATGCTTATCTAAAAGGAAAGGGGTGGTGGTGAATGGAAACATTAAGATTAGGGTTACCATACGTGTACAAATACCTATTAAATACATATATCAAAAAGACCGACCATATAGCAAGGGTGGTCTATGCAAAACTCTGCAATAATTTACATGGAAATTGGATCTGTACATGAATATATATATATATATATATATATGTATTGTATGAATGAAACAGTTTGTGTACACCTAGGACAAACAATATTCTAATCATTACACCAATCAAAAAAATTAAAACAATGAAGAAGAAGTAATGTGACATAAACTTATGGGGGTTTTTTCCTGGCACATTCCATTGTAATTTACAACCTAGGAACAGGACTTCCAGAAAGGCTCTGCTGCCCTAGTAACCAGATTTGGGAATGGAGAAATGCTGCCGCCTTGTGGCCGTTTCCCACAACAGCAGCTTTAACCCCAGTTCTACTGGTTCACTAAATATTCACACTCATTGCAGGCCTGTAAATGACACCTGCCCTCAAAAAAATCCTGGGTTCGAAAATCGACCAAAAAATTCCAAAGCTGGCCTCCTTCCAAGAACACAATTTCAAGAGGATTACTGTACTCACCGTTTTTTTCTGTTTTTGTTTAACAGAAATTTAAAATGTTGTGGGAAAAGCTGAACATTAGGAATAACTAAAGACATGCAAATCCCAATTACAAAAACCTATCAGCTCACACCAGTCAGAATGGACATCAGCAAAAATTCTGCAAAAAATAAATGCTGAAGGCTTTGTGGAGAAGTGCCTACCCTTGGTTCAACGTGGAACGTGCTAAGAGCCAGTAATGAAAACACAAAGGAGGTGCCTTGAAAAGACAAGTATTGAGCTACCATTCAATCAAGCATACCCACCCCTTGGCCTATCGCCTGAGAGTATGAGAATCAAAAAGTCACAGGCTGGGCTTCACTGGTGGTGCAGTGGTTGAGAATCTGCCTGCCGATGCAGGGGACACGGGTTCATGCACCCTTCCAGGAAGATCCCACATGCCGCAAAGCGGCCGGTCCCGTAGCTATGGCTGCTGGGCCTGCACGTCCGGAGCCTGTGCTCCGCAAAGGGAGAGGCCACGACAGTGAGAGGCCCGCATACCGCAAACAAACAAACAAAAAGACACAGGCTGGCAATCCTGCACTCCAGCAATATGTACCATAGCCAACACTTGGAAGCAATGAAAATGTCCATCAACAGAGAAATGCACAAAGAAGAAGTGTTCCATGAACACAATGGAATATGACTCCAATAAAAAAATATAAATTTATTTAAAAAAACAAACATAAGTAAGGGGACATCAGCATTTGGGCGTTTATCCTTTTCACATTGCACACTAATTTATAAGCGAGGAACACCACTGCTAGGAAGGTCTGTTTCCCTAGTTACCAGATTGGCAAAGCAGAAATGCTGCCGCGCTCTCGCCGTTACCTGCAACAGCAGCTTTAAAAGCTGTGCTAAGCGTCACTTCATATGCACCAGTACTGGAGGGCTGTAAATGAAACTTGCCCTCAAAATGTCTTGAGGGAGGTAATGGCCAAAATATTTCAAAATGTCATACGTACTTCAAGAAAACCATTTGAAGAGGTAAGCTGTACTCACAGTTTGAAGAAGAAAAGGACATGCCAGAAAGCTCAATTTCAAGGGATTATGAGACACATGCAAATCCAAGCACAAAGAGGTATCAGCTCACACTAGTCAGAATAAACATCAGCAAAAAATCTATAAAGAATAAATGCTGAAGGTGTTGTGGAGAAGTGCATAAACTCAAATTTAAGTGGGATATAAACTGGTAAGAGCCACTAATGAGAACAGAGTGGAGGTGCCTTTACAAGGAAAACAGTTGGCTACCATATGATCCAGGAGGCTCACTCCTGGGCCTATAACCTAAGAAGACAGAATTGGAAAGACACAGGCAGGCAAATGTGCATTGCCGCAGTTATCACAATAGCCAAGACCTGGAAGCAACCAAAATGTCCATCAACAGACGAGTGGACAAAGATGAACTGGTGCATGTATAGATGGAAAATTAGGCAAGGAAAAAAAGAACACAATGCCATGTGCAGCACCGTAGATGAGTCTAGAGGTAATCACGCAACTTGTAGTAAGTCAGAAAGAGTAAGACACATATCGTATGATATCACTTATAGGTGTTACCCAAAAATTGATACCAGTGAAGATATTTCCACAGAGAAGGGCAATCACAGATTCATTAAACAAACTTATGGCTCACCAATGGAAAGGTGTGAGGATTGGTTACATTAGGATATTGGTGTTAACAGACATATACCAACACAAGTGAAATATATAATCACCAAAGACCTACGGAATACCAAGAGAAGACTACCCAACATTCTGTCATAACATACAAGGGAAAAGGATCCCAGGAAGAATAGACATATGTGTATGTGTAACAGAACCACATCTTGCACACCTAGAAGGAGCCAAACATTGTAATCAAACATGCTGTGATAAAAAATTAAAATTAAATTACAAAAATGAACAAGAAGTAGGGAGACTTAAACTTAAGAGCCTTTTTCCTGGCACATTCCATTCTAAATTACAACCTAGAACACGACTGCCATTGAGGCTTTGTTGCCTTCGTAACCAGATTTGGTAAAGGAGAACTGCTGCCACCTTGTGGCCGTTTCACACAACAGCAGCTTTAATCCAAGCGCTAATGGTCAGTTGATATTCAAAATAATTGCAGGCCTGTAAATGACACCTGCCCTGAAAACAAATCCTGGGGTCGTATATCAACCAAAAAATTCAAAAGACGTCCACATTTCAAAACGACAGTTTCAAGAGGCATATTTTATGCACATTTGTCTTCTCTTTCCTTTTCTTTCTTTCTTTTGTTAAAAAAACAGGAATGGAAAAAGGCTGAACATCAGGAATTAATAAAGCCATGCAAATCCAGTGTACAAAAACGTTCACCTGACAGCCGTCAGAATGATCATCAGCAAAAAAAAGTCTACAAAGAATAAATGCTGAAGGGGTTTTAGAGAACTGCGTACCCTTTAGCTGCTGGTGGGATGTAACCTGGTAACAGCCAGTAGTGAGAACAGAATGGAGGTGTGTTTAAGAGTAAAAATTGAGCTACCATGTGATCTGGTAGGCCCACTGGCGGGCCTATCACCTGAGTAGACCAGAATCAAAAAGACACAGGCTGACATCCCTGCACTGCAGCAACATGTACCATAGCCAAGACCTGGAAGAAACCAAAATGTCCATCAACAGGAAAATGCACCAAGAAGACGTCGTCCATGTACACAATGGAATAGTAGCCATGAAAATGCATGGAACAGTGCCGTTGGCACCACCATAGAAGGATTTAGAGATAATCACCCAACTTGAAGTAAGAAAGAAACCAAAAGACAGACATCCTATGACATCACTTATAGGTGTTACCTAAAAACTGATAGCCATGAAATAACTTCCAAGACAAGGACACGCATAGATTCAGAAAACCAAATTATGTTTAACCAAATGGAAAGGTGTAAGGAATGTCTGAATTAGGATATGGGAGTTAACAGACATATACTAATACATATGAAATATATAACCACAAAATACCTATGGAATACGAAGAGAGGTCTACACAGCACTCTATAATAACATACACGGAAAGGATCCAAAGAGGAATAGACAGATACATTGATAGCATGAACCAAAAACTGTACACCAAGGAGAATCTACATTTTTATCAAATTTGCTCTGATACTTAATAAAAATTAAATTTACAAAACAAAAAAATTTAGGACATATAATCTCCTGGGGGTTTGTGCTGGCACATTCTACTTGAATTTGCAGCTTATTAACACGATTTCCAGGAAAGTTCTGTTGCCCAAAAACCCAGAGAGGGAAATGTAGAAAGGCTGCCGCCTTGTGGCCGTTTCCCACAAGAGCGGCTTTAAACCCACAGCTAATGGTCACTTAACTTTCTCAAGGGCTCAGGGCTGTAAAGGACACCTGCCGTCAAAAAATGTCCTGAGGTATGGAATGGCCAAAGTATTCAAAACTGGCACATTTTTCAAGGAGATAGTAAGGAGGGGTAAGTTTTACTCACTCATTTTCAAAAAAAGAAGAAAATGGATAAAAGCTCAACATCAGGAATTATTAGACTCATGCAAATCTAACCTCCAAACAGGTTTCAAATCACACGTGTCTACTATCATCAGCCAAAGTCTACAAACAATAAATGCTGAAGGGGTTTTAGAGAATTGTGTACCCTTAGCTGCTGGTGAGATGTAAAGTGGTAAGAGCTAATAATGAGAACAGAAAGGAGCTGCATTTACAAGTAAAAATTGAGCCCCCATTCCATTTAGCAGACCCACCGCTGAGCCTCTCACCTGAGAAGTCCAGAGTCAAGAAGGCACAGGCTTCAACAGCTGCACTGCAGAAATTTTCACAGTAGCCAAGACACGGAAGCAACCAAAATGTCCATCACCAGATGAATGGATAAAGAAGTGGTCCATGTACACAATGGAACATTAGCCATGGAAAACAATGAAACACTGCTCTCTGAGGCACCATAGATGAGCCTAGAGATAATCACAGAACATGAGGTAAGTCGGAAAGCAAAAGACATATCCTATGATATCACTTATAGGCGTTATCTAACAACTGACAAAAAACTGAACATATTTCCACAGAGAAAGACACTCACAGACTTAGAAAACAAACTATGCTTATCTAAAAGGAAAGGGGTGGTGGTGAATGGAAACATTAAGATTAGGGTTACCATACGTGTACAAATACCTATTAAATACATATATCAAAAAGACCGACCATATAGCAAGGGTGGTCTATGCAAAACTCTGCAATAATTTACATGGAAATTGGATCTGTACATGAATATATATATATATATATATATATGTATTGTATGAATGAAACAGTTTGTGTACACCTAGGACAAACAATATTCTAATCATTACACCAATCAAAAAAATTAAAACAATGAAGAAGAAGTAATGTGACATAAACTTATGGGGGTTTTTTCCTGGCACATTCCATTGTAATTTACAACCTAGGAACAGGACTTCCAGAAAGGCTCTGCTGCCCTAGTAACCAGATTTGGGAATGGAGAAATGCTGCCGCCTTGTGGCCGTTTCCCACAACAGCAGCTTTAACCCCAGTTCTACTGGTTCACTAAATATTCACACTCATTGCAGGCCTGTAAATGACACCTGCCCTCAAAAAAATCCTGGGTTCGAAAATCGACCAAAAAATTCCAAAGCTGGCCTCCTTCCAAGAACACAATTTCAAGAGGATTACTGTACTCACCGTTTTTTTCTGTTTTTGTTTAACAGAAATTTAAAATGTTGTGGGAAAAGCTGAACATTAGGAATAACTAAAGACATGCAAATCCCAATTACAAAAACCTATCAGCTCACACCAGTCAGAATGGACATCAGCAAAAATTCTGCAAAAAATAAATGCTGAAGGCTTTGTGGAGAAGTGCCTACCCTTGGTTCAACGTGGAACGTGCTAAGAGCCAGTAATGAAAACACAAAGGAGGTGCCTTGAAAAGACAAGTATTGAGCTACCATTCAATCAAGCATACCCACCCCTTGGCCTATCGCCTGAGAGTATGAGAATCAAAAAGTCACAGGCTGGGCTTCACTGGTGGTGCAGTGGTTGAGAATCTGCCTGCCGATGCAGGGGACACGGGTTCATGCACCCTTCCAGGAAGATCCCACATGCCGCAAAGCGGCCGGTCCCGTAGCTATGGCTGCTGGGCCTGCACGTCCGGAGCCTGTGCTCCGCAAAGGGAGAGGCCACGACAGTGAGAGGTCCGCATACCGCAAACAAACAAACAAAAAGACACAGGCTGGCAATCCTGCACTCCAGCAATATGTACCATAGCCAACACTTGGAAGCAATGAAAATGTCCATCAACAGAGAAATGCACAAAGAAGAAGTGTTCCATGAACACAATGGAATATGACTCCAATAAAAAAATATAAATTTATTTAAAAAAACAAACATAAGTAAGGGGACATCAGCATTTGGGCGTTTATCCTTTTCACATTGCACACTAATTTATAAGCGAGGAACACCACTGCTAGGAAGGTCTGTTTCCCTAGTTACCAGATTGGCAAAGCAGAAATGCTGCCGCGCTCTCGCCGTTACCTGCAACAGCAGCTTTAAAAGCTGTGCTAAGCGTCACTTCATATGCACCAGTACTGGAGGGCTGTAAATGAAACTTGCCCTCAAAATGTCTTGAGGGAGGTAATGGCCAAAATATTTCAAAATGTCATACGTACTTCAAGAAAACCATTTGAAGAGGTAAGCTGTACTCACAGTTTGAAGAAGAAAAGGACATGCCAGAAAGCTCAATTTCAAGGGATTATGAGACACATGCAAATCCAAGCACAAAGAGGTATCAGCTCACACTAGTCAGAATAAACATCAGCAAAAAATCTATAAAGAATAAATGCTGAAGGTGTTGTGGAGAAGTGCATAAACTCAAATTTAAGTGGGATATGAACTGGTAAGAGCCACTAATGAGAACAGAGTGGAGGTGCCTTTACAAGGAAAACAGTTGGCTACCATATGATCCAGGAGGCTCACTCCTGGGCCTATAACCTAAGAAGACAGAATTGGAAAGACACAGGCAGGCAAATGTGCATTGCCGCAGTTATTACAATAGCCAAGACCTGGAAGCAACCAAAATGTCCATCAACAGACGAGTGGACAAAGATGAACTGGTGCATGTATAGATGGAAAATTAGGCAAGGAAAAAAAGAACACAATGCCATGTGCAGCACCGTAGATGAGTCTAGAGGTAATCACGCAACTTGTAGTAAGTCAGAAAGAGTAAGACACATATCGTATGATATCACTTATAGGTGTTACCCAAAAATTGATACCAGTGAAGATATTTCCACAGAGAAGGGCAATCACAGATTCATTAAACAAACTTATGGCTCACCAATGGAAAGGTGTGAGGATTGGTTACATTAGGATATTGGTGTTAACAGACATATACCAACACAAGTGAAATATATAATCACCAAAGACCTACGGAATACCAAGAGAAGACTACCCAACATTCTGTCATAACATACAAGGGAAAAGGATCCCAGGAAGAATAGACATATGTGTATGTGTAAAAGAACCACATCTTGCACACCTAGAAGGAGCCAAACATTGTAATCAAACATGCTGTGATAAAAAATTAAAATTAAATTACAAAAATGAACAAGAAGTAGGGAGACTTAAACTTAAGAGCCTTTTTCCTGGCACATTCCATTCTAAATTACAACCTAGAACACGACTGCCATTGAGGCTTTGTTGCCTTCGTAACCAGATTTGGTAAAGGAGAACTGCTGCCACCTTGTGGCCGTTTCACACAACAGCAGCTTTAATCCAAGCGCTAATGGTCAGTTGATATTCAAAATAATTGCAGGCCTGTAAAAGACACCTGCCCTGAAAACAAATCCTGGGGTCGTATATCAACCAAAAAATTCAAAAGACGTCCACATTTCAAAACGACAGTTTCAAGAGGCATATTTTATGCACATTTGTCTTCTCTTTCCTTTTCTTTCTTTCTTTTGTTAAAAAAACAGGAATGGAAAAAGGCTGAACATCAGGAATTAATAAAGCCATGCAAATCCAGTGTACAAAAACGTTCACCTGACAGCCGTCAGAATGATCATCAGCAAAAAAAAGTCTACAAAGAATAAATGCTGAAGGGGTTTTAGAGAACTGCGTACCCTTTAGCTGCTGGTGGGATGTAACCTGGTAACAGCCAGTAGTGAGAACAGAATGGAGGTGTGTTTAAGAGTAAAAATTGAGCTACCATGTGATCTGGTAGGCCCACTGGTGGGCCTATCACCTGAGTAGACCAGAATCAAAAAGACACAGGATGACATCCCTGCACTGCAGCAACATGTACCATAGCCAAGACCTGGAAGAAACCAAAATGTCCATCAACAGGAAAATGCACCAAGAAGACGTCGTCCATGTACACAATGGAATAGTAGCCATGAAAATGCATGGAACAGTGCCGTTGGCACCACCATAGAAGGATTTAGAGATAATCACCCAACTTGAAGTAAGAAAGAAACCAAAAGACAGACATCCTATGACATCACTTATAGGTGTTACCTAAAAACTGATAGCCATGAAATAACTTCCAAGACAAGGACACGCATAGATTCAGAAAACCAAATTATGTTTAACCAAATGGAAAGGTGTAAGGAATGTCTGAATTAGGATATGGGAGTTAACAGACATATACTAATACATATGAAATATATAACCACAAAATACCTATGGAATACGAAGAGAGGTCTACACAGCACTCTATAATAACATACACGGAAAGGATCCAAAGAGGAATAGACAGATACATTGATAGCATGAACCAAAAACTGTACACCAAGGAGAATCTACATTTTTATCAAATTTGCTCTGATACTTAATAAAAATTAAATTTACAAAACAAAAAATTTAGGACATATAATCTCCTGGGGGTTTGTGCTGGCACATTCTACTTGAATTTGCAGCTTATTAACACGATTTCCAGGAAAGTTCTGTTGCCCAAAAACCCAGAGAGGGAAATGTAGAAAGGCTGCCGCCTTGTGGCCGTTTCCCACAAGAGCGGCTTTAAACCCACAGCTAATGGTCACTTAACTTTCTCAAGGGCTCAGGGCTGTAAAGGACACCTGCCGTCAAAAAATGTCCTGAGGTATGGAATGGCCAAAGTATTCAAAACTGGCACATTTTTCAAGGAGATAGTAAGGAGGGGTAAGTTTTACTCACTCATTTTCAAAAAAAGAAGAAAATGGATAAAAGCTCAACATCAGGAATTATTAGACTCATGCAAATCTAACCTCCAAACAGGTTTCAAATCACACGTGTCTACTATCATCAGCCAAAGTCTACAAACAATAAATGCTGAAGGGGTTTTAGAGAATTGTGTACCCTTAGCTGCTGGTGAGATGTAAAGTGGTAAGAGCTAATAATGAGAACAGAAAGGAGCTGCATTTACAAGTAAAAATTGAGCCCCCATTCCATTTAGCAGACCCACCGCTGAGCCTCTCACCTGAGAAGTCCAGAGTCGAGAAGGCACAGGCTTCAACAGCTGCACTGCAGAAATTTTCACAGTAGCCAAGACACGGAAGCAACCAAAATGTCCATCACCAGATGAATGGATAAAGAAGTGGTCCATGTACACAATGGAACATTAGCCATGGAAAACAATGAAACACTGCTCTCTGAGGCACCATAGATGAGCCTAGAGATAATCACAGAACATGAGGTAAGTCGGAAAGCAAAAGACATATCCTATGATATAACTTATAGGCGTTATCTAACAACTGACAAAAAACTGAACATATTTCCACAGAGAAAGACACTCACAGACTTAGAAAACAAACTGTGCTTATCTAAAAGGAAAGGGGGGGAGTGAATGGAAACATTAAGATTAGGGTTACCATACGTGTACAAATACCTATTAAATACATATATCAAAAAGACCGACCATATAGCAAGGGTGGTCTATGCAAAACTCTGCAATAATTTACATGGAAATTGGATCTGTACATGAATATATATATATATATGTATTGTATGAATGAAACAGTTTGTGTACACCTAGGACAAACAATATTCTAATCATTACACCGATTAAAAAAATTAAAACAACGAAGAAGAAGTAATGTGACATAAACTTATGGGGGTTTTTTCCTGGCACATTCCATTGTAATTTACAACCTAGGAACAGGACTTCCAGAAAGGCTCTGCTGCCCTAGTAACCAGATTTGGGAATGGAGAAATGCTGCCGCCTTGTGGCCGTTTCCCACAACAGCAGCTTTAACCCCAGTTCTACTGGTTCACTAAATATTCACACTCATTGCAGGCCTGTAAATGACACCTGCCCTCAAAAATCTCCTGGGTTCGAAAATCGACCAAAAAATTCCAAAGCTGGCCTCCTTCCAAGAACACAATTTCAAGAGGATTACTGTACTCACCGTTTTTTTCTGTTTTTGTTTAACAGAAATTTAAAATGTTGTGGGAAAAGCTGAACATTAGGAATAACTAAAGACATGCAAATCCCAATTACAAAAACCTATCAGCTCACACCAGTCAGAATGGACATCAGCAAAAATTCTGCAAAAAATAAATGCTGAAGGCTTTGTGGAGAAGTGCCTACCCTTGGTTCAACGTGGAACATGCTAAGAGCCAGTAATGAAAACACAAAGGAGGTGCCTTGAAAAGATAAGTATTGAGCTACCATTCAATCAAGCATACCCACCCCTTGGCCTATCACCTGAGAGTATGAGAATCAAAAAGTCACAGGCTGGGCTTCACTGGTGGTGCAGTGGTTGAGAATCTGCCTGCCGATGCAGGGGACACGGGTTCATGCACCCTTCCAGGAAGATCCCACATGCCGCAAAGCGGCCGGTCCCGTAGCTATGGCTGCTGGGCCTGCACGTCCGGAGCCTGTGCTCCGCAAAGGGAGAGGCCACGACAGTGAGAGGCCCGCATACCGCAAACAAACAAACAAAAAGACACAGGCTGGCAATCCTGCACTCCAGCAATATGTACCATAGCCAACACTTGGAAGCAATGAAAATGTCCATCAACAGAGAAATGCACAAAGAAGAAGTGTTCCATGAACACAATGGAATATGACTCCAATAAAAAAATATAAATTTATTTAAAAAAACAAACATAAGTAAGGGGACATCAGCATTTGGGCGTTTATCCTTTTCACATTGCACACTAATTTATAAGCGAGGAACACCACTGCTAGGAAGGTCTGTTTCCCTAGTTACCAGATTGGCAAAGCAGAAATGCTGCCGCGCTCTCGCCGTTACCTGCAACAGCAGCTTTAAAAGCTGTGCTAAGCGTCACTTCATATGCACCAGTACTGGAGGGCTGTAAATAAAACTTGCCTTCAAAATGTCTTGAGGGAGGTAATGGCCAAAATATTTCAAAATGTCATACGTACTTCAAGAAAACCATTTGAAGAGGTAAGCTGTACTCACAGTTTGAAGAAGAAAAGGACATGCCAGAAAGCTCAATTTCAAGGGATTATGAGACACATGCAAATCCAAGCACAAAGAGGTATCAGCTCACACTAGTCAGAATAAACATCAGCAAAAAATCTATAAAGAATAAATGCTGAAGGTGTTGTGGAGAAGTGCATAAACTCAAATTTAAGTGGGATATAAACTGGTAAGAGCCACTAATGAGAACAGAGTGGAGGTGCCTTTACAAGGAAAACAGTTGGCTACCATATGATCCAGGAGGCTCACTCCTGGGCCTATAACCTAAGAAGACAGAATTGGAAAGACACAGGCAGGCAAATGTGCATTGCCGCAGTTATCACAATAGCCAAGACCTGGAAGCAACCAAAATGTCCATCAACAGACGAGTGGACAAAGATGAACTGGTGCATGTATAGATGGAAAATTAGGCAAGGAAAAAAAGAACACAATGCCATGTGCAGCACCGTAGATGAGTCTAGAGGTAATCACGCAACTTGTAGTAAGTCAGAAAGAGTAAGACACATATCGTATGATATCACTTATAGGTGTTACCCAAAAATTGATACCAGTGAAGATATTTCCACAGAGAAGGGCAATCACAGATTCATTAAACAAACTTATGGCTCACCAATGGAAAGGTGTGAGGATTGGTTACATTAGGATATTGGTGTTAACAGACATATACCAACACAAGTGAAATATATAATCACCAAAGACCTACGGAATACCAAGAGAAGACTACCCAACATTCTGTCATAACATACAAGGGAAAAGGATCCCAGGAAGAATAGACATATGTGTATGTGTAACAGAACCACATCTTGCACACCTAGAAGGAGCCAAACATTGTAATCAAACATGCTGTGATAAAAAATTAAAATTAAATTACAAAAATGAACAAGAAGTAGGGAGACTTAAACTTAAGAGCCTTTTTCCTGGCACATTCCATTCTAAATTACAACCTAGAACACGACTGCCATTGAGGCTTTGTTGCCTTCGTAACCAGATTTGGTAAAGGAGAACTGCTGCCACCTTGTGGCCGTTTCACACAACAGCAGCTTTAATCCAAGCGCTAATGGTCAGTTGATATTCAAAATAATTGCAGGCCTGTAAATGACACCTGCCCTGAAAACAAATCCTGGGGTCGTATATCAACCAAAAAATTCAAAAGACGTCCACATTTCAAAACGACAGTTTCAAGAGGCATATTTTATGCACATTTGTCTTCTCTTTCCTTTTCTTTCTTTCTTTTGTTAAAAAAACAGGAATGGAAAAAGGCTGAACATCAGGAATTAATAAAGCCATGCAAATCCAGTGTACAAAAACGTTCACCTGACAGCCGTCAGAATGATCATCAGCAAAAAAAAGTCTACAAAGAATAAATGCTGAAGGGGTTTTAGAGAACTGCGTACCCTTTAGCTGCTGGTGGGATGTAACCTGGTAACAGCCAGTAGTGAGAACAGAATGGAGGTGTGTTTAAGAGTAAAAATTGAGCTACCATGTGATCTGGTAGGCCCACTGGCGGGCCTATCACCTGAGTAGACCAGAATCAAAAAGACACAGGCTGACATCCCTGCACTGCAGCAACATGTACCATAGCCAAGACCTGGAAGAAACCAAAATGTCCATCAACAGGAAAATGCACCAAGAAGACGTCGTCCATGTACACAATGGAATAGTAGCCATGAAAATGCATGGAACAGTGCCGTTGGCACCACCATAGAAGGATTTAGAGATAATCACCCAACTTGAAGTAAGAAAGAAACCAAAAGACAGACATCCTATGACATCACTTATAGGTGTTACCTAAAAACTGATAGCCATGAAATAACTTCCAAGACAAGGACACGCATAGATTCAGAAAACCAAATTATGTTTAACCAAATGGAAAGGTGTAAGGAATGTCTGAATTAGGATATGGGAGTTAACAGACATATACTAATACATATGAAATATATAACCACAAAATACCTATGGAATACGAAGAGAGGTCTACACAGCACTCTATAATAACATACACGGAAAGGATCCAAAGAGGAATAGACAGATACATTGATAGCATGAACCAAAAACTGTACACCAAGGAGAATCTACATTTTTATCAAATTTGCTCTGATACTTAATAAAAATTAAATTTACAAAACAAAAAAATTTAGGACATATAATCTCCTGGGGGTTTGTGCTGGCACATTCTACTTGAATTTGCAGCTTATTAACACGATTTCCAGGAAAGTTCTGTTGCCCAAAAACCCAGAGAGGGAAATGTAGAAAGGCTGCCGCCTTGTGGCCGTTTCCCACAAGAGCGGCTTTAAACCCACAGCTAATGGTCACTTAACTTTCTCAAGGGCTCAGGGCTGTAAAGGACACCTGCCGTCAAAAAATGTCCTGAGGTATGGAATGGCCAAAGTATTCAAAACTGGCACATTTTTCAAGGAGATAGTAAGGAGGGGTAAGTTTTACTCACTCATTTTCAAAAAAAGAAGAAAATGGATAAAAGCTCAACATCAGGAATTATTAGACTCATGCAAATCTAACCTCCAAACAGGTTTCAAATCACACGTGTCTACTATCATCAGCCAAAGTCTACAAACAATAAATGCTGAAGGGGTTTTAGAGAATTGTGTACCCTTAGCTGCTGGTGAGATGTAAAGTGGTAAGAGCTAATAATGAGAACAGAAAGGAGCTGCATTTACAAGTAAAAATTGAGCCCCCATTCCATTTAGCAGACCCACCGCTGAGCCTCTCACCTGAGAAGTCCAGAGTCAAGAAGGCACAGGCTTCAACAGCTGCACTGCAGAAATTTTCACAGTAGCCAAGACACGGAAGCAACCAAAATGTCCATCACCAGATGAATGGATAAAGAAGTGGTCCATGTACACAATGGAACATTAGCCATGGAAAACAATGAAACACTGCTCTCTGAGGCACCATAGATGAGCCTAGAGATAATCACAGAACATGAGGTAAGTCGGAAAGCAAAAGACATATCCTATGATATCACTTATAGGCGTTATCTAACAACTGACAAAAAACTGAACATATTTCCACAGAGAAAGACACTCACAGACTTAGAAAACAAACTATGCTTATCTAAAAGGAAAGGGGTGGTGGTGAATGGAAACATTAAGATTAGGGTTACCATACGTGTACAAATACCTATTAAATACATATATCAAAAAGACCGACCATATAGCAAGGGTGGTCTATGCAAAACTCTGCAATAATTTACATGGAAATTGGATCTGTACATGAATATATATATATATATATATATATGTATTGTATGAATGAAACAGTTTGTGTACACCTAGGACAAACAATATTCTAATCATTACACCAATCAAAAAAATTAAAACAATGAAGAAGAAGTAATGTGACATAAACTTATGGGGGTTTTTTCCTGGCACATTCCATTGTAATTTACAACCTAGGAACAGGACTTCCAGAAAGGCTCTGCTGCCCTAGTAACCAGATTTGGGAATGGAGAAATGCTGCCGCCTTGTGGCCGTTTCCCACAACAGCAGCTTTAACCCCAGTTCTACTGGTTCACTAAATATTCACACTCATTGCAGGCCTGTAAATGACACCTGCCCTCAAAAAAATCCTGGGTTCGAAAATCGACCAAAAAATTCCAAAGCTGGCCTCCTTCCAAGAACACAATTTCAAGAGGATTACTGTACTCACCGTTTTTTTCTGTTTTTGTTTAACAGAAATTTAAAATGTTGTGGGAAAAGCTGAACATTAGGAATAACTAAAGACATGCAAATCCCAATTACAAAAACCTATCAGCTCACACCAGTCAGAATGGACATCAGCAAAAATTCTGCAAAAAATAAATGCTGAAGGCTTTGTGGAGAAGTGCCTACCCTTGGTTCAACGTGGAACGTGCTAAGAGCCAGTAATGAAAACACAAAGGAGGTGCCTTGAAAAGACAAGTATTGAGCTACCATTCAATCAAGCATACCCACCCCTTGGCCTATCGCCTGAGAGTATGAGAATCAAAAAGTCACAGGCTGGGCTTCACTGGTGGTGCAGTGGTTGAGAATCTGCCTGCCGATGCAGGGGACACGGGTTCATGCACCCTTCCAGGAAGATCCCACATGCCGCAAAGCGGCCGGTCCCGTAGCTATGGCTGCTGGGCCTGCACGTCCGGAGCCTGTGCTCCGCAAAGGGAGAGGCCACGACAGTGAGAGGCCCGCATACCGCAAACAAACAAACAAAAAGACACAGGCTGGCAATCCTGCACTCCAGCAATATGTACCATAGCCAACACTTGGAAGCAACGAAAATGTCCATCAACAGAGAAATGCACAAAGAAGAAGTGTTCCATGAACACAATGGAATATGACTCCAATAAAAAAATATAAATTTATTTAAAAAAACAAACATAAGTAAGGGGACATCAGCATTTGGGCGTTTATCCTTTTCACATTGCACACTAATTTATAAGCGAGGAACACCACTGCTAGGAAGGTCTGTTTCCCTAGTTACCAGATTGGCAAAGCAGAAATGCTGCCGCGCTCTCGCCGTTACCTGCAACAGCAGCTTTAAAAGCTGTGCTAAGCGTCACTTCATATGCACCAGTACTGGAGGGCTGTAAATGAAACTTGCCCTCAAAATGTCTTGAGGGAGGTAATGGCCAAAATATTTCAAAATGTCATACGTACTTCAAGAAAACCATTTGAAGAGGTAAGCTGTACTCACAGTTTGAAGAAGAAAAGGACATGCCAGAAAGCTCAATTTCAAGGGATTATGAGACACATGCAAATCCAAGCACAAAGAGGTATCAGCTCACACTAGTCAGAATAAACATCAGCAAAAAATCTATAAAGAATAAATGCTGAAGGTGTTGTGGAGAAGTGCATAAACTCAAATTTAAGTGGGATATGAACTGGTAAGAGCCACTAATGAGAACAGAGTGGAGGTGCCTTTACAAGGAAAACAGTTGGCTACCATATGATCCAGGAGGCTCACTCCTGGGCCTATAACCTAAGAAGACAGAATTGGAAAGACACAGGCAGGCAAATGTGCATTGCCGCAGTTATTACAATAGCCAAGACCTGGAAGCAACCAAAATGTCCATCAACAGACGAGTGGACAAAGATGAACTGGTGCATGTATAGATGGAAAATTAGGCAAGGAAAAAAAGAACACAATGCCATGTGCAGCACCGTAGATGAGTCTAGAGGTAATCACGCAACTTGTAGTAAGTCAGAAAGAGTAAGACACATATCGTATGATATCACTTATAGGTGTTACCCAAAAATTGATACCAGTGAAGATATTTCCACAGAGAAGGGCAATCACAGATTCATTAAACAAACTTATGGCTCACCAATGGAAAGGTGTGAGGATTGGTTACATTAGGATATTGGTGTTAACAGACATATACCAACACAAGTGAAATATATAATCACCAAAGACCTACGGAATACCAAGAGAAGACTACCCAACATTCTGTCATAACATACAAGGGAAAAGGATCCCAGGAAGAATAGACATATGTGTATGTGTAACAGAACCACATCTTGCACACCTAGAAGGAGCCAAACATTGTAATCAAACATGCTGTGATAAAAAATTAAAATTAAATTACAAAAATGAACAAGAAGTAGGGAGACTTAAACTTAAGAGCCTTTTTCCTGGCACATTCCATTCTAAATTACAACCTAGAACACGACTGCCATTGAGGCTTTGTTGCCTTCGTAACCAGATTTGGTAAAGGAGAACTGCTGCCACCTTGTGGCCGTTTCACACAACAGCAGCTTTAATCCAAGCGCTAATGGTCAGTTGATATTCAAAATAATTGCAGGCCTGTAAATGACACCTGCCCTGAAAACAAATCCTGGGGTCGTATATCAACCAAAAAATTCAAAAGACGTCCACATTTCAAAACGACAGTTTCAAGAGGCATATTTTATGCACATTTGTCTTCTCTTTCCTTTTCTTTCTTTCTTTTGTTAAAAAAACAGGAATGGAAAAAGGCTGAACATCAGGAATTAATAAAGCCATGCAAATCCAGTGTACAAAAACGTTCACCTGACAGCCGTCAGAATGATCATCAGCAAAAAAAAGTCTACAAAGAATAAATGCTGAAGGGGTTTTAGAGAACTGCGTACCCTTTAGCTGCTGGTGGGATGTAACCTGGTAACAGCCAGTAGTGAGAACAGAATGGAGGTGTGTTTAAGAGTAAAAATTGAGCTACCATGTGATCTGGTAGGCCCACTGGCGGGCCTATCACCTGAGTAGACCAGAATCAAAAAGACACAGGCTGACATCCCTGCACTGCAGCAACATGTACCATAGCCAAGACCTGGAAGAAACCAAAATGTCCATCAACAGGAAAATGCACCAAGAAGACGTCGTCCATGTACACAATGGAATAGTAGCCATGAAAATGCATGGAACAGTGCCGTTGGCACCACCATAGAAGGATTTAGAGATAATCACCCAACTTGAAGTAAGAAAGAAACCAAAAGACAGACATCCTATGACATCACTTATAGGTGTTACCTAAAAACTGATAGCCATGAAATAACTTCCAAGACAAGGACACGCATAGATTCAGAAAACCAAATTATGTTTAACCAAATGGAAAGGTGTAAGGAATGTCTGAATTAGGATATGGGAGTTAACAGACATATACTAATACATATGAAATATATAACCACAAAATACCTATGGAATACGAAGAGAGGTCTACACAGCACTCTATAATAACATACACGGAAAGGATCCAAAGAGGAATAGACAGATACATTGATAGCATGAACCAAAAACTGTACACCAAGGAGAATCTACATTTTTATCAAATTTGCTCTGATACTTAATAAAAATTAAATTTACAAAACAAAAAAATTTAGGACATATAATCTCCTGGGGGTTTGTGCTGGCACATTCTACTTGAATTTGCAGCTTATTAACACGATTTCCAGGAAAGTTCTGTTGCCCAAAAACCCAGAGAGGGAAATGTAGAAAGGCTGCCGCCTTGTGGCCGTTTCCCACAAGAGCGGCTTTAAACCCACAGCTAATGGTCACTTAACTTTCTCAAGGGCTCAGGGCTGTAAAGGACACCTGCCGTCAAAAAATGTCCTGAGGTATGGAATGGCCAAAGTATTCAAAACTGGCACATTTTTCAAGGAGATAGTAAGGAGGGGTAAGTTTTACTCACTCATTTTCAAAAAAAGAAGAAAATGGATAAAAGCTCAACATCAGGAATTATTAGACTCATGCAAATCTAACCTCCAAACAGGTTTCAAATCACACGTGTCTACTATCATCAGCCAAAGTCTACAAACAATAAATGCTGAAGGGGTTTTAGAGAATTGTGTACCCTTAGCTGCTGGTGAGATGTAAAGTGGTAAGAGCTAATAATGAGAACAGAAAGGAGCTGCATTTACAAGTAAAAATTGAGCCCCCATTCCATTTAGCAGACCCACCGCTGAGCCTCTCACCTGAGAAGTCCAGAGTCAAGAAGGCACAGGCTTCAACAGCTGCACTGCAAAAATTTTCACAGTAGCCAAGACACGGAAGCAACCAAAATGTCCATCACCAGATGAATGGATAAAGAAGTGGTCCATGTACACAATGGAACATTAGCCATGGAAAACAATGAAACACTGCTCTCTGAGGCACCATAGATGAGCCTAGAGATAATCACAGAACATGAGGTAAGTCGGAAAGCAAAAGACATATCCTATGATATCACTTATAGGCGTTATCTAACAACTGACAAAAAACTGAACATATTTCCACAGAGAAAGACACTCACAGACTTAGAAAACAAACTATGCTTATCTAAAAGGAAAGGGGTGGTGGTGAATGGAAACATTAAGATTAGGGTTACCATACGTGTACAAATACCTATTAAATACATATATCAAAAAGACCGACCATATAGCAAGGGTGGTCTATGCAAAACTCTGCAATAATTTACATGGAAATTGGATCTGTACATGAATATATATATATATATATATATATATATATGTATTGTATGAATGAAACAGTTTGTGTACACCTAGGACAAACAATATTCTAATCATTACACCAATCAAAAAAATTAAAACAATGAAGAAGAAGTAATGTGACATAAACTTATGGGGGTTTTTTCCTGGCACATTCCATTGTAATTTACAACCTAGGAACAGGACTTCCAGAAAGGCTCTGCTGCCCTAGTAACCAGATTTGGGAATGGAGAAATGCTGCCGCCTTGTGGCCGTTTCCCACAACAGCAGCTTTAACCCCAGTTCTACTGGTTCACTAAATATTCACACTCATTGCAGGCCTGTAAATGACACCTGCCCTCAAAAAAATCCTGGGTTCGAAAATCGACCAAAAAATTCCAAAGCTGGCCTCCTTCCAAGAACACAATTTCAAGAGGATTACTGTACTCACCGTTTTTTTCTGTTTTTGTTTAACAGAAATTTAAAATGTTGTGGGAAAAGCTGAACATTAGGAATAACTAAAGACATGCAAATCCCAATTACAAAAACCTATCAGCTCACACCAGTCAGAATGGACATCAGCAAAAATTCTGCAAAAAATAAATGCTGAAGGCTTTGTGGAGAAGTGCCTACCCTTGGTTCAACGTGGAACGTGCTAAGAGCCAGTAATGAAAACACAAAGGAGGTGCCTTGAAAAGACAAGTATTGAGCTACCATTCAATCAAGCATACCCACCCCTTGGCCTATCGCCTGAGAGTATGAGAATCAAAAAGTCACAGGCTGGGCTTCACTGGTGGTGCAGTGGTTGAGAATCTGCCTGCCGATGCAGGGGACACGGGTTCATGCACCCTTCCAGGAAGATCCCACATGCCGCAAAGCGGCCGGTCCCGTAGCTATGGCTGCTGGGCCTGCACGTCCGGAGCCTGTGCTCCGCAAAGGGAGAGGCCACGACAGTGAGAGGCCCGCATACCGCAAACAAACAAACAAAAAGACACAGGCTGGCAATCCTGCACTCCAGCAATATGTACCATAGCCAACACTTGGAAGCAACGAAAATGTCCATCAACAGAGAAATGCACAAAGAAGAAGTGTTCCATGAACACAATGGAATATGACTCCAATAAAAAAATATAAATTTATTTAAAAAAACAAACATAAGTAAGGGGACATCAGCATTTGGGCGTTTATCCTTTTCACATTGCACACTAATTTATAAGCGAGGAACACCACTGCTAGGAAGGTCTGTTTCCCTAGTTACCAGATTGGCAAAGCAGAAATGCTGCCGCGCTCTCGCCGTTACCTGCAACAGCAGCTTTAAAAGCTGTGCTAAGCGTCACTTCATATGCACCAGTACTGGAGGGCTGTAAATGAAACTTGCCCTCAAAATGTCTTGAGGGAGGTAATGGCCAAAATATTTCAAAATGTCATACGTACTTCAAGAAAACCATTTGAAGAGGTAAGCTGTACTCACAGTTTGAAGAAGAAAAGGACATGCCAGAAAGCTCAATTTCAAGGGATTATGAGACACATGCAAATCCAAGCACAAAGAGGTATCAGCTCACACTAGTCAGAATAAACATCAGCAAAAAATCTATAAAGAATAAATGCTGAAGGTGTTGTGGAGAAGTGCATAAACTCAAATTTAAGTGGGATATGAACTGGTAAGAGCCACTAATGAGAACAGAGTGGAGGTGCCTTTACAAGGAAAACAGTTGGCTACCATATGATCCAGGAGGCTCACTCCTGGGCCTATAACCTAAGAAGACAGAATTGGAAAGACACAGGCAGGCAAATGTGCATTGCCGCAGTTATTACAATAGCCAAGACCTGGAAGCAACCAAAATGTCCATCAACAGACGAGTGGACAAAGATGAACTGGTGCATGTATAGATGGAAAATTAGGCAAGGAAAAAAAGAACACAATGCCATGTGCAGCACCGTAGATGAGTCTAGAGGTAATCACGCAACTTGTAGTAAGTCAGAAAGAGTAAGACACATATCGTATGATATCACTTATAGGTGTTACCCAAAAATTGATACCAGTGAAGATATTTCCACAGAGAAGGGCAATCACAGATTCATTAAACAAACTTATGGCTCACCAATGGAAAGGTGTGAGGATTGGTTACATTAGGATATTGGTGTTAACAGACATATACCAACACAAGTGAAATATATAATCACCAAAGACCTACGGAATACCAAGAGAAGACTACCCAACATTCTGTCATAACATACAAGGGAAAAGGATCCCAGGAAGAATAGACATATGTGTATGTGTAAAAGAACCACATCTTGCACACCTAGAAGGAGCCAAACATTGTAATCAAACATGCTGTGATAAAAAATTAAAATTAAATTACAAAAATGAACAAGAAGTAGGGAGACTTAAACTTAAGAGCCTTTTTCCTGGCACATTCCATTCTAAATTACAACCTAGAACACGACTGCCATTGAGGCTTTGTTGCCTTCGTAACCAGATTTGGTAAAGGAGAACTGCTGCCACCTTGTGGCCGTTTCACACAACAGCAGCTTTAATCCAAGCGCTAACGGTCAGTTGATATTCAAAATAATTGCAGGCCTGTAAAAGACACCTGCCCTGAAAACAAATCCTGGGGTCGTATATCAACCAAAAAATTCAAAAGACGTCCACATTTCAAAACGACAGTTTCAAGAGGCATATTTTATGCACATTTGTCTTCTCTTTCCTTTTCTTTCTTTCTTTTGTTAAAAAAACAGGAATGGAAAAAGGCTGAACATCAGGAATTAATAAAGCCATGCAAATCCAGTGTACAAAAACGTTCACCTGACAGCCGTCAGAATGATCATCAGCAAAAAAAAGTCTACAAAGAATAAATGCTGAAGGGGTTTTAGAGAACTGCGTACCCTTTAGCTGCTGGTGGGATGTAACCTGGTAACAGCCAGTAGTGAGAACAGAATGGAGGTGTGTTTAAGAGTAAAAATTGAGCTACCATGTGATCTGGTAGGCCCACTGGCGGGCCTATCACCTGAGTAGACCAGAATCAAAAAGACACAGGATGACATCCCTGCACTGCAGCAACATGTACCATAGCCAAGACCTGGAAGAAACCAAAATGTCCATCAACAGGAAAATGCACCAAGAAGACGTCGTCCATGTACACAATGGAATAGTAGCCATGAAAATGCATGGAACAGTGCCGTTGGCACCACCATAGAAGGATTTAGAGATAATCACCCAACTTGAAGTAAGAAAGAAACCAAAAGACAGACATCCTATGACATCACTTATAGGTGTTACCTAAAAACTGATAGCCATGAAATAACTTCCAAGACAAGGACACGCATAGATTCAGAAAACCAAATTATGTTTAACCAAATGGAAAGGTGTAAGGAATGTCTGAATTAGGATATGGGAGTTAACAGACATATACTAATACATATGAAATATATAACCACAAAATACCTATGGAATACGAAGAGAGGTCTACACAGCACTCTATAATAACATACACGGAAAGGATCCAAAGAGGAATAGACAGATACATTGATAGCATGAACCAAAAACTGTACACCAAGGAGAATCTACATTTTTATCAAATTTGCTCTGATACTTAATAAAAATTAAATTTACAAAACAAAAAAATTTAGGACATATAATCTCCTGGGGGTTTGTGCTGGCACATTCTACTTGAATTTGCAGCTTATTAACACGATTTCCAGGAAAGTTCTGTTGCCCAAAAACCCAGAGAGGGAAATGTAGAAAGGCTGCCGCCTTGTGGCCGTTTCCCACAAGAGCGGCTTTAAACCCACAGCTAATGGTCACTTAACTTTCTCAAGGGCTCAGGGCTGTAAAGGACACCTGCCATCAAAAAATGTCCTGAGGTATGGAATGGCCAAAGTATTCAAAACTGGCACATTTTTCAAGGAGATAGTAAGGAGGGGTAAGTTTTACTCACTCATTTTCAAAAAAAGAAGAAAATGGATAAAAGCTCAACATCAGGAATTATTAGACTCATGCAAATCTAACCTCCAAACAGGTTTCAAATCACACGTGTCTACTATCATCAGCCAAAGTCTACAAACAATAAATGCTGAAGGGGTTTTAGAGAATTGTGTACCCTTAGCTGCTGGTGAGATGTAAAGTGGTAAGAGCTAATAATGAGAACAGAAAGGAGCTGCATTTACAAGTAAAAATTGAGCCCCCATTCCATTTAGCAGACCCACCGCTGAGCCTCTCACCTGAGAATTCCAGAGTCAAGAAGGCACAGGCTTCAACAGCTGCACTGCAGAAATTTTCACAGTAGCCAAGACACGGAAACAACCAAAATGTCCATCACCAGATGAATGGATAAAGAAGTGGTCCATGTACACAATGGAACATTAGCCATGGAAAACAATGAAACACTGCTCTCTGAGGCACCATAGATGAGCCTAGAGATAATCACAGAACATGAGGTAAGTCGGAAAGCAAAAGACATATCCTATGATATCACTTATAGGCGTTATCTAACAACTGACAAAAAACTGAACATATTTCCACAGAGAAAGACACTCACAGACTTAGAAAACAAACTATGCTTATCTAAAAGGAAAGGGGTGGTGGTGAATGGAAACATTAAGATTAGGGTTACCATACGTGTACAAATACCTATTAAATACATATATCAAAAAGACCGACCATATAGCAAGGGTGGTCTATGCAAAACTCTGCAATAATTTACATGGAAATTGGATCTGTACATGAATATATATATATATATATATATATATATATGTATTGTATGAATGAAACAGTTTGTGTACACCTAGGACAAACAATATTCTAATCATTACACCAATCAAAAAAATTAAAACAATGAAGAAGAAGTAATGTGACATAAACTTATGGGGGTTTTTTCCTGGCACATTCCATTGTAATTTACAACCTAGGAACAGGACTTCCAGAAAGGCTCTGCTGCCCTAGTAACCAGATTTGGGAATGGAGAAATGCTGCCGCCTTGTGGCCGTTTCCCACAACAGCAGCTTTAACCCCAGTTCTACTGGTTCACTAAATATTCACACTCATTGCAGGCCTGTAAATGACACCTGCCCTCAAAAAAATCCTGGGTTCGAAAATCGACCAAAAAATTCCAAAGCTGGCCTCCTTCCAAGAACACAATTTCAAGAGGATTACTGTACTCACCGTTTTTTTCTGTTTTTGTTTAACAGAAATTTAAAATGTTGTGGGAAAAGCTGAACATTAGGAATAACTAAAGACATGCAAATCCCAATTACAAAAACCTATCAGCTCACACCAGTCAGAATGGACATCAGCAAAAATTCTGCAAAAAATAAATGCTGAAGGCTTTGTGGAGAAGTGCCTACACTTGGTTCAACGTGGAACGTGCTAAGAGCCAGTAATGAAAACACAAAGGAGGTGCCTTGAAAAGACAAGTATTGAGCTACCATTCAATCAAGCATACCCACCCCTTGGCCTATCGCCTGAGAGTATGAGAATCAAAAAGTCACAGGCTGGGCTTCACTGGTGGTGCAGTGGTTGAGAATCTGCCTGCCGATGCAGGGGACACGGGTTCATGCACCCTTCCAGGAAGATCCCACATGCCGCAAAGCGGCCGGTCCCGTAGCTATGGCTGCTGGGCCTGCACGTCCGGAGCCTGTGCTCCGCAAAGGGAGAGGCCACGACAGTGAGAGGCCCGCATACCGCAAACAAACAAACAAAAAGACACAGGCTGGCAATCCTGCACTCCAGCAATATGTACCATAGCCAACACTTGGAAGCAACGAAAATGTCCATCAACAGAGAAATGCACAAAGAAGAAGTGTTCCATGAACACAATGGAATATGACTCCAATAAAAAAATATAAATTTATTTAAAAAAACAAACATAAGTAAGGGGACATCAGCATTTGGGCGTTTATCCTTTTCACATTGCACACTAATTTATAAGCGAGGAACACCACTGCTAGGAAGGTCTGTTTCCCTAGTTACCAGATTGGCAAAGCAGAAATGCTGCCGCGCTCTCGCCGTTACCTGCAACAGCAGCTTTAAAAGCTGTGCTAAGCGTCACTTCATATGCACCAGTACTGGAGGGCTGTAAATGAAACTTGCCCTCAAAATGTCTTGAGGGAGGTAATGGCCAAAATATTTCAAAATGTCATACGTACTTCAAGAAAACCATTTGAAGAGGTAAGCTGTACTCACAGTTTGAAGAAGAAAAGGACATGCCAGAAAGCTCAATTTCAAGGGATTATGAGACACATGCAAATCCAAGCACAAAGAGGTATCAGCTCACACTAGTCAGAATAAACATCAGCAAAAAATCTATAAAGAATAAATGCTGAAGGTGTTGTGGAGAAGTGCATAAACTCAAATTTAAGTGGGATATGAACTGGTAAGAGCCACTAATGAGAACAGAGTGGAGGTGCCTTTACAAGGAAAACAGTTGGCTACCATATGATCCAGGAGGCTCACTCCTGGGCCTATAACCTAAGAAGACAGAATTGGAAAGACACAGGCAGGCAAATGTGCATTGCCGCAGTTATTACAATAGCCAAGACCTGGAAGCAACCAAAATGTCCATCAACAGACGAGTGGACAAAGATGAACTGGTGCATGTATAGATGGAAAATTAGGCAAGGAAAAAAAGAACACAATGCCATGTGCAGCACCGTAGATGAGTCTAGAGGTAATCACGCAACTTGTAGTAAGTCAGAAAGAGTAAGACACATATCGTATGATATCACTTATAGGTGTTACCCAAAAATTGATACCAGTGAAGATATTTCCACAGAGAAGGGCAATCACAGATTCATTAAACAAACTTATGGCTCACCAATGGAAAGGTGTGAGGATTGGTTACATTAGGATATTGGTGTTAACAGACATATACCAACACAAGTGAAATATATAATCACCAAAGACCTACGGAATACCAAGAGAAGACTACCCAACATTCTGTCATAACATACAAGGGAAAAGGATCCCAGGAAGAATAGACATATGTGTATGTGTAAAAGAACCACATCTTGCACACCTAGAAGGAGCCAAACATTGTAATCAAACATGCTGTGATAAAAAATTAAAATTAAATTACAAAAATGAACAAGAAGTAGGGAGACTTAAACTTAAGAGCCTTTTTCCTGGCACATTCCATTCTAAATTACAACCTAGAACACGACTGCCATTGAGGCTTTGTTGCCTTCGTAACCAGATTTGGTAAAGGAGAACTGCTGCCACCTTGTGGCCGTTTCACACAACAGCAGCTTTAATCCAAGCGCTAACGGTCAGTTGATATTCAAAATAATTGCAGGCCTGTAAAAGACACCTGCCCTGAAAACAAATCCTGGGGTCGTATATCAACCAAAAAATTCAAAAGACGTCCACATTTCAAAACGACAGTTTCAAGAGGCATATTTTATGCACATTTGTCTTCTCTTTCCTTTTCTTTCTTTCTTTTGTTAAAAAAACAGGAATGGAAAAAGGCTGAACATCAGGAATTAATAAAGCCATGCAAATCCAGTGTACAAAAACGTTCACCTGACAGCCGTCAGAATGATCATCAGCAAAAAAAAGTCTACAAAGAATAAATGCTGAAGGGGTTTTAGAGAACTGCGTACCCTTTAGCTGCTGGTGGGATGTAACCTGGTAACAGCCAGTAGTGAGAACAGAATGGAGGTGTGTTTAAGAGTAAAAATTGAGCTACCATGTGATCTGGTAGGCCCACTGGCGGGCCTATCACCTGAGTAGACCAGAATCAAAAAGACACAGGATGACATCCCTGCACTGCAGCAACATGTACCATAGCCAAGACCTGGAAGAAACCAAAATGTCCATCAACAGGAAAATGCACCAAGAAGACGTCGTCCATGTACACAATGGAATAGTAGCCATGAAAATGCATGGAACAGTGCCGTTGGCACCACCATAGAAGGATTTAGAGATAATCACCCAACTTGAAGTAAGAAAGAAACCAAAAGACAGACATCCTATGACATCACTTATAGGTGTTACCTAAAAACTGATAGCCATGAAATAACTTCCAAGACAAGGACACGCATAGATTCAGAAAACCAAATTATGTTTAACCAAATGGAAAGGTGTAAGGAATGTCTGAATTAGGATATGGGAGTTAACAGACATATACTAATACATATGAAATATATAACCACAAAATACCTATGGAATACGAAGAGAGGTCTACACAGCACTCTATAATAACATACACGGAAAGGATCCAAAGAGGAATAGACAGATACATTGATAGCATGAACCAAAAACTGTACACCAAGGAGAATCTACATTTTTATCAAATTTGCTCTGATACTTAATAAAAATTAAATTTACAAAACAAAAAAATTTAGGACATATAATCTCCTGGGGGTTTGTGCTGGCACATTCTACTTGAATTTGCAGCTTATTAACACGATTTCCAGGAAAGTTCTGTTGCCCAAAAACCCAGAGAGGGAAATGTAGAAAGGCTGCCGCCTTGTGGCCGTTTCCCACAAGAGCGGCTTTAAACCCACAGCTAATGGTCACTTAACTTTCTCAAGGGCTCAGGGCTGTAAAGGACACCTGCCATCAAAAAATGTCCTGAGGTATGGAATGGCCAAAGTATTCAAAACTGGCACATTTTTCAAGGAGATAGTAAGGAGGGGTAAGTTTTACTCACTCATTTTCAAAAAAAGAAGAAAATGGATAAAAGCTCAACATCAGGAATTATTAGACTCATGCAAATCTAACCTCCAAACAGGTTTCAAATCACACGTGTCTACTATCATCAGCCAAAGTCTACAAACAATAAATGCTGAAGGGGTTTTAGAGAATTGTGTACCCTTAGCTGCTGGTGAGATGTAAAGTGGTAAGAGCTAATAATGAGAACAGAAAGGAGCTGCATTTACAAGTAAAAATTGAGCCCCCATTCCATTTAGCAGACCCACCGCTGAGCCTCTCACCTGAGAATTCCAGAGTCAAGAAGGCACAGGCTTCAACAGCTGCACTGCAGAAATTTTCACAGTAGCCAAGACACGGAAACAACCAAAATGTCCATCACCAGATGAATGGATAAAGAAGTGGTCCATGTACACAATGGAACATTAGCCATGGAAAACAATGAAACACTGCTCTCTGAGGCACCATAGATGAGCCTAGAGATAATCACAGAACATGAGGTAAGTCGGAAAGCAAAAGACATATCCTATGATATCACTTATAGGCGTTATCTAACAACTGACAAAAAACTGAACATATTTCCACAGAGAAAGACACTCACAGACTTAGAAAACAAACTATGCTTATCTAAAAGGAAAGGGGTGGTGGTGAATGGAAACATTAAGATTAGGGTTACCATACGTGTACAAATACCTATTAAATACATATATCAAAAAGACCGACCATATAGCAAGGGTGGTCTATGCAAAACTCTGCAATAATTTACATGGAAATTGGATCTGTACATGAATATATATATATATATATATATATATATATGTATTGTATGAATGAAACAGTTTGTGTACACCTAGGACAAACAATATTCTAATCATTACACCAATCAAAAAAATTAAAACAATGAAGAAGAAGTAATGTGACATAAACTTATGGGGGTTTTTTCCTGGCACATTCCATTGTAATTTACAACCTAGGAACAGGACTTCCAGAAAGGCTCTGCTGCCCTAGTAACCAGATTTGGGAATGGAGAAATGCTGCCGCCTTGTGGCCGTTTCCCACAACAGCAGCTTTAACCCCAGTTCTACTGGTTCACTAAATATTCACACTCATTGCAGGCCTGTAAATGACACCTGCCCTCAAAAAAATCCTGGGTTCGAAAATCGACCAAAAAATTCCAAAGCTGGCCTCCTTCCAAGAACACAATTTCAAGAGGATTACTGTACTCACCGTTTTTTTCTGTTTTTGTTTAACAGAAATTTAAAATGTTGTGGGAAAAGCTGAACATTAGGAATAACTAAAGACATGCAAATCCCAATTACAAAAACCTATCAGCTCACACCAGTCAGAATGGACATCAGCAAAAATTCTGCAAAAAATAAATGCTGAAGGCTTTGTGGAGAAGTGCCTACACTTGGTTCAACGTGGAACGTGCTAAGAGCCAGTAATGAAAACACAAAGGAGGTGCCTTGAAAAGACAAGTATTGAGCTACCATTCAATCAAGCATACCCACCCCTTGGCCTATCGCCTGAGAGTATGAGAATCAAAAAGTCACAGGCTGGGCTTCACTGGTGGTGCAGTGGTTGAGAATCTGCCTGCCGATGCAGGGGACACGGGTTCATGCACCCTTCCAGGAAGATCCCACATGCCGCAAAGCGGCCGGTCCCGTAGCTATGGCTGCTGGGCCTGCACGTCCGGAGCCTGTGCTCCGCAAAGGGAGAGGCCACGACAGTGAGAGGCCCGCATACCGCAAACAAACAAACAAAAAGACACAGGCTGGCAATCCTGCACTCCAGCAATATGTACCATAGCCAACACTTGGAAGCAACGAAAATGTCCATCAACAGAGAAATGCACAAAGAAGAAGTGTTCCATGAACACAATGGAATATGACTCCAATAAAAAAATATAAATTTATTTAAAAAAACAAACATAAGTAAGGGGACATCAGCATTTGGGCGTTTATCCTTTTCACATTGCACACTAATTTATAAGCGAGGAACACCACTGCTAGGAAGGTCTGTTTCCCTAGTTACCAGATTGGCAAAGCAGAAATGCTGCCGCGCTCTCGCCGTTACCTGCAACAGCAGCTTTAAAAGCTGTGCTAAGCGTCACTTCATATGCACCAGTACTGGAGGGCTGTAAATGAAACTTGCCCTCAAAATGTCTTGAGGGAGGTAATGGCCAAAATATTTCAAAATGTCATACGTACTTCAAGAAAACCATTTGAAGAGGTAAGCTGTACTCACAGTTTGAAGAAGAAAAGGACATGCCAGAAAGCTCAATTTCAAGGGATTATGAGACACATGCAAATCCAAGCACAAAGAGGTATCAGCTCACACTAGTCAGAATAAACATCAGCAAAAAATCTATAAAGAATAAATGCTGAAGGTGTTGTGGAGAAGTGCATAAACTCAAATTTAAGTGGGATATGAACTGGTAAGAGCCACTAATGAGAACAGAGTGGAGGTGCCTTTACAAGGAAAACAGTTGGCTACCATATGATCCAGGAGGCTCACTCCTGGGCCTATAACCTAAGAAGACAGAATTGGAAAGACACAGGCAGGCAAATGTGCATTGCCGCAGTTATTACAATAGCCAAGACCTGGAAGCAACCAAAATGTCCATCAACAGACGAGTGGACAAAGATGAACTGGTGCATGTATAGATGGAAAATTAGGCAAGGAAAAAAAGAACACAATGCCATGTGCAGCACCGTAGATGAGTCTAGAGGTAATCACGCAACTTGTAGTAAGTCAGAAAGAGTAAGACACATATCGTATGATATCACTTATAGGTGTTACCCAAAAATTGATACCAGTGAAGATATTTCCACAGAGAAGGGCAATCACAGATTCATTAAACAAACTTATGGCTCACCAATGGAAAGGTGTGAGGATTGGTTACATTAGGATATTGGTGTTAACAGACATATACCAACACAAGTGAAATATATAATCACCAAAGACCTACGGAATACCAAGAGAAGACTACCCAACATTCTGTCATAACATACAAGGGAAAAGGATCCCAGGAAGAATAGACATATGTGTATGTGTAAAAGAACCACATCTTGCACACCTAGAAGGAGCCAAACATTGTAATCAAACATGCTGTGATAAAAAATTAAAATTAAATTACAAAAATGAACAAGAAGTAGGGAGACTTAAACTTAAGAGCCTTTTTCCTGGCACATTCCATTCTAAATTACAACCTAGAACACGACTGCCATTGAGGCTTTGTTGCCTTCGTAACCAGATTTGGTAAAGGAGAACTGCTGCCACCTTGTGGCCGTTTCACACAACAGCAGCTTTAATCCAAGCGCTAATGGTCAGTTGATATTCAAAATAATTGCAGGCCTGTAAAAGACACCTGCCCTGAAAACAAATCCTGGGGTCGTATATCAACCAAAAAATTCAAAAGACGTCCACATTTCAAAACGACAGTTTCAAGAGGCATATTTTATGCACATTTGTCTTCTCTTTCCTTTTCTTTCTTTCTTTTGTTAAAAAAACAGGAATGGAAAAAGGCTGAACATCAGGAATTAATAAAGCCATGCAAATCCAGTGTACAAAAACGTTCACCTGACAGCCGTCAGAATGATCATCAGCAAAAAAAAAGTCTACAAAGAATAAATGCTGAAGGGGTTTTAGAGAACTGCGTACCCTTTAGCTGCTGGTGGGATGTAACCTGGTAACAGCCAGTAGTGAGAACAGAATGGAGGTGTGTTTAAGAGTAAAAATTGAGCTACCATGTGATCTGGTAGGCCCACTGGCGGGCCTATCACCTGAGTAGACCAGAATCAAAAAGACACAGGATGACATCCCTGCACTGCAGCAACATGTACCATAGCCAAGACCTGGAAGAAACCAAAATGTCCATCAACAGGAAAATGCACCAAGAAGACGTCGTCCATGTACACAATGGAATAGTAGCCATGAAAATGCATGGAACAGTGCCGTTGGCACCACCATAGAAGGATTTAGAGATAATCACCCAACTTGAAGTAAGAAAGAAACCAAAAGACAGACATCCTATGACATCACTTATAGGTGTTACCTAAAAACTGATAGCCATGAAATAACTTCCAAGACAAGGACACGCATAGATTCAGAAAACCAAATTATGTTTAACCAAATGGAAAGGTGTAAGGAATGTCTGAATTAGGATATGGGAGTTAACAGACATATACTAATACATATGAAATATATAACCACAAAATACCTATGGAATACGAAGAGAGGTCTACACAGCACTCTATAATAACATACACGGAAAGGATCCAAAGAGGAATAGACAGATACATTGATAGCATGAACCAAAAACTGTACACCAAGGAGAATCTACATTTTTATCAAATTTGCTCTGATACTTAATAAAAATTAAATTTACAAAACAAAAAAATTTAGGACATATAATCTCCTGGGGGTTTGTGCTGGCACATTCTACTTGAATTTGCAGCTTATTAACACGATTTCCAGGAAAGTTCTGTTGCCCAAAAACCCAGAGAGGGAAATGTAGAAAGGCTGCCGCCTTGTGGCCGTTTCCCACAAGAGCGGCTTTAAACCCACAGCTAATGGTCACTTAACTTTCTCAAGGGCTCAGGGCTGTAAAGGACACCTGCCGTCAAAAAATGTCCTGAGGTATGGAATGGCCAAAGTATTCAAAACTGGCACATTTTTCTAGGAGATAGTAAGGAGGGGTAAGTTTTACTCACTCATTTTCAAAAAAAGAAGAAAATGGATAAAAGCTCAACATCAGGAATTATTAGACTCATGCAAATCTAACCTCCAAACAGGTTTCAAATCACACGTGTCTACTATCATCAGCCAAAGTCTACAAACAATAAATGCTGAAGGGGTTTTAGAGAATTGTGTACCCTTAGCTGCTGGTGAGATGTAAAGTGGTAAGAGCTAATAATGAGAACAGAAAGGAGCTGCATTTACAAGTAAAAATTGAGCCCCCATTCCATTTAGCAGACCCACCGCTGAGCCTCTCACCTGAGAAGTCCAGAGTCGAGAAGGCACAGGCTTCAACAGCTGCACTGCAGAAATTTTCACAGTAGCCAAGACACGGAAGCAACCAAAA
The DNA here is from genome assembly GCF_025265405.1 of Mesoplodon densirostris. Lineage (NCBI taxonomy): Eukaryota > Metazoa > Chordata > Mammalia > Artiodactyla > Ziphiidae > Mesoplodon > Mesoplodon densirostris. The sequence goes on from NC_082669.1 coordinate 32,262,531, forward strand.
TGTCCATCACCAGATGAATGGATAAAGAAGTGGTCCATGTACACAATGGAACATTAGCCATGGAAAACAATGAAACACTGCTCTCTGAGGCACCATAGATGAGCCTAGAGATAATCACAGAACATGAGGTAAGTCGGAAAGCAAAAGACATATCCTATGATATCACTTATAGGCGTTATCTAACAACTGACAAAAAACTGAACATATTTCCACAGAGAAAGACACTCACAGACTTAGAAAACAAACTGTGCTTATCTAAAAGGAAAGGGGGGGAGTGAATGGAAACATTAAGATTAGGGTTACCATACGTGTACAAATACCTATTAAATACATATATCAAAAAGACCGACCATATAGCAAGGGTGGTCTATGCAAAACTCTGCAATAATTTACATGGAAATTGGATCTGTACATGAATATATATATATATATGTATTGTATGAATGAAACAGTTTGTGTACACCTAGGACAAACAATATTCTAATCATTACACCGATTAAAAAAATTAAAACAACGAAGAAGAAGTAATGTGACATAAACTTATGGGGGTTTTTTCCTGGCACATTCCATTGTAATTTACAACCTAGGAACAGGACTTCCAGAAAGGCTCTGCTGCCCTAGTAACCAGATTTGGGAATGGAGAAATGCTGCCGCCTTGTGGCCGTTTCCCACAACAGCAGCTTTAACCCCAGTTCTACTGGTTCACTAAATATTCACACTCATTGCAGGCCTGTAAATGACACCTGCCCTCAAAAATCTCCTGGGTTCGAAAATCGACCAAAAAATTCCAAAGCTGGCCTCCTTCCAAGAACACAATTTCAAGAGGATTACTGTACTCACCGTTTTTTTCTGTTTTTGTTTAACAGAAATTTAAAATGTTGTGGGAAAAGCTGAACATTAGGAATAACTAAAGACATGCAAATCCCAATTACAAAAACCTATCAGCTCACACCAGTCAGAATGGACATCAGCAAAAATTCTGCAAAAAATAAATGCTGAAGGCTTTGTGGAGAAGTGCCTACCCTTGGTTCAACGTGGAACATGCTAAGAGCCAGTAATGAAAACACAAAGGAGGTGCCTTGAAAAGATAAGTATTGAGCTACCATTCAATCAAGCATACCCACCCCTTGGCCTATCACCTGAGAGTATGAGAATCAAAAAGTCACAGGCTGGGCTTCACTGGTGGTGCAGTGGTTGAGAATCTGCCTGCCGATGCAGGGGACACGGGTTCATGCACCCTTCCAGGAAGATCCCACATGCCGCAAAGCGGCCGGTCCCGTAGCTATGGCTGCTGGGCCTGCACGTCCGGAGCCTGTGCTCCGCAAAGGGAGAGGCCACGACAGTGAGAGGCCCGCATACCGCAAACAAACAAACAAAAAGACACAGGCTGGCAATCCTGCACTCCAGCAATATGTACCATAGCCAACACTTGGAAGCAATGAAAATGTCCATCAACAGAGAAATGCACAAAGAAGAAGTGTTCCATGAACACAATGGAATATGACTCCAATAAAAAAATATAAATTTATTTAAAAAAACAAACATAAGTAAGGGGACATCAGCATTTGGGCGTTTATCCTTTTCACATTGCACACTAATTTATAAGCGAGGAACACCACTGCTAGGAAGGTCTGTTTCCCTAGTTACCAGATTGGCAAAGCAGAAATGCTGCCGCGCTCTCGCCGTTACCTGCAACAGCAGCTTTAAAAGCTGTGCTAAGCGTCACTTCATATGCACCAGTACTGGAGGGCTGTAAATAAAACTTGCCTTCAAAATGTCTTGAGGGAGGTAATGGCCAAAATATTTCAAAATGTCATACGTACTTCAAGAAAACCATTTGAAGAGGTAAGCTGTACTCACAGTTTGAAGAAGAAAAGGACATGCCAGAAAGCTCAATTTCAAGGGATTATGAGACACATGCAAATCCAAGCACAAAGAGGTATCAGCTCACACTAGTCAGAATAAACATCAGCAAAAAATCTATAAAGAATAAATGCTGAAGGTGTTGTGGAGAAGTGCATAAACTCAAATTTAAGTGGGATATAAACTGGTAAGAGCCACTAATGAGAACAGAGTGGAGGTGCCTTTACAAGGAAAACAGTTGGCTACCATATGATCCAGGAGGCTCACTCCTGGGCCTATAACCTAAGAAGACAGAATTGGAAAGACACAGGCAGGCAAATGTGCATTGCCGCAGTTATCACAATAGCCAAGACCTGGAAGCAACCAAAATGTCCATCAACAGACGAGTGGACAAAGATGAACTGGTGCATGTATAGATGGAAAATTAGGCAAGGAAAAAAAGAACACAATGCCATGTGCAGCACCGTAGATGAGTCTAGAGGTAATCACGCAACTTGTAGTAAGTCAGAAAGAGTAAGACACATATCGTATGATATCACTTATAGGTGTTACCCAAAAATTGATACCAGTGAAGATATTTCCACAGAGAAGGGCAATCACAGATTCATTAAACAAACTTATGGCTCACCAATGGAAAGGTGTGAGGATTGGTTACATTAGGATATTGGTGTTAACAGACATATACCAACACAAGTGAAATATATAATCACCAAAGACCTACGGAATACCAAGAGAAGACTACCCAACATTCTGTCATAACATACAAGGGAAAAGGATCCCAGGAAGAATAGACATATGTGTATGTGTAACAGAACCACATCTTGCACACCTAGAAGGAGCCAAACATTGTAATCAAACATGCTGTGATAAAAAATTAAAATTAAATTACAAAAATGAACAAGAAGTAGGGAGACTTAAACTTAAGAGCCTTTTTCCTGGCACATTCCATTCTAAATTACAACCTAGAACACGACTGCCATTGAGGCTTTGTTGCCTTCGTAACCAGATTTGGTAAAGGAGAACTGCTGCCACCTTGTGGCCGTTTCACACAACAGCAGCTTTAATCCAAGCGCTAATGGTCAGTTGATATTCAAAATAATTGCAGGCCTGTAAATGACACCTGCCCTGAAAACAAATCCTGGGGTCGTATATCAACCAAAAAATTCAAAAGACGTCCACATTTCAAAACGACAGTTTCAAGAGGCATATTTTATGCACATTTGTCTTCTCTTTCCTTTTCTTTCTTTCTTTTGTTAAAAAAACAGGAATGGAAAAAGGCTGAACATCAGGAATTAATAAAGCCATGCAAATCCAGTGTACAAAAACGTTCACCTGACAGCCGTCAGAATGATCATCAGCAAAAAAAAGTCTACAAAGAATAAATGCTGAAGGGGTTTTAGAGAACTGCGTACCCTTTAGCTGCTGGTGGGATGTAACCTGGTAACAGCCAGTAGTGAGAACAGAATGGAGGTGTGTTTAAGAGTAAAAATTGAGCTACCATGTGATCTGGTAGGCCCACTGGCGGGCCTATCACCTGAGTAGACCAGAATCAAAAAGACACAGGCTGACATCCCTGCACTGCAGCAACATGTACCATAGCCAAGACCTGGAAGAAACCAAAATGTCCATCAACAGGAAAATGCACCAAGAAGACGTCGTCCATGTACACAATGGAATAGTAGCCATGAAAATGCATGGAACAGTGCCGTTGGCACCACCATAGAAGGATTTAGAGATAATCACCCAACTTGAAGTAAGAAAGAAACCAAAAGACAGACATCCTATGACATCACTTATAGGTGTTACCTAAAAACTGATAGCCATGAAATAACTTCCAAGACAAGGACACGCATAGATTCAGAAAACCAAATTATGTTTAACCAACTGGAAAGGTGTAAGGAATGTCTGAATTAGGATATGGGAGTTAACAGACATATACTAATACATATGAAATATATAACCACAAAATACCTATGGAATACGAAGAGAGGTCTACACAGCACTCTATAATAACATACACGGAAAGGATCCAAAGAGGAATAGACAGATACATTGATAGCATGAACCAAAAACTGTACACCAAGGAGAATCTACATTTTTATCAAATTTGCTCTGATACTTAATAAAAATTAAATTTACAAAACAAAAAAATTTAGGACATATAATCTCCTGGGGGTTTGTGCTGGCACATTCTACTTGAATTTGCAGCTTATTAACACGATTTCCAGGAAAGTTCTGTTGCCCAAAAACCCAGAGTGGGAAATGTAGAAAGGCTGCTGCCTTGTGGCCGTTTCCCACAAGAGTGGCTTTAAACCCACAGCTAATGGTCACTTAACTTTCTCAAGGGCTCAGGGCTGTAAAGGACACCTGCCGTCAAAAAATGTCCTGAGGTATGGAATGGCCAAAGTATTCACAACTGGCAAATTTTTCAAGGAGATAGTAAGGAGGGGTAAGTTTTACTCACTCATTTTCAAAAAAAGAAGAAAATGGATAAAAGCTCAACATCAGGAATTATTAGACTCATGCAAATCTAACCTCCAAACAGGTTTCAAATCACACGTGTCTACTATCATCAGCCAAAGTCTACAAACAATAAATGCTGAAGGGGTTTTAGAGAATTGTGTACCCTTAGCTGCTGGTGAGATGTAAAGTGGTAAGAGCTAATAATGAGAACAGAAAGGAGCTGCATTTACAAGTAAAAATTGAGCCCCCATTCCATTTAGCAGACCCACCGCTGAGCCTCTCACCTGAGAAGTCCAGAGTCGAGAAGGCACAGGCTTCAACAGCTGCACTGCAGAAATTTTCACAGTAGCCAAGACACGGAAGCAACCAAAATGTCCATCACCAGATGAATGGATAAAGAAGTGGTCCATGTACACAATGGAACATTAGCCATGGAAAACAATGAAACACTGCTCTCTGAGGCACCATAGATGAGCCTAGAGATAATCACAGAACATGAGGTAAGTCGGAAAGCAAAAGACATATCCTATGATATCACTTATAGGCGTTATCTAACAACTGACAAAACACTGAACATATTTCCACAGAGAAAGACACTCACAGACTTAGAAAACAAACTATGCTTATCTAAAAGGAAAGGGGTGGTGGTGAATGGAAACATTAAGATTAGGGTTACCATACGTGTACAAATACCTATTAAATACATATATCAAAAAGACCGACCATATAGCAAGGGTGGTCTATGCAAAACTCTGCAATAATTTACATGGAAATTGGATCTGTACATGAATATATATATATATATGTATTGTATGAATGAAACAGTTTGTGTACACCTAGGACAAACAATATTCTAATCATTACACCGATTAAAAAAATTAAAACAACGAAGAAGAAGTAATGTGACATAAACTTATGGGGGTTTTTTCCTGGCACATTCCATTGTAATTTACAACCTAGGAACAGGACTTCCAGAAAGGCTCTGCTGCCCTAGTAACCAGATTTGGGAATGGAGAAATGCTGCCGCCTTGTGGCCGTTTCCCACAACAGCAGCTTTAACCCCAGTTCTACTGGTTCACTAAATATTCACACTCATTGCAGGCCTGTAAATGACACCTGCCCTCAAAAATCTCCTGGGTTCGAAAATCGACCAAAAAATTCCAAAGCTGGCCTCCTTCCAAGAACACAATTTCAAGAGGATTACTGTACTCACCGTTTTTTTCTGTTTTTGTTTAACAGAAATTTAAAATGTTGTGGGAAAAGCTGAACATTAGGAATAACTAAAGACATGCAAATCCCAATTACAAAAACCTATCAGCTCACACCAGTCAGAATGGACATCAGCAAAAATTCTGCAAAAAATAAATGCTGAAGGCTTTGTGGAGAAGTGCCTACCCTTGGTTCAACGTGGAACATGCTAAGAGCCAGTAATGAAAACACAAAGGAGGTGCCTTGAAAAGATAAGTATTGAGCTACCATTCAATCAAGCATACCCACCCCTTGGCCTATCACCTGAGAGTATGAGAATCAAAAAGTCACAGGCTGGGCTTCACTGGTGGTGCAGTGGTTGAGAATCTGCCTGCCGATGCAGGGGACACGGGTTCATGCACCCTTCCAGGAAGATCCCACATGCCGCAAAGCGGCCGGTCCCGTAGCTATGGCTGCTGGGCCTGCACGTCCGGAGCCTGTGCTCCGCAAAGGGAGAGGCCACGACAGTGAGAGGCCCGCATACCGCAAACAAACAAACAAAAAGACACAGGCTGGCAATCCTGCACTCCAGCAATATGTACCATAGCCAACACTTGGAAGCAATGAAAATGTCCATCAACAGAGAAATGCACAAAGAAGAAGTGTTCCATGAACACAATGGAATATGACTCCAATAAAAAAATATAAATTTATTTAAAAAAACAAACATAAGTAAGGGGACATCAGCATTTGGGCGTTTATCCTTTTCACATTGCACACTAATTTATAAGCGAGGAACACCACTGCTAGGAAGGTCTGTTTCCCTAGTTACCAGATTGGCAAAGCAGAAATGCTGCCGCGCTCTCGCCGTTACCTGCAACAGCAGCTTTAAAAGCTGTGCTAAGCGTCACTTCATATGCACCAGTACTGGAGGGCTGTAAATAAAACTTGCCTTCAAAATGTCTTGAGGGAGGTAATGGCCAAAATATTTCAAAATGTCATACGTACTTCAAGAAAACCATTTGAAGAGGTAAGCTGTACTCACAGTTTGAAGAAGAAAAGGACATGCCAGAAAGCTCAATTTCAAGGGATTATGAGACACATGCAAATCCAAGCACAAAGAGGTATCAGCTCACACTAGTCAGAATAAACATCAGCAAAAAATCTATAAAGAATAAATGCTGAAGGTGTTGTGGAGAAGTGCATAAACTCAAATTTAAGTGGGATATAAACTGGTAAGAGCCACTAATGAGAACAGAGTGGAGGTGCCTTTACAAGGAAAACAGTTGGCTACCATATGATCCAGGAGGCTCACTCCTGGGCCTATAACCTAAGAAGACAGAATTGGAAAGACACAGGCAGGCAAATGTGCATTGCCGCAGTTATCACAATAGCCAAGACCTGGAAGCAACCAAAATGTCCATCAACAGACGAGTGGACAAAGATGAACTGGTGCATGTATAGATGGAAAATTAGGCAAGGAAAAAAAGAACACAATGCCATGTGCAGCACCGTAGATGAGTCTAGAGGTAATCACGCAACTTGTAGTAAGTCAGAAAGAGTAAGACACATATCGTATGATATCACTTATAGGTGTTACCCAAAAATTGATACCAGTGAAGATATTTCCACAGAGAAGGGCAATCACAGATTCATTAAACAAACTTATGGCTCACCAATGGAAAGGTGTGAGGATTGGTTACATTAGGATATTGGTGTTAACAGACATATACCAACACAAGTGAAATATATAATCACCAAAGACCTACGGAATACCAAGAGAAGACTACCCAACATTCTGTCATAACATACAAGGGAAAAGGATCCCAGGAAGAATAGACATATGTGTATGTGTAACAGAACCACATCTTGCACACCTAGAAGGAGCCAAACATTGTAATCAAACATGCTGTGATAAAAAATTAAAATTAAATTACAAAAATGAACAAGAAGTAGGGAGACTTAAACTTAAGAGCCTTTTTCCTGGCACATTCCATTCTAAATTACAACCTAGAACACGACTGCCATTGAGGCTTTGTTGCCTTCGTAACCAGATTTGGTAAAGGAGAACTGCTGCCACCTTGTGGCCGTTTCACACAACAGCAGCTTTAATCCAAGCGCTAATGGTCAGTTGATATTCAAAATAATTGCAGGCCTGTAAATGACACCTGCCCTGAAAACAAATCCTGGGGTCGTATATCAACCAAAAAATTCAAAAGACGTCCACATTTCAAAACGACAGTTTCAAGAGGCATATTTTATGCACATTTGTCTTCTCTTTCCTTTTCTTTCTTTCTTTTGTTAAAAAAACAGGAATGGAAAAAGGCTGAACATCAGGAATTAATAAAGCCATGCAAATCCAGTGTACAAAAACGTTCACCTGACAGCCGTCAGAATGATCATCAGCAAAAAAAAGTCTACAAAGAATAAATGCTGAAGGGGTTTTAGAGAACTGCGTACCCTTTAGCTGCTGGTGGGATGTAACCTGGTAACAGCCAGTAGTGAGAACAGAATGGAGGTGTGTTTAAGAGTAAAAATTGAGCTACCATGTGATCTGGTAGGCCCACTGGCGGGCCTATCACCTGAGTAGACCAGAATCAAAAAGACACAGGCTGACATCCCTGCACTGCAGCAACATGTACCATAGCCAAGACCTGGAAGAAACCAAAATGTCCATCAACAGGAAAATGCACCAAGAAGACGTCGTCCATGTACACAATGGAATAGTAGCCATGAAAATGCATGGAACAGTGCCGTTGGCACCACCATAGAAGGATTTAGAGATAATCACCCAACTTGAAGTAAGAAAGAAACCAAAAGACAGACATCCTATGACATCACTTATAGGTGTTACCTAAAAACTGATAGCCATGAAATAACTTCCAAGACAAGGACACGCATAGATTCAGAAAACCAAATTATGTTTAACCAAATGGAAAGGTGTAAGGAATGTCTGAATTAGGATATGGGAGTTAACAGACATATACTAATACATATGAAATATATAACCACAAAATACCTATGGAATACGAAGAGAGGTCTACACAGCACTCTATAATAACATACACGGAAAGGATCCAAAGAGGAATAGACAGATACATTGATAGCATGAACCAAAAACTGTACACCAAGGAGAATCTACATTTTTATCAAATTTGCTCTGATACTTAATAAAAATTAAATTTACAAAACAAAAAAATTTAGGACATATAATCTCCTGGGGGTTTGTGCTGGCACATTCTACTTGAATTTGCAGCTTATTAACACGATTTCCAGGAAAGTTCTGTTGCCCAAAAACCCAGAGTGGGAAATGTAGAAAGGCTGCTGCCTTGTGGCCGTTTCCCACAAGAGTGGCTTTAAACCCACAGCTAATGGTCACTTAACTTTCTCAAGGGCTCAGGGCTGTAAAGGACACCTGCCGTCAAAAAATGTCCTGAGGTATGGAATGGCCAAAGTATTCACAACTGGCAAATTTTTCAAGGAGATAGTAAGGAGGGGTAAGTTTTACTCACTCATTTTCAAAAAAAGAAGAAAATGGATAAAAGCTCAACATCAGGAATTATTAGACTCATGCAAATCTAACCTCCAAACAGGTTTCAAATCACACGTGTCTACTATCATCAGCCAAAGTCTACAAACAATAAATGCTGAAGGGGTTTTAGAGAATTGTGTACCCTTAGCTGCTGGTGAGATGTAAAGTGGTAAGAGCTAATAATGAGAACAGAAAGGAGCTGCATTTACAAGTAAAAATTGAGCCCCCATTCCATTTAGCAGACCCACCGCTGAGCCTCTCACCTGAGAAGTCCAGAGTCGAGAAGGCACAGGCTTCAACAGCTGCACTGCAGAAATTTTCACAGTAGCCAAGACACGGAAGCAACCAAAATGTCCATCACCAGATGAATGGATAAAGAAGTGGTCCATGTACACAATGGAACATTAGCCATGGAAAACAATGAAACACTGCTCTCTGAGGCACCATAGATGAGCCTAGAGATAATCACAGAACATGAGGTAAGTCGGAAAGCAAAAGACATATCCTATGATATCACTTATAGGCGTTATCTAACAACTGACAAAAAACTGAACATATTTCCACAGAGAAAGACACTCACAGACTTAGAAAACAAACTATGCTTATCTAAAAGGAAAGGGGTGGTGGTGAATGGAAACATTAAGATTAGGGTTACCATACGTGTACAAATACCTATTAAATACATATATCAAAAAGACCGACCATATAGCAAGGGTGGTCTATGCAAAACTCTGCAATAATTTACATGGAAATTGGATCTGTACATGAATATATATATATATATATATATATGTATTGTATGAATGAAACAGTTTGTGTACACCTAGGACAAACAATATTCTAATCATTACACCAATCAAAAAAATTAAAACAATGAAGAAGAAGTAATGTGACATAAACTTATGGGGGTTTTTTCCTGGCACATTCCATTGTAATTTACAACCTAGGAACAAGACTTCCAGAAAGGCTCTGCTGCCCTAGTAACCAGATTTGGGAATGGAGAAATGCTGCCGCCTTGTGGCCGTTTCCCACAACAGCAGCTTTAACCCCAGTTCTACTGGTTCACTAAATATTCACACTCATTGCAGGCCTGTAAATGACACCTGCCCTCAAAAAAATCCTGGGTTCGAAAATCGACCAAAAAATTCCAAAGCTGGCCTCCTTCCAAGAACACAATTTCAAGAGGATTACTGTACTCACCGTTTTTTTCTGTTTTTGTTTAACAGAAATTTAAAATGTTGTGGGAAAAGCTGAACATTAGGAATAACTAAAGACATGCAAATCCCAATTACAAAAACCTATCAGCTCACACCAGTCAGAATGGACATCAGCAAAAATTCTGCAAAAAATAAATGCTGAAGGCTTTGTGGAGAAGTGCCTACCCTTGGTTCAACGTGGAACATGCTAAGAGCCAGTAATGAAAACACAAAGGAGGTGCCTTGAAAAGACAAGTATTGAGCTACCATTCAATCAAGCATACCCACCCCTTGGCCTATCGCCTGAGAGTATGAGAATCAAAAAGTCACAGGCTGGGCTTCACTGGTGGTGCAGTGGTTGAGAATCTGCCTGCCGATGCAGGGGACACGGGTTCATGCACCCTTCCAGGAAGATCCCACATGCCGCAAAGCGGCCGGTCCCGTAGCTATGGCTGCTGGGCCTGCACGTCCGGAGCCTGTGCTCCGCAAAGGGAGAGGCCACGACAGTGAGAGGCCCGCATACCGCAAACAAACAAACAAAAAGACACAGGCTGGCAATCCTGCACTCCAGCAATATGTACCATAGCCAACACTTGGAAGCAATGAAAATGTCCATCAACAGAGAAATGCACAAAGAAGAAGTGTTCCATGAACACAATGGAATATGACTCCAATAAAAAAAATATAAATTTATTTAAAAAAACAAACATAAGTAAGGGGACATCAGCATTTGGGCGTTTATCCTTTTCACATTGCACACTAATTTATAAGCGAGGAACACCACTGCTAGGAAGGTCTGTTTCCCTAGTTACCAGATTGGCAAAGCAGAAATGCTGCCACGCTCTCGCCGTTACCTGCAACAGCAGCTTTAAAAGCTGTGCTAAGCGTCACTTCATATGCACCAGTACTGGAGGGCTGTAAATGAAACTTGCCTTCAAAATGTCTTGAGGGAGGTAATGGCCAAAATATTTCAAAATGTCATACGTACTTCAAGAAAACCATTTGAAGAGGTAAGCTGTACTCACAGTTTGAAGAAGAAAAGGACATGCCAGAAAGCTCAATTTCAAGGGATTATGAGACACAGGCAAATCCAAGCACAAAGAGGTATCAGCTCACACTAGTCAGAATAAACATCAGCAAAAAATCTATAAAGAATAAATGCTGAAGGTGTTGTGGAGAAGTGCATAAACTCAAATTTAAGTGGGATATAAACTGGTAAGAGCCACTAATGAGAACAGAGTGGAGGTGCCTTTACAAGGAAAACAGTTGGCTACCATATGATCCAGGAGGCTCACTCCTGGGCCTATAACCTAAGAAGACAGAATTGGAAAGACACAGGCAGGCAAATGTGCATTGCCGCAGTTATCACAATAGCCAAGACCTGGAAGCAACCAAAATGTCCATCAACAGACGAGTGGACAAAGATGAACTGGTGCATGTATAGATGGAAAATTAGGCAAGGAAAAAAAGAACACAATGCCATGTGCAGCACCGTAGATGAGTCTAGAGGTAATCACGCAACTTGTAGTAAGTCAGAAAGAGTAAGACACATATCGTATGATATCACTTATAGGTGTTACCCAAAAATTGATACCAGTGAAGATATTTCCACAGAGAAGGGCAATCACAGATTCATTAAACAAACTTATGGCTCACCAATGGAAAGGTGTGAGGATTGGTTACATTAGGATATTGGTGTTAACAGACATATACCAACACAAGTGAAATATATAATCACCAAAGACCTACGGAATACCAAGAGAAGACTACCCAACATTCTGTCATAACATACAAGGGAAAAGGATCCCAGGAAGAATAGACATATGTGTATGTGTAAAAGAACCACATCTTGCACACCTAGAAGGAGCCAAACATTGTAATCAAACATGCTGTGATAAAAAATTAAAATTAAATTACAAAAATGAACAAGAAGTAGGGAGACTTAAACTTAAGAGCCTTTTTCCTGGCACATTCCATTCTAAATTACAACCTAGAACACGACTGCCATTGAGGCTTTGTTGCCTTCGTAACCAGATTTGGTAAAGGAGAACTGCTGCCACCTTGTGGCCGTTTCACACAACAGCAGCTTTAATCCAAGCGCTAACGGACAGTTGATATTCAAAATAATTGCAGGCCTGTAAAAGACACCTGCCCTGAAAACAAATCCTGGGGTCGTATATCAACCAAAAAATTCAAAAGACGTCCACATTTCAAAACGACAGTTTCAAGAGGCATATTTTATGCACATTTGTCTTCTCTTTCCTTTTCTTTCTTTCTTTTGTTAAAAAAACAGGAATGGAAAAAGGCTGAACATCAGGAATTAATAAAGCCATGCAAATCCAGTGTACAAAAACGTTCACCTGACAGCCGTCAGAATGATCATCAGCAAAAAAAAGTCTACAAAGAATAAATGCTGAAGGGGTTTTAGAGAACTGCGTACCCTTTAGCTGCTGGTGGGATGTAACCTGGTAACAGCCAGTAGTGAGAACAGAATGGAGGTGTGTTTAAGAGTAAAAATTGAGCTACCATGTGATCTGGTAGGCCCACTGGCGGGCCTATAACCTGAGTAGACCAGAATCAAAAAGACACAGGCTGACATCCCTGCACTGCAGCAACATGTACCATAGCCAAGACCTGGAAGAAACCAAAATGTCCATCAACAGAAAAATGCACCAAGAAGACGTCGTCCATGTACACAATGGAATAGTAGCCATGAAAATGCATGGAACAGTGCCGTTGGCACCACCATAGAAGGATTTAGAGATAATCACCCAACTTGAAGTAAGAAAGAAACCAAAAGACAGACATCCTATGACATCACTTATAGGTGTTACCTAAAAACTGATAGCCATGAAATAACTTCCAAGACAAGGACACGCATAGATTCAGAAAACCAAATTATGTTTAACCAAATGGAAAGGTGTAAGGAATGTCTGAATTAGGATATGGGAGTTAACAGACATATACTAATACATATGAAATATATAACCACAAAATACCTATGGAATACGAAGAGAGGTCTACACAGCACTCTATAATAACATACACGGAAAGGATCCAAAGAGGAATAGACAGATACATTGATAGCATGAACCAAAAACTGTACACCAAGGAGAATCTACATTTTTATCAAATTTGCTCTGATACTTAATAAAAATTAAATTTACAAAACAAAAAAATTTAGGACATATAATCTCCTGGGGGTTTGTGCTGGCACATTCTACTTGAATTTGCAGCTTATTAACACGATTTCCAGGAAAGTTCTGTTGCCCAAAAACCCAGAGAGGGAAATGTAGAAAGGCTGCCGCCTTGTGGCCGTTTCCCACAAGAGCGGCTTTAAACCCACAGCTAATGGTCACTTAACTTTCTCAAGGGCTCAGGGCTGTAAAGGACACCTGCCGTCAAAAAATGTCCTGAGGTATGGAATGGCCAAAGTATTCAAAACTGGCACATTTTTCAAGGAGATAGTAAGGAGGGGTAAGTTTTACTCACTCATTTTCAAAAAAAGAAGAAAATGGATAAAAGCTCAACATCAGGAATTATTAGACTCATGCAAATCTAACCTCCAAACAGGTTTCAAATCACACGTGTCTACTATCATCAGCCAAAGTCTACAAACAATAAATGCTGAAGGGGTTTTAGAGAATTGTGTACCCTTAGCTGCTGGTGAGATGTAAAGTGGTAAGAGCTAATAATGAGAACAGAAAGGAGCTGCATTTACAAGTAAAAATTGAGCCCCCATTCCATTTAGCAGACCCACCGCTGAGCCTCTCACCTGAGAAGTCCAGAGTCGAGAAGGCACAGGCTTCAACAGCTGCACTGCAGAAATTTTCACAGTAGCCAAGACACGGAAGCAACCAAAATGTCCATCACCAGATGAATGGATAAAGAAGTGGTCCATGTACACAATGGAATATTAGCCATGGAAAACAATGAAACACTGCTCTCTGAGGCACCATAGATGAGCCTAGAGATAATCACAGAACATGAGGTAAGTCGGAAAGCAAAAGACATATCCTATGATATAACTTATAGGCGTTATCTAACAACTGACAAAAAACTGAACATATTTCCACAGAGAAAGACACTCACAGACTTAGAAAACAAACTGTGCTTATCTAAAAGGAAAGGGGTGGTGAATGGAAACATTAAGATTAGGGTTACCATACGTGTACAAATACCTATTAAATACATATATCAAAAAGACCGACCATATAGCAAGGGTGGTCTATGCAAAACTCTGCAATAATTTACATGGAAATTGGATCTGTACATGAATATATATATATATATATATATATATGTATTATATGAATGAAACAGTTTGTGTACACCTAGGACAAACAATATTCTAATCATTACACCGATTAAAAAAATTAAAACAACGAAGAAGAAGTAATGTGACATAAACTTATGGGGGTTTTTTCCTGGCACATTCCATTGTAATTTACAACCTAGGAACAGGACTTCCAGAAAGGCTCTGCTGCCCTAGTAACCAGATTTGGGAATGGAGAAATGCTGCCGCCTTGTGGCCGTTTCCCACAACAGCAGCTTTAACCCCAGTTCTACTGGTTCACTAAATATTCACACTCATTGCAGGCCTGTAAATGACACCTGCCCTCAAAAAAATCCTGGGTTCGAAAATCGACCAAAAAATTCCAAAGCTGGCCTCCTTCCAAGAACACAATTTCAAGAGGATTACTGTACTCACCGTTTTTTTCTGTTTTTGTTTAACAGAAATTTAAAATGTTGTGGGAAAAGCTGAACATTAGGAATAACTAAAGACATGCAAATCCCAATTACAAAAACCTATCAGCTCACACCAGTCAGAATGGACATCAGCAAAAATTCTGCAAAAAATAAATGCTGAAGGCTTTGTGGAGAAGTGCCTACCCTTGGTTCAACGTGGAACGTGATAAGAGCCAGTAATGAAAACACAAAGGAGGTGCCTTGAAAAGATAAGTATTGAGCTACCATTCAATCAAGCATACCCACCCCTTGGCCTATCGCCTGAGAGTATGAGAATCAAAAAGTCACAGGCTGGGCTTCACTGGTGGTGCAGTGGTTGAGAATCTGCCTGCCGATGCAGGGGACACGGTTTCATGCACCCTTCCAGGAAGATCCCACATGCCGCAAAGCGGCCGGTCCCGTAGCTATGGCTGCTGGGCCTGCACGTCCGGAGCCTGTGCTCCGCAAAGGGAGAGGCCACGACAGTGAGAGGCCCGCATACCGCAAACAAACAAACAAAAAGACACAGGCTGGCAATCCTGCACTCCAGCAATATGTACCATAGCCAACACTTGGAAGCAACGAAAATGTCCATCAACAGAGAAATGCACAAAGAAGAAGTGTTCCATGAACACAATGGAATATGACTCCAATAAAAAAATATAAATTTATTTAAAAAAACAAACATAAGTAAGGGGACATCAGCATTTGGGCGTTTATCCTTTTCACATTGCACACTAATTTATAAGCGAGGAACACCACTGCTAGGAAGGTCTGTTTCCCTAGTTACCAGATTGGCAAAGCAGAAATGCTGCCGCGCTCTCGCCGTTACCTGCAACAGCAGCTTTAAAAGCTGTGCTAAGCGTCACTTCATATGCACCAGTACTGGAGGGCTGTAAATGAAACTTGCCTTCAAAATGTCTTGAGGGAGGTAATGGCCAAAATATTTCAAAATGTCATACGTACTTCAAGAAAACCATTTGAAGAGGTAAGCTGTACTCACAGTTTGAAGAAGAAAAGGACATGCCAGAAAGCTCAATTTCAAGGGATTATGAGACACAGGCAAATCCAAGCACAAAGAGGTATCAGCTCACACTAGTCAGAATAAACATCAGCAAAAAATCTATAAAGAATAAATGCTGAAGGTGTTGTGGAGAAGTGCATAAACTCAAATTTAAGTGGGATATAAACTGGTAAGAGCCACTAATGAGAACAGAGTGGAGGTGCCTTTACAAGGAAAACAGTTGGCTACCATATGATCCAGGAGGCTCACTCCTGGGCCTATAACCTAAGAAGACAGAATTGGAAAGACACAGGCAGGCAAATGTGCATTGCCGCAGTTATCACAATAGCCAAGACCTGGAAGCAACCAAAATGTCCATCAACAGACGAGTGGACAAAGATGAACTGGTGCATGTATAGATGGAAAATTAGGCAAGGAAAAAAAGAACACAATGCCATGTGCAGCACCGTAGATGAGTCTAGAGGTAATCACGCAACTTGTAGTAAGTCAGAAAGAGTAAGACACATATCGTATGATATCACTTATAGGTGTTACCCAAAAATTGATACCAGTGAAGATATTTCCACAGAGAAGGGCAATCACAGATTCATTAAACAAACTTATGGCTCACCAATGGAAAGGTGTGAGGATTGGTTACATTAGGATATTGGTGTTAACAGACATATACCAACACAAGTGAAATATATAATCACCAAAGACCTACGGAATACCAAGAGAAGACTACCCAACATTCTGTCATAACATACAAGGGAAAAGGATCCCAGGAAGAATAGACATATGTGTATGTGTAAAAGAACCACATCTTGCACACCTAGAAGGAGCCAAACATTGTAATCAAACATGCTGTGATAAAAAATTAAAATTAAATTACAAAAATGAACAAGAAGTAGGGAGACTTAAACTTAAGAGCCTTTTTCCTGGCACATTCCATTCTAAATTACAACCTAGAACACGACTGCCATTGAGGCTTTGTTGCCTTCGTAACCAGATTTGGTAAAGGAGAACTGCTGCCACCTTGTGGCCGTTTCACACAACAGAAGCTTTAATCCAAGCGCTAACGGACAGTTGATATTCAAAATAATTGCAGGCCTGTAAAAGACACCTGCCCTGAAAACAAATCCTGGGGTCGTATATCAACCAAAAAATTCAAAAGACGTCCACATTTCAAAACGACAGTTTCAAGAGGCATATTTTATGCACATTTGTCTTCTCTTTCCTTTTCTTTCTTTCTTTTGTTAAAAAAACAGGAATGGAAAAAGGCTGAACATCAGGAATTAATAAAGCCATGCAAATCCAGTGTACAAAAACGTTCACCTGACAGCCGTCAGAATGATCATCAGCAAAAAAAAGTCTACAAAGAATAAATGCTGAAGGGGTTTTAGAGAACTGCGTACCCTTTAGCTGCTGGTGGGATGTAACCTGGTAACAGCCAGTAGTGAGAACAGAATGGAGGTGTGTTTAAGAGTAAAAATTGAGCTACCATGTGATCTGGTAGGCCCACTGGCGGGCCTATCACCTGAGTAGACCAGAATCAAAAAGACACAGGCTGACATCCCTGCACTGCAGCAACATGTACCATAGCCAAGACCTGGAAGAAACCAAAATGTCCATCAACAGAAAAATGCACCAAGAAGACGTCGTCCATGTACACAATGGAATAGTAGCCATGAAAATGCATGGAACAGTGCCGTTGGCACCACCATAGAAGGATTTAGAGATAATCACCCAACTTGAAGTAAGAAAGAAACCAAAAGACAGACATCCTATGACATCACTTATAGGTGTTACCTAAAAACTGATAGCCATGAAATAACTTCCAAGACAAGGACACGCATAGATTCAGAAAACCAAATTATGTTTAACCAAATGGAAAGGTGTAAGGAATGTCTGAATTAGGATATGGGAGTTAACAGACATATACTAATACATATGAAATATATAACCACAAAATACCTATGGAATACGAAGAGAGGTCTACACAGCACTCTATAATAACATACACGGAAAGGATCCAAAGAGGAATAGACAGATACATTGATAGCATGAACCAAAAACTGTACACCAAGGAGAATCTACATTTTTATCAAATTTGCTCTGATACTTAATAAAAATTAAATTTACAAAACAAAAAAATTTAGGACATATAATCTCCTGGGGGTTTGTGCTGGCACATTCTACTTGAATTTGCAGCTTATTAACACGATTTCCAGGAAAGTTCTGTTGCCCAAAAACCCAGAGAGGGAAATGTAGAAAGGCTGCCGCCTTGTGGCCGTTTCCCACAAGAGCGGCTTTAAACCCACAGCTAATGGTCACTTAACTTTCTCAAGGGCTCAGGGCTGTAAAGGACACCTGCCGTCAAAAAATGTCCTGAGGTATGGAATGGCCAAAGTATTCAAAACTGGCACATTTTTCAAGGAGATAGTAAGGAGGGGTAAGTTTTACTCACTCATTTTCAAAAAAAGAAGAAAATGGATAAAAGCTCAACATCAGGAATTATTAGACTCATGCAAATCTAACCTCCAAACAGGTTTCAAATCACACGTGTCTACTATCATCAGCCAAAGTCTACAAACAATAAATGCTGAAGGGGTTTTAGAGAATTGTGTACCCTTAGCTGCTGGTGAGATGTAAAGTGGTAAGAGCTAATAATGAGAACAGAAAGGAGCTGCATTTACAAGTAAAAATTGAGCCCCCATTCCATTTAGCAGACCCACCGCTGAGCCTCTCACCTGAGAAGTCCAGAGTCGAGAAGGCACAGGCTTCAACAGCTGCACTGCAGAAATTTTCACAGTAGCCAAGACACGGAAGCAACCAAAATGTCCATCACCAGATGAATGGATAAAGAAGTGGTCCATGTACACAATGGAATATTAGCCATGGAAAACAATGAAACACTGCTCTCTGAGGCACCATAGATGAGCCTAGAGATAATCACAGAACATGAGGTAAGTCGGAAAGCAAAAGACATATCCTATGATATAACTTATAGGCGTTATCTAACAACTGACAAAAAACTGAACATATTTCCACAGAGAAAGACACTCACAGACTTAGAAAACAAACTGTGCTTATCTAAAAGGAAAGGGGTGGTGAATGGACACATTAAGATTAGGGTTACCATACGTGTACAAATACCTATTAAATACATATATCAAAAAGACCGACCATATAGCAAGGGTGGTCTATGCAAAACTCTGCAATAATTTACATGGAAATTGGATCTGTACATGAATATATATATATATATATATATATATGTATTATATGAATGAAACAGTTTGTGTACACCTAGGACAAACAATATTCTAATCATTACACCGATTAAAAAAATTAAAACAACGAAGAAGAAGTAATGTGACATAAACTTATGGGGGTTTTTTCCTGGCACATTCCATTGTAATTTACAACCTAGGAACAGGACTTCCAGAAAGGCTCTGCTGCCCTAGTAACCAGATTTGGGAATGGAGAAATGCTGCCGCCTTGTGGCCGTTTCCCACAACAGCAGCTTTAACCCCAGTTCTACTGGTTCACTAAATATTCACACTCATTGCAGGCCTGTAAATGACACCTGCCCTCAAAAAAATCCTGGGTTCGAAAATCGACCAAAAAATTCCAAAGCTGGCCTCCTTCCAAGAACACAATTTCAAGAGGATTACTGTACTCACCGTTTTTTTCTGTTTTTGTTTAACAGAAATTTAAAATGTTGTGGGAAAAGCTGAACATTAGGAATAACTAAAGACATGCAAATCCCAATTACAAAAACCTATCAGCTCACACCAGTCAGAATGGACATCAGCAAAAATTCTGCAAAAAATAAATGCTGAAGGCTTTGTGGAGAAGTGCCTACCCTTGGTTCAACGTGGAACGTGATAAGAGCCAGTAATGAAAACACAAAGGAGGTGCCTTGAAAAGATAAGTATTGAGCTACCATTCAATCAAGCATACCCACCCCTTGGCCTATCGCCTGAGAGTATGAGAATCAAAAAGTCACAGGCTGGGCTTCACTGGTGGTGCAGTGGTTGAGAATCTGCCTGCCGATGCAGGGGACACGGGTTCATGCACCCTTCCAGGAAGATCCCACATGCCGCAAAGCGGCCGGTCCCGTAGCTATGGCTGCTGGGCCTGCACGTCCGGAGCCTGTGCTCCGCAAAGGGAGAGGCCACGACAGTGAGAGGCCCGCATACCGCAAACAAACAAACAAAAAGACACAGGCTGGCAATCCTGCACTCCAGCAATATGTACCATAGCCAACACTTGGAAGCAACGAAAATGTCCATCAACAGAGAAATGCACAAAGAAGAAGTGTTCCATGAACACAATGGAATATGACTCCAATAAAAAAATATAAATTTATTTAAAAAAACAAACATAAGTAAGGGGACATCAGCATTTGGGCGTTTATCCTTTTCACATTGCACACTAATTTATAAGCAAGGAACACCACTGCTAGGAAGGTCTGTTTCCCTAGTTACCAGATTGGCAAAGCAGAAATGCTGCCGCGCTCTCGCCGTTACCTGCAACAGCAGCTTTAAAAGCTGTGCTAAGCGTCACTTCATATGCACCAGTACTGGAGGGCTGTAAATGAAACTTGCCTTCAAAATGTCTTGAGGGAGGTAATGGCCAAAATATTTCAAAATGTCATACGTACTTCAAGAAAACCATTTGAAGAGGTAAGCTGTACTCACAGTTTGAAGAAGAAAAGGACATGCCAGAAAGCTCAATTTCAAGGGATTATGAGACACAGGCAAATCCAAGCACAAAGAGGTATCAGCTCACACTAGTCAGAATAAACATCAGCAAA
Organism: Mesoplodon densirostris; assembly: GCF_025265405.1. Classification (NCBI taxonomy): domain Eukaryota; kingdom Metazoa; phylum Chordata; class Mammalia; order Artiodactyla; family Ziphiidae; genus Mesoplodon; species Mesoplodon densirostris. The sequence goes on from NC_082669.1 coordinate 32,283,326, forward strand.
AAATCTATAAAGAATAAATGCTGAAGGTGTTGTGGAGAAGTGCATAAACTCAAATTTAAGTGGGATATAAACTGGTAAGAGCCACTAATGAGAACAGAGTGGAGGTGCCTTTACAAGGAAAACAGTTGGCTACCATATGATCCAGGAGGCTCACTCCTGGGCCTATAACCTAAGAAGACAGAATTGGAAAGACACAGGCAGGCAAATGTGCATTGCCGCAGTTATCACAATAGCCAAGACCTGGAAGCAACCAAAATGTCCATCAACAGACGAGTGGACAAAGATGAACTGGTGCATGTATAGATGGAAAATTAGGCAAGGAAAAAAAGAACACAATGCCATGTGCAGCACCGTAGATGAGTCTAGAGGTAATCACGCAACTTGTAGTAAGTCAGAAAGAGTAAGACACATATCGTATGATATCACTTATAGGTGTTACCCAAAAATTGATACCAGTGAAGATATTTCCACAGAGAAGGGCAATCACAGATTCATTAAACAAACTTATGGCTCACCAATGGAAAGGTGTGAGGATTGGTTACATTAGGATATTGGTGTTAACAGACATATACCAACACAAGTGAAATATATAATCACCAAAGACCTACGGAATACCAAGAGAAGACTACCCAACATTCTGTCATAACATACAAGGGAAAAGGATCCCAGGAAGAATAGACATATGTGTATGTGTAAAAGAACCACATCTTGCACACCTAGAAGGAGCCAAACATTGTAATCAAACATGCTGTGATAAAAAATTAAAATTAAATTACAAAAATGAACAAGAAGTAGGGAGACTTAAACTTAAGAGCCTTTTTCCTGGCACATTCCATTCTAAATTACAACCTAGAACACGACTGCCATTGAGGCTTTGTTGCCTTCGTAACCAGATTTGGTAAAGGAGAACTGCTGCCACCTTGTGGCCGTTTCACACAACAGAAGCTTTAATCCAAGCGCTAACGGACAGTTGATATTCAAAATAATTGCAGGCCTGTAAAAGACACCTGCCCTGAAAACAAATCCTGGGGTCGTATATCAACCAAAAAATTCAAAAGACGTCCACATTTCAAAACGACAGTTTCAAGAGGCATATTTTATGCACATTTGTCTTCTCTTTCCTTTTCTTTCTTTCTTTTGTTAAAAAAACAGGAATGGAAAAAGGCTGAACATCAGGAATTAATAAAGCCATGCAAATCCAGTGTACAAAAACGTTCACCTGACAGCCGTCAGAATGATCATCAGCAAAAAAAAGTCTACAAAGAATAAATGCTGAAGGGGTTTTAGAGAACTGCGTACCCTTTAGCTGCTGGTGGGATGTAACCTGGTAACAGCCAGTAGTGAGAACAGAATGGAGGTGTGTTTAAGAGTAAAAATTGAGCTACCATGTGATCTGGTAGGCCCACTGGCGGGCCTATAACCTGAGTAGACCAGAATCAAAAAGACACAGGCTGACATCCCTGCACTGCAGCAACATGTACCATAGCCAAGACCTGGAAGAAACCAAAATGTCCATCAACAGAAAAATGCACCAAGAAGACGTCGTCCATGTACACAATGGAATAGTAGCCATGAAAATGCATGGAACAGTGCCGTTGGCACCACCATAGAAGGATTTAGAGATAATCACCCAACTTGAAGTAAGAAAGAAACCAAAAGACAGACATCCTATGACATCACTTATAGGTGTTACCTAAAAACTGATAGCCATGAAATAACTTCCAAGACAAGGACACGCATAGATTCAGAAAACCAAATTATGTTTAACCAAATGGAAAGGTGTAAGGAATGTCTGAATTAGGATATGGGAGTTAACAGACATATACTAATACATATGAAATATATAACCACAAAATACCTATGGAATACGAAGAGAGGTCTACACAGCACTCTATAATAACATACACGGAAAGGATCCAAAGAGGAATAGACAGATACATTGATAGCATGAACCAAAAACTGTACACCAAGGAGAATCTACATTTTTATCAAATTTGCTCTGATACTTAATAAAAATTAAATTTACAAAACAAAAAAATTTAGGACATATAATCTCCTGGGGGTTTGTGCTGGCACATTCTACTTGAATTTGCAGCTTATTAACACGATTTCCAGGAAAGTTCTGTTGCCCAAAAACCCAGAGAGGGAAATGTAGAAAGGCTGCCGCCTTGTGGCCGTTTCCCACAAGAGCGGCTTTAAACCCACAGCTAATGGTCACTTAACTTTCTCAAGGGCTCAGGGCTGTAAAGGACACCTGCCGTCAAAAAATGTCCTGAGGTATGGAATGGCCAAAGTATTCAAAACTGGCACATTTTTCAAGGAGATAGTAAGGAGGGGTAAGTTTTACTCACTCATTTTCAAAAAAAGAAGAAAATGGATAAAAGCTCAACATCAGGAATTATTAGACTCATGCAAATCTAACCTCCAAACAGGTTTCAAATCACACGTGTCTACTATCATCAGCCAAAGTCTACAAACAATAAATGCTGAAGGGGTTTTAGAGAATTGTGTACCCTTAGCTGCTGGTGAGATGTAAAGTGGTAAGAGCTAATAATGAGAACAGAAAGGAGCTGCATTTACAAGTAAAAATTGAGCCCCCATTCCATTTAGCAGACCCACCGCTGAGCCTCTCACCTGAGAAGTCCAGAGTCGAGAAGGCACAGGCTTCAACAGCTGCACTGCAGAAATTTTCACAGTAGCCAAGACACGGAAGCAACCAAAATGTCCATCACCAGATGAATGGATAAAGAAGTGGTCCATGTACACAATGGAATATTAGCCATGGAAAACAATGAAACACTGCTCTCTGAGGCACCATAGATGAGCCTAGAGATAATCACAGAACATGAGGTAAGTCGGAAAGCAAAAGACATATCCTATGATATAACTTATAGGCGTTATCTAACAACTGACAAAAAACTGAACATATTTCCACAGAGAAAGACACTCACAGACTTAGAAAACAAACTGTGCTTATCTAAAAGGAAAGGGGTGGTGAATGGAAACATTAAGATTAGGGTTACCATACGTGTACAAATACCTATTAAATACATATATCAAAAAGACCGACCATATAGCAAGGGTGGTCTATGCAAAACTCTGCAATAATTTACATGGAAATTGGATCTGTACATGAATATATATATATATATATATATATATGTATTATATGAATGAAACAGTTTGTGTACACCTAGGACAAACAATATTCTAATCATTACACCGATTAAAAAAATTAAAACAACGAAGAAGAAGTAATGTGACATAAACTTATGGGGGTTTTTTCCTGGCACATTCCATTGTAATTTACAACCTAGGAACAGGACTTCCAGAAAGGCTCTGCTGCCCTAGTAACCAGATTTGGGAATGGAGAAATGCTGCCGCCTTGTGGCCGTTTCCCACAACAGCAGCTTTAACCCCAGTTCTACTGGTTCACTAAATATTCACACTCATTGCAGGCCTGTAAATGACACCTGCCCTCAAAAAAATCCTGGGTTCGAAAATCGACCAAAAAATTCCAAAGCTGGCCTCCTTCCAAGAACACAATTTCAAGAGGATTACTGTACTCACCGTTTTTTTCTGTTTTTGTTTAACAGAAATTTAAAATGTTGTGGGAAAAGCTGAACATTAGGAATAACTAAAGACATGCAAATCCCAATTACAAAAACCTATCAGCTCACACCAGTCAGAATGGACATCAGCAAAAATTCTGCAAAAAATAAATGCTGAAGGCTTTGTGGAGAAGTGCCTACCCTTGGTTCAACGTGGAACGTGATAAGAGCCAGTAATGAAAACACAAAGGAGGTGCCTTGAAAAGATAAGTATTGAGCTACCATTCAATCAAGCATACCCACCCCTTGGCCTATCGCCTGAGAGTATGAGAATCAAAAAGTCACAGGCTGGGCTTCACTGGTGGTGCAGTGGTTGAGAATCTGCCTGCCGATGCAGGGGACACGGTTTCATGCACCCTTCCAGGAAGATCCCACATGCCGCAAAGCGGCCGGTCCCGTAGCTATGGCTGCTGGGCCTGCACGTCCGGAGCCTGTGCTCCGCAAAGGGAGAGGCCACGACAGTGAGAGGCCCGCATACCGCAAACAAACAAACAAAAAGACACAGGCTGGCAATCCTGCACTCCAGCAATATGTACCATAGCCAACACTTGGAAGCAACGAAAATGTCCATCAACAGAGAAATGCACAAAGAAGAAGTGTTCCATGAACACAATGGAATATGACTCCAATAAAAAAATATAAATTTATTTAAAAAAACAAACATAAGTAAGGGGACATCAGCATTTGGGCGTTTATCCTTTTCACATTGCACACTAATTTATAAGCGAGGAACACCACTGCTAGGAAGGTCTGTTTCCCTAGTTACCAGATTGGCAAAGCAGAAATGCTGCCGCGCTCTCGCCGTTACCTGCAACAGCAGCTTTAAAAGCTGTGCTAAGCGTCACTTCATATGCACCAGTACTGGAGGGCTGTAAATGAAACTTGCCTTCAAAATGTCTTGAGGGAGGTAATGGCCAAAATATTTCAAAATGTCATACGTACTTCAAGAAAACCATTTGAAGAGGTAAGCTGTACTCACAGTTTGAAGAAGAAAAGGACATGCCAGAAAGCTCAATTTCAAGGGATTATGAGACACAGGCAAATCCAAGCACAAAGAGGTATCAGCTCACACTAGTCAGAATAAACATCAGCAAAAAATCTATAAAGAATAAATGCTGAAGGTGTTGTGGAGAAGTGCATAAACTCAAATTTAAGTGGGATATAAACTGGTAAGAGCCACTAATGAGAACAGAGTGGAGGTGCCTTTACAAGGAAAACAGTTGGCTACCATATGATCCAGGAGGCTCACTCCTGGGCCTATAACCTAAGAAGACAGAATTGGAAAGACACAGGCAGGCAAATGTGCATTGCCGCAGTTATCACAATAGCCAAGACCTGGAAGCAACCAAAATGTCCATCAACAGACGAGTGGACAAAGATGAACTGGTGCATGTATAGATGGAAAATTAGGCAAGGAAAAAAAGAACACAATGCCATGTGCAGCACCGTAGATGAGTCTAGAGGTAATCACGCAACTTGTAGTAAGTCAGAAAGAGTAAGACACATA